>NW_027491881.1:0-600000 GCF_021521415.1 Bidens hawaiensis
GGGGGGGCCCACATCTCAAACCATGGCCACACATTTGGATTACACAATCCGGATAATGTTGCGAATAGTCTGGTTCAGTTCGTTTCTCGTTTAAACTCGTAATTCGGCTTAAAACGAGCATAAAATGGTCGTTTTTTCGGGTTAAAATAAAATTTACATAAAACTGATTTAAAAACTTTAAAAACTTAACCCATGACATTAAAACATCATATTATTAATAATTACGCATCTTTTTCGGCTGATTGATCGTCTCTTGCTTGGTTTGGTGTTAAAGGTTTCGTTAGCGTACCGACGTACCATTAAATCGAAATCCTTTTTCTGTGCTATAATTCACCTATCCCGAAGCATTAATACTTCGTAAACATCACTTAAACATTATATACTTCGTCTATAATGTAATTCCCGATTCGTTCGGGTTTCAATAATCGTTCATTGGTTAATTGTAATTCCAATACGATTCACTATATAATCGAGTATGATTCGTACTATGAATCATATATACTCGTATAAACGTACTATAACTCATATAATCAATATTAAAATGACACGTAAATAGTATATACCGGCTAGGGTATACCTGGATTTGCCGGAATCGTTACATTCTCCCCCCGTTATAAAAATTTCGTCCTCGAAATTTTACGCGTCAACTACTCCCTTTTGAGGAAATAGGTGGGGGTATTTCTTCCGAAATTCATCCTTTCGTTCCCAAGTAAATTCTGGGCCTCGTTGCGAATCCATCTAACTTTGACCAACGAGATCTTATTGTGTCTAAGTTGCTTGATCTTACCGTCCACTATTTCGATGGGCTCCTCTACGAAGTTGAGCCTATCACTTATTTGAACACCCTCTAAGGGTAACACCGATGTCTCATCCGCTAGACATCTTTTCAAATTTGACACATGAAACACGTTATGAACTGCACTTAGTTCCTCAGGCAGTTCTAGTCGGTAAGCTACCTGACCGATTTTCGCAGTAATAATGAATGGTCCAATATATCTAGGGCTAACTTCCCCGCCTTTCCAAATCTGACCACTCCTTTCCAGGGTGATACTTTCAAATATACCTTTTCCCCCTTCTCAAATGACAACGGTTTTCGACGGTTATCGGCATAACTCTTCTGCCGATCCCGCGCGGCTTTCAGGTTGTTCTTAATTTCAAGAATCTTGCTGGTCGTCTCCTGGACCAGATCCGATCTAATGACCTGCGGTCACCCACTTCAGACCAGCAAAGTGGTGATCGGCACTTCCGTCCATACAATGCTTCATAAGGTGCTGCCTTTATACTGCTATGGTAACTGTTATTATAGGGAAATTCAACAAGTGGGAGATGTTGATCCCAATTTCCCTTAAAGTCCAGTACGCAGGCATGAAGCAAATCCTCCAAAGTTTGAATGGTCCTCTCAGACTGACCATCGGTCTGGTGGGTGGTAAGCTGTGCTTAGGTCAATACGTGTTCCCAATGCTTCTTGGACAGCTTGCCAAAGTTTGGAGGTGAAATGGCTATCCCTATCGGAGATGATCGAGATGGGGATGCCATGACGAGACACTATTTCATTTATATAAATTTGCGCAAGTCTCTCGGTGTTATAATTATTTCTAATTGGAATAAAATGTGCCGATTTGGTTAATCGATCCACGATTACCCAAATTGCATCATGACCTTGGGGCGTCATGGGGAGATGCGTCACAAAATCCATTGTGATCTGTTCCCACTTCCACTCCGGAATTTCCGGTTGTTGTAACATTCCCGAAGGTTTCTGGTGCTCCGCCTTAACCCTCGCACACGTCGTACACTTGCCGACGTATGTGGCTATATCCTTTTTCATACCTGGCCACCAGTAAAATTCTTTCACATCCTGGTACATTTTATCCGATCCCGGATGTATGGAATATTTCGATTTATGCGCTTCGTCCATGATTAATTCACGAAGGTCATGGAGGGTCGGAATCCAAATCCGACTTTTGAAATAGAGAATTTCGTCCACACGTTGTTCGAAATTCTTCTCGTTCCCGAAAAGTCCTTCTTTATCCAATTGGTCCTCTTTCAACGCCTCGCGTTGAGCGACTCTAATCAAATCCGAAAGGTTCGACTGGACTATCATCCCCAACGCTCGCACGCGTAGTGGCTTGACTCGATCCTTTCTACTCAAGGCATCGGCTACAACGTTAGCCTTGCCGGGGTGATATCGTATGTCACAGTCATAGTCACTTAATAATTCGACCCACCTTCGTTGTCTCATATTCAGTTCTTTCTGATCGAATATGTGTTGCAAACTTTTATGATCGGTGAAGATGGTGCACTTTGTACCGTAGAGATAATGTCTCCATATTTTAAGCGCGAAGATAACTGCTCCCAGTTCTAAGTCATGAGTAGTGTAATTTTTCTCATGAACTTTTAATTGTCGAGATGCATAGGCTATGACCTTTTTATTTTGCATTAACACGCATCCTAACCCTTTACGGGATGCGTCACAATATACAACAAATCCATCGTCTCCGTCGGGGAGACTTAAGATTGGCGCTTGACACAACCTTTGCTTTAGCGTTTGAAACGCCGTTTCCTGCTCTTCACCCCATTCATATTTCCGATCCTTTTGAGTCAGGAGGGTTAAAGGTTGGGCGATGCTGGAAAAGTTCTCTATAAATCGACGATAGTATCCAGTTAAGCCTAAGAATTGGCGGATTTCCTTCGGAGATTTAGGCGCTTGCCAATCCTTAATTGCTTCAACTTTACTCAGATCAACGTGTATTCCTTGGTGGTTTATAACGTGACCGAGGAATTGCACCTCTTGTAACCAGAAGTTACACTTGGAGAATTTTGCATACAACTTCTCCTGATCCAAAAGCTCCAAAATTAACCTCAAATGTCGCTCATGTTCTTCTTTACTTTTTGAATATATCAAAATATCGTCAATAAATACAATGACGAATTTGTCGAGGTAGGGTTTACAGACTCGGTTCATGAGATCCATGAACACCGCTGGCGCATTTGTTAGCCCAAAAGGCATAACTAAAAATTCGTAGTGGCCGTAGCGAGTCCGAAACGCGGTTTTTTGGGATATCCTCCTCTTGAATTCTAACTTGGTGGTATCCCGATCTAAGATCAATTTTTGAGAAATAGCTCGCACCTTGTAGTTGGTCGAACAAATCATCGATTCAGGGAAGAGGATACCTATTTTTGATGGTTAATTTGTTCAATTCCCTGTAGTCAATGCACATTCGAAGGCTTCCGTCCTTCTTTTTCACAAATAGTACAGGTGCACCCCACGGGGAATAGCTGGGACGAATAAATCCCTTATCCAACAATTCCTGCAACTGGTTGGATAATTCTTGCATCTCAGACGGTGCAAGTCTGTAAGGGGCCTTAGCAACAGGGCCAGCTTGTGGTAACAGATCGATTCTGAATTCGACCTGTCGGGTTGGCGGTAATCCAGGAAGTTCCTCTGGAAAAACTTGTGGAAATTCGCGTACCACGGGAATATCGTCCACCCGTTTTTCCTCAGAATCAGCGGCCGTCAGGCTCGCTAGATACGCCACACATCCCTGACGTATATATTTCAACACCTTGAGGTGGGATATAAATGGTATCATGGTGCCGGATTTTTCTCCCTGCACTAATACCTCCTAGTCATCCGACACCCGGATCTTGACGGTTTTCTTTTCACAGTTTATTTCTACCCTGTTACGTGCTAACCAATCCATTCCCACTATCACATCAAAACTACCCAGTTCTACCGGTAACAAGTCAATCAGAAAGGATTGTTCGTTTAGAATAAAAGGACAATTCCGAACGATTTGATTGACTATCATGGTCTTACCGTTAACGACTTCTACGGTATAGGGTTCTATGGATTCACTAACCGGCATGTTTGCTATTAATAGGAATTTAACAGAGACAAAACTTCTATCAGCACCCGTATCAAATAATACTGAAGCGTAATGGTCAGAAACAAGGAATGTACCTGTCACTACGCTGGGGTCCTGGCGTGCTTCGCTCGCCCCTATCACGAAAGCTCGGCTTCTCGCCGGGTTGGACGACGATGCCTGACCCGTGGGTTGTCTCCCGTTTCCTCCTTGGTTCAGTTTCGGGCAGCTTCTTTTGAAGTGATCCGTGCTGCCGCATTCGTAGCAGGCACGGCTAGTGGTCACCATTTGGTTTCCTTGCGGGTTTTGCTGCAGGGCTGGTTGGGTCCTAAATGGTTGAGCACGAATTGGTTGCGGTTGTCGATTTAGGTTGTTCAGGTTTGTTCTACATTTTGGTACTGTGTGCCCAATCCTGCCGCACCGGTGGCACACCACCTCTTTGCACACGCCACTATGGTGGTAACCACATTTCCCGCACTTAGGAAACATTCCCTTCTGCGGTTCTTGCCTTCCGCCCGAACTAGTCATAGCATAGTTCTGGGCTGTGGGTCTAGCCCGTTTACCTTGCTGCTTCTCCCGGATCCTATTGTCATACGTACCTCGCTTTCCCCCAGCAGACTCTCCTGTCACCTTTAGTGATCCACTCCTTAAGAAATCATACGTGACAATACCGGCCTGTGTCACTGCACCCTCATACGTTTGGTGTCCCCCCGCGTTAACTATACTCCTCACTACTGGAGTTAGTCCCCAAATATAACGCTCCACCCTTTTTGCCTCTGGGGTGACCAACCATGGTACTAATCGTGACAGCTCATTGAACCGGTTTGTATATCCCAAATGATCCGCCCCCTGCATTTCCAGGTTCCACAACTCATTTTCCAGTTTCTGTAATTCATTCTTTGGGCAGAAATGTTCCAAAACGAGAGCCTTAAGCTCTGTCCAGGTCATGCGGTTTGTCGCCGCCTGACCTCGAGTTTGTACTATGGTGTTCCACCATGTCAAGGCATGGTCGGTGAATGTACAAGTGGCGTACTTAACGACACAATCCTCGGGACAGTTGCTAATATTCACCACTGATTCTATTTTCTCTATCCATTTAACTAACCCATTCGGTCCTTCAGACCCGCTAAACTCTAATGGCTTGCACAACATAAAATCCTTGATCGAACATCCCCTGGATGCACGAATTGGTTCAGTACGGTTTGTCTCTACCGTAGGTATAGGGCCATTGCTGTCAGTAACGACCACCCTAGGCGGTGCGTCATTACTCGGAATAGTGTTATCATTCCTTGGAGGATTAGCATTTTGTTCCCCGTCATTATTTATGGGCGTTTGTTGTTGATACTGGCGGCGATGCGCGATACTATATCCGGTATCGCCGCCTCCAACTGTTGAGCAATCAAACGGCTCACATCTACTTCCGATATTTTCGTTGATCGTTTCGGTGCCATTCTACACAATCATCAAAGAAATACATATAATCAATACGATCTCAAATCATAAAACACAATACATATTTCATTCATTAGTAAACATGGATACATATTACACAAACATCAGTTTACATACTTTCCAGTCAACATTACATAACTAAGTTTTATTACAAAGGGCCTATGTTGGTATCATCCTCGACATAACCCGCATTGGGTCAGTGCTTGAATGATACCCAAAAGTATCGATAATGATATGCCCTACAAGAGACCCCTTATGGGCCAGTGGTTGTATCATAACTAAACAAGATTCACTCCATGTTAGCATCACCACTAACTGCTCACATGGAGTATCAAAAAGCGGTTAAAGATTCTACCATCTAACACATCTACACACGGTGATAAACCAACCCCACCAACACCGCCACCAGCACCACCAACACCGCCACCATAACCCGGATTCGGGTTTCCATCCGGCCGATCAACCAGTGGGAGTATGAGCACTCCCTCTTTAACTGGTCAATAGCATACTGGTGATCCAGTATGCAGTCCCCGAGGTACGTCCGCCTCTGTACCCCCACGACCAGGGCGGCAGAGTGCTCGTTCACCTGTTCGGTGAGCACACGCAGCCAGGCCGCCAAGTCCCGGTCCTGCCTCGGAAGACCCCACACAGGTAGGGTCGCAGGCTCGGGCTGGGGGCGGGAGGACTCGCCCCTATGGTAAGTGGATCGGGGTGGGGTAACGGTGGGCGGAACATACGGGGCACTGATCCGCGCCGTGAGGCGGGGACCGTGTCTGGGGGGAATCGGGGCGGTCTGTGGGGCGGGCGGGGTAGGAGACCTTGTAACCCTAGCAGGGGAGGGTAAACTAGCACTCCTAGCTGGGGTGGTCTGTCTAGAAGTACTATGACTAGCCTCAGAAGGCTCGGAGCTGGGTGCTAAACTTGGGCTTCCAGAGGCCCCGGAACTGACCTCTTCCGGGTCCTCTTCCGTCGACACACTAGGTGTTCTTGCAATTTTTACCTGCACACAAGTTAACAAACATATAGTCCCTTTCCATAGTGTAATTCATAATTAAATTAATCATGCACTTACTTATACAATTTTGCCACATAATAATATTATCATACATTTACACATATGTTGCCAATTTTACCTATTTAAATCCCCCGTGACTTCCCCTGAATTCCCTCGTGCAGACAAGTCTGTTATTATGTTCCGGACCATAATAACCCACTTGTCCAACCAAGTTCATCCCGATCTCGTCACTATATATTATTAGTTGATATTCAGATCCTATAATACTTGAGCTACTGGTTATATTTTAGGTATCTTTTTCAGACATCCTAATTCTTTATAAACCTGGCTCTGATACCAAGTTCTGTAACACCCCGTAACCGCAGCGGAAACGTACACGGGATGCAACAGACACATCTGATATCAACAGCATTGCTTATAAAGAAAATACCACTACATTAATTTATAACATATTACATTGTTGCGAGTTTCGTTACTGTCTAGGTGTTACACACATATTTTACCGATAAGACATTAATAAATTCATTACAAAACATAGAGCAGCAAGCTTCCAACAGGTAGCACAGATAGTTAAGCACATATCAATCATTCCAACTTGGGCATACCTAGAAAACATGTAAAGAAAACGGGTCAACTACGAATAGTTGGTGAGTTTCACTAATTTAAATAAACACTGACAAATCATTTTAATAATCATTTATTAGCAATATAATCATGCTGGGAACTATGTTACCCCAGAACATTTCCATTAATCTTCTGGGAACTATGTTACCCCAGAACAATAATAACCTCTGGGAACTACGTTACCCCAGAACAATAATAATCTCTGGGAACTATGTTACCCCAGAACAATAATAATATCTGGGAACTATGTTACCCCAGAACAATAGTAACCTCTGGGAACTATGTTACCCCAGAACAATTAATACCCTTGGGAACTATGTTACCCCAGAACAATAATAACCCCTGGGAACTATGTTACCCCAGAACAATAATAACCCCTGGGAACTATGTTACCCCAGAACAATAATAACCCCCGGGAACTATGTTACCCCAGAACAATAATAACCCCTGGGAACTATGTTACCCCAGAACAATAGCACATGATAAACAATTTATATATTCTGTGCATCAAACCATATATACAAGTATTTCCATACGATCGGTATGTACTTAAATACTTTAAATAAGACATGTTTTCCGCCCCGGGAAAATATATTTAAAAACAGTTCATTAAAAGGGGCTCGTGAAAACTCACCTTTTTGTGAGTCGGTGGGTAATACAATGAACAGCTACGTGCCTGGATCTGTAATATAATATCTAGTCGTTACTATATAATTCCCATAAATTCAATCCGTGTTAATCGGCAAATCTGGGGACATTGTTAACCCAGTACTGTACTCGATCCGGGGACAATGTTAACCCCGTGACACTCCTAAGGACTCAGATTGTGCCATTACTTAAAGTCGGACGGTCAAAATTATCATTTTTATGTTTTCCTTGATTTGCGTGCCTAGCACGGTCATCCGTTTTTAGTTTCAAAAATGAGTTTATTCACACTTAACCCAAAAATGGTGTTTGACTGTTAATTTAGTTAAAGTGATGAAATTAGAGCTCGGTTTGGACACCCCGTTTGGCCGCGGGGCCCGTTTCCGTCATTTAGGTGCCGGAAACAGTAAAATCGGGTAAAATTACCCAAATCATCCGAATTATTTTCGGATGATTTATTTTTACTTAATTTACTTAGTTTTATGAAAATGGTCAATTTTTAGGTTTTTATATATCAGTCAGCTCGCTTATGCGAGTTTTGCCGGTTTACACGTTTTAAGCTTTAGAAATTTGTTTTTTTTTTATGTTCTTTTTAGCACAAATAATTACCCGTTTAGTCTCGGGTCTTGAGATTTTGTACAAAACTTATTTTGACAGTAATAAATTTTACAAAAATTTTCCAGATTTATTTTTTTATATTTTCATTTATTTATCTATTTTTAAACATTATTAAAACACTAAATATGTCAAAAATACCAAAAGACTTTAGAAAAATCCCAAATTTTTCCGGGATGATCCTTGCCATTCTCATGACTCCCTGGAATTTTTCCAGAATCCAAAACTCATATTTCAAGCCATTTTCCAAAAACCGAGCTAGAAAGCCCTAGAACTCGTTTTACCGAAAAGCCCCTTTAGAATTTTCCAACTGAGCTCAAATTTTGTGTGTGACTTTTATATGTTATAAAAAGCTTATCCTAAATGTTTCAGAATTTTTCATCAAGTTTAGCTATTTTTCACCATTTTTGGCCAAAACCGAGCATTAAATTCACCAAATATTCATCTTTTATCCAAAAATTACCAAATATTCACAGATCTCTTATTTTCATGTGTAGATCATCTCTGTGAAATTTCGTGACCCGACTCTAAGTACACTGCAATCTGTCCAAACTCACTAAATCACACGAAAACCTAACTATCTTGTGTTTTCTAGCGTTAGATCGCAAAGATCCGGGTTTCTAGCCTTTGCTAGCCACTAGATACAACACTTAAAAGCACAATAACACTATACCAAGCAAACTATACCAACAATCAAACCATTTCTTTCATAGTGTCGGTTTTTAAGTAAAAACAAAGGTTTTAACCGTAAAAATCCGTTCTCGACTCTTTTTACTCATTTCTTGGACCAAGATCCCTTGTATAACATGTATACATCTCTTGATTATGCAAGAGTCGGTTTCATCTCAAGCTTTCACCCGTCTTTCACATGGAAAACTCATTTGACAATATTTCAACCGTAAAATTTCGTTCTAAACACTTTTAACTCATCACTTGGATCAAGATCCTTTGTATAACTTGTATACATCCCTTGATCACACGAGAATCGGTTCCATCTCGGGTTTTCACCCATTTTTCACATGAAACTTCCTTTTCTCAAGATTATAGAGTTATAAACAATAATCAAGCCTTAAAACATGTATATACCTTGAAAATTTTGGTTAAAACTTGATGATTTGGAAGAATACTTGAAGACTTGAGAGAATTTAAGAGAGTTTGTGAAGTAAAAAAAAGAAAAATGGAATGTGTGTGTGTATAACAAGGCCGGCCAAGTGGTGGTGTGGGGGGGGCCCACATCTCAAACCATGGCCACACATTTGGATTACACAATCCGGATAATGTTGTGGATAGTCTGGTTCAGTTCGTTTCTCGTTTAAACTCGTAATTCGGCTTAAAACGAGCATAAAATGGTCGTTTTTCGGGTTAAAATAAAATTTACATAAAACTGATTTAAAAACTTTAAAAACTTAACCCATGACATTAAAACATCATATTATTAATAATTACGCATCTTTTTCGGCTTGATTGATCGTCTCTTGCTTGGTTTGGTGTTAAAGGTTTCGTTTAGCGTACCGACGTACCATTAAATCGAAATCCTTTTTCTGTGCTATAATTCACCTATCCCGAAGCATTAATACTTCGTAAACATCACTTAAACATTATATACTTCGTCTATAATGTAATTCCCGATTCGTTCGGGTTTCAATAATCGTTCATTGGTTAATTGTAATTCCAATACGATTCACTATATAATCGAGTATGATTCGTACTATGAATCATATATACTCGTATAAACGTACTATAACTCATATAATCAATATTAAATGACACGTAAATAGTATATACCGGCTAGGGTATACCTGGATTTGCCGGAATCGTTACAGAAGTGGTCCTGAAGCTTGATTCTGAAGATCCTTTTCCACCACTAGCGTAGATTTTTGCTTTTGTATAGCTCTTTGTAATATTTGAATTCTGATGAAATAAAGATTGTGTTTGTTCTTTGTCTTGTTTATTTTACGCATGTTTTGATCTAACTTAGCAATTTCTTTAGTACTTAGATAAGTTAACTTTTTAACGTGGTAAATTATAAGTTTGTTTCGCTTCCTCTTTCATGATTGTGCAGGTATGACCGTCACTTACACTTAGTAGGATGGCTTAACTTTACTTATATCTGACCTGCGTGGAAGTTTTCCTCATCTTTTCCTTTGAAATTTTCTAAGTGTTCAGAATAAGTTAACCTTTGAACGTGGTAGATGATAGGTTGAAGTTTTGCTTCCTTGTTCGTGATTGTGCGGGTAAGACCGTCACTTGCACTTACAAGGATGGCTAAACTTTACTTACATCCGACCTGCGTGTAGGTTTTCCTTAAAACTTTAACATTTTTAGCGTTGTGTTTATGCGAGTTTTACCGCCTTCCACACGTAACGACTTACTTCTTCCCCCATTTATGCGGTGAATACCGGCACAATAGTGTGGGAAGTTCATAAGTATAAAGGTAAGGCTATCAACACATTGTGAAAGGAGAATCATTTCCATTAGAAGTGGCTCTAGGCCTTTTCTTTACAAGTTTGGAATTGATCTACATATAACATTTGCGTAATTGAGCTCCATTCCATGTTCTTGGGATGGGAGTACCATCGAGCCTTTCGAGCCGGTATGCGCCCTTTCCCAGGACTTCTCTGATGATGTATGGCCCTTCCCAGACCGGGGCCAGCTTTCCCGGGCGTTCTTGGTTCGAAGCCTCGTTGTTACGCAGTATGTAGTCTCCTACATTGAAGTTGCAGAGTTTTACCCGCGTGTTGTAGTACTTTTGCATTTGTCGCTTGTAGTTCTCTTCACGCACTGCGGCTAAGTCTCTGCGTTCCTCGGTTAGCATTAGGTCTAACCGTCTTTCCGCATCATTGTCTTCTGGCTGAATCAAGACCCTTGGTGAGGGTAAACCAATTTCGACCGGGACCATGGCTTCAGTGCCATAAGTGAGACTGAACGGGGTTTCTCCCGTACTGGCCTTCTTCAGCGTTCTGTTTGCCCAAAGGACGTGCGGAAGCTCGTCCACCCAGCCGCATCTGTGTTTCAAGAGTCTTTTCTTTATGCCTTCGACGATGCTCTTATTTGCTCTTTCCACCTCACCATTACCTTGCGGGTGTGCCACTGAGGTAAAGGTGTGGGTGATTTGAAGTTCTTTCAGCCACTGTTGTAGCTTCTTGTCAGCAAAGTTGGTGCCGTTATCGCTCACCAAATTCTGTGGAAGTCCAAAACGACAAATAATAAATTCCCTAATAAATTTTTTGATATGTTTCGCGGTTGTTTGGGCTAAAGGTTTTGCTTCTATCCACTTGGTGAAGTAGTCGATGGCTACCACTAGGAACTGAACATTTCCTGCTGCTGTAGGAAATGGGCCTGTCACATCGATGGCCCACTTCTGAAAAGGCCATGAAGAAGTGACTGGAACAAGTTCATTCTTCGGGCGGTGCGTGTTGGGTGCGTAAAGCTGGCAAGACCTGCATTTTCTGATGTATGCCAGTGCATCCATATGCATCCCCGGCCAAAAGTATCCCGCGTTGTTTAGCTTAGCTACAACAGCGCGGGGACCTGCGTGTACTCCACAGATGCCTTCGTGTACTTCCCTTAGGAGGTAGTCAGCATCTTGGTTGTCCACGCATCTCAAGAGTGGGCCAAGAAAGTTACGTCTGTAAAGGATGTCATCGATGAGTTGATAATTTAGTGCTTTACAGCGTAGTTTTCTTGCCTGTGTTTTTTATTCTGGTAGTGTACCTGTCGCAAGGTATTTTATTATTGGTGTCATCCACGTTTCCGTGCCGGTTTGGATGACACAAATTTCCTTGTGCGGGACCGAAGGTGCCTCGAGGAGTTCAATGCGGATATCCTTTCCTAAGTGGGTGAAGGCTAATGATGCAAGCTTGCTTAACGCATCCGCAGATTTGTTTTCACTTCGCTTGACGTGTATGACTTTGCAGTCATTGAAATCGCGCATAAGGGATTTTGCTTGTGCGAGGTATAGGGCCATTGTGTCGTTCACGGCCGTGTACGTCCCGTTGATTTGATTGGCTACCAACATGGAATCCACGTGGGCTTCCAAGTTTTTCACCCCCATCTTAGGCGCAATTCTCAGCCCAGCCAAGAATGCTTCATATTCGGCTTCGTTATTCGTACTTGGAAAATCCAGTCGAATAGCGTAAGTGTATTCTTGGCCTGCTGGGTTGTTTAGTTTCAGCCCTGCGCCTGAACCCTCGTTACTGGCTGCTCCATCAGTGTAGAGTCGCTAGACATCATTGATGTCTTGTGCTGGAGAGGGTTGAGCCTCTTCCTGGCACTCTTTTTCCCGCGATGCAGGCACTTCTGCAATAAAGTCGGCCAGAACCTGGCCTTTTATGGCTGGTCTTGGCTTATACTTTATCGCGTATTCCCCCAACTCAATTGCCCATTTGGCTAGGCGTCCCGATAACTCGGGTTTGCCTAGAACGTTTGCAAGTTTGAAGTTGGAGAGAATGGTGATTGGGTGACCCTGGAAATATCGTCTTAACCTGCGTGAAGCGTGTATAAGTGCTAAGACTAATTTTTCGAGGGTAGAGTACCGGGTTTCTACGTCTGTTAGGATACAGCTGACATAATAGATTGGCATCTGGATGCCTTTTCGCTCTACTAGCAGGACTGCCCCGGTTGCTCTATCTGTTGCGGAAAGGTATAGGATTAACTCCTCTCCCGCTTTTGGTGCCGTGAGCTTTGGGAGTTCGATCAAGCGTGACCGAATCTCCTGAAAAGCTGCTTCCGCTTCTGATGTCCAGCGGAAGTGCGTTTTCTTTAAACAGTTTCTCAACGTTGACACGAAGGGAAACGACTTATCTGCGTGGTTTGCCAGAAAGCGATTAAGTGCCACTAGTCGTCCATTCAGTGTCTGGGCTTGTTTGATGGTAGTAGGTGATTCCATTTTGATAATGGCTTCGACCTTTTCAGGGTTCGCTCTGAAGCCATCTTTAGTGACGATGACCCCCAAGAACTTCCCTTCTTCCATTCCAAAGGCACACTTGCTCGGGTTGAGCTTCATGTTTATCTTCCTGAGCGTGTTGAAAGTCTCTTCGATGTCTTTTAACATCGCTTCTGGGTCAGGGCTTTTGATGACCAAGTCATCCATGTAGACTTCCAAGTTTCTCCCAATTTGGGCATGAAACTGGTTGTCCATCAGGCGTTGGTATGTGGACCCGGCATTCTTAAGTCCGAATGGCATCATTTGGTAACAAAATGTGCCATCGGGCGTCCGAAATGCGGTTTTGTCCTGATCATCAACGGCCATGTGGATTTGATGGTACCCCTTATACGCGTCCAGGAAGCATTTAAGGTGGAACGGTGCCAACGAGTCCACCTTAAGATCAATTTCGGGTAACGGATAACAATCTTTGGGGCATGCTTTGTTCAAGTCCTTGAAATCTATGCACATGCGCCATTGTTTGTTATTCTTCGGTACCATAACGGGATTTGCAACCCAAGTTTGATATCTACTAACGCGTACGATGCCTGCGTCAAGGAGTTCCTTGACTTGGGTTCTACACGCATTAGTTTGTTCTGGCCCCATTACTCTGCGCTTTTGTACGATCGGCGTTACAGCCGGATCGCATTTGAGCTTATGCTCTACCTTATTTCAAGGTACACCAGTCATGTCAGCTGGTGTCCACGCGAAGATGTCAGCGTTTTTTTGTAATAAGCGCTTGAGTTGGGTGCGTGTGGGATCAACAATTGTCGGGCCAATGGTGACGGCCTGGTCAGGGTACTTGCCATTGAAGGCCCATTTTTCTGGTTCGGTGATGGTTGGTTTAGCCATCTTTGGTTTGGGTTTAGATGAGACAGATGCGATGCATACCTGGGGAATGCCGGTGATCATTGCTACACCCTCAGCTGTTGGCCATCCCATCATGCCGTGGACTGAGGATACCACGGCGTTGAATCTTGCCATCCCGTCTCTCCCGAAGAGAATGTCGTATGTGTGGTGTGGCTTCCTCATCACGACAAAGTCCACATCTTCTGTGCGGGAGTGTTTCCCATCCGTAAGAGTGACGGGGAAAGATAGGATACCCAGGGGGGTGTTTGTGCTGCCATCAAACCCGTCCATCGAGGCGCAGATCGTTTCCAGGCGTTCCTTGTCTTCGTCATCTAGCTTGTCAAAGAACTGCCTGTACATCACCGTTGACGAGGCGCCGTTGTCAGCAAGAGTACGAGAAGTGATGTAGTGCCCCAGCTGGCTTTTGATGACGATAGGGCCTTCTTTGCTGGGTCCTCCTGGCACTCGCGGGAAGCGCACCTCAGCCTCCTTCCACGCGTATGGTTCTGTCGTTCGCCTTTTTCTTCCTCTGATCTTACCATGAACCATGTTGATGCTGATGTCAACGGGCTTTCGTCCGTTGCCTCGGTACCGGTTGTCATTTCTTCCTCCCTTCTTGATTGATGCCACCAGGTGTGCCAGTCTTCCATCCTTGACGAATGCTTCAATAATATCCTTCAAGGATGTACACTCTTCCGTACCATGACCTTTTGTCCCGTGGAAGTCACAGGATTTACTCTGATCCGCATTAGGTCGCTGCCGGATCATTGGAGCTTTTGGCCACGGTAGCTTTTCAGTAGCAAATATCTCCGTGACGCTTTTGGTGAGTGGCGTCCACCGGTGCTTTTGGCTTGAAGGGTGTGTGTGATTTCTTCCGCCAACAAGAGGGTGAGAGCTGGATGAGGTGTCAAAGTTTACCCTTGACTGCCAGATACCTAGCTTCCTCTTTTTGTTCTGCCGGGCAATCCGAACATTGTTCTCTCTTGTCCTCTGCGTGTAGAGGTGTGTACTCTGGGGAAGATCCCTTCCCAGTTGCTTTTCCGTCTCGGCAAAGCGCTTTGCCGCCGTCATGATGGCATCCCATGTTGATGGCATGCCATCCTTACCCGTCAATGTGCGGATAAGCTCTGGGTATTCGGTGCCTTGGATGAAAGCTGCGCGGACAAGATCTTCACTTATGTTGCCGAGACTTAGCTTTTTGGAATTGAAGCGGTTGATGAAGTCTAGTAAAGATTCATCCTCCTCTCTAACGCAATTGAGGATCGTTCACTGTTCTTCAGTATATTTCCTCTGCTGGCTGAAGTGCTGGCTGAACTTATTCTGAAAGTCCGCCCAATCATAAATGTGGTGGACCGGCAAGCGATCGAACCATGCCCTGGCTGCTCCGACCAGAGTCATCTGGAACATGTAACACCACGTGGGTTCCGTCCAGTTACTGACGGTTGCCCCCGCAATGAACCTGTTCAAATGGTCGTCTGGGTCGGATAGACCATCATAAGTGCCAATGTTGGACATTTGTTTGGCACTTCTCGGGGCGATTGCTTCCGCAATGTCCCTTGCGAACTTTGACTTTCCTGCATTTGTAGCAGTTGGTCTAAAGGTTTTGGAGAAGTCACGCGGGTTTCTCTCCGCATTTGTTGGTTTAAAAGCTTCCCCAAAATTCCTTTTTGGTTGGAAGTCCGTTTCCTTACGCTTCCCTTTCTCCTTATGGCGAGGGTTTGCGTCGGTATCGGATTCTTCCCTCTCGTCGTCTGAGTACTCGCACTCACTGTTCATATTGAGATGTTGGCGAGTACTCCCGAATTCGTCAGCCTGTTGAACTGAACGCAAGCGTTCATCCAATTCAGCTTGGAACTCTCTCTGACGTGCTTCGGCCCACGCCTTCACTTGATCTAGTGTTTGGCGAGGGACCCTCGTTCGTTTTTCCAACTGGGCATCAGTGAACCCCAGTGAAATATTTACTGCACTTGCCCCGGCTTGGGTAGCCGGGGTAGTGTTCGTAAGATTTGTATAACCGCCGGTGTTCCCAGTTACTGGGGTTGTGGTCACCGGGGTTTCTTGGTCACTTACTGGTCTTGGGACCGGAGTAACGTTAACCATTTCTTCAGAAACTTTGAAAAAACTAAGAATTAGTTCTAGCTTTTTATGCACGGATGGCGCCAATGAAGAAACACTAAGTGAACCCTGGACAGATTATAGATAATCTGGGGGTTAAGTAATGTTTCCCACGAGGATGAGATCTAGCAGAGAAGGTTGTTCAGGGGACCTGCAAAACAAACACCGTAAGCTCGTCACTAAGAAGGGGGGGGGGGGGTTCCTCCTTGTGACCACCCTCCGGCGTGAGAATCAGACTAGATTGCTCTGAATATAAGTGTATATTAAGAGATTGCTAGATAAGATTGAGATATCAGATGATGTCCTTACCATTCCAAGGTGTTGGAGTATTTATAGCCGAAGGTAGGTTTCCTAGAAGGTACAGCCGGCTGAATAGTATTCCTGTTCCACCAACAGTGGACTACGCACAGGCCATGCTGGTTAGTGGATAGGCTACGGCCAACAGTAAAGGTCGGCTGTATACTGTTCCTTTACTGCCGGCTACGCACTGTTCCACCAACTGTAGGCTGCGCACGTCCCATCGTAAGGGTTGGTGAGTAGGCAGCGGCTAATAGTGACAAACAGTACTAGAGGGTGCTCCTCCTCGTATTGTTGTCGGTGAGCTGTCACCCTGTGATTGGTTCATGGGCTGCTCTGGTCAATTTGTCTGTTCCGCCCATACCTTAGTAGGTATAGTACGAAAGACCTTCCAGAAGCATACGGACTGGCTCATTTGGGCGGGAGTATTCCCGCCTTGCTCATTCCTTCATGTGACTACTGAAGTAGCTAATGCCTTGTGCGTGTAGCCTTGCTGTTAGTGCGGGTAGCCTTCCCTGATGGCTTGTATCCGCAGCTGCGGGAACAGGCGGGGTACTTCACCATTGGGAGGCTTTCCCTGCAGGTACAGCTGGCGTACTGCGCGTAAGGTTATTTGAGCATGGTGGGTCCTGCTGGAGCAGTTGGTCATTGCGCAGACGTCCCTGTTCAAGGTGAGTCTTGCGGGTCCAACTGGGCTCTGCTGGGACCTACCTCTTCACACAGTTTACATGTATGTGTTATAATACTTTGACGCAAAGCCGAAATAGCAATGAGAGCAATGTTAAAAATCATTACACCAAATTTCCAAAATGTAGTTTTGACCGACCACTTTCGAAACTAATTTGAAAATTCCTTAAAATGGCAACTTCTAAACCGTCTTTTTTGTCCCTTTATCATCTGCCATCCACACTTTTTTTATCAAAATGGATGATAGGAAAAAACTATTTACCAACATAGGTGACTTAGAAAATATTTATCAAAATGGATGGTGAGAAAAAATTATTTACCAATATAGGTGATTTAGAAATTATTTATCAAAATGAGTATTTTCTTTATATTTTTCATATTTACCAAAATAGTTTTAGTCCATTAGACCCAAATTTAATCAGTTTCATATATATTATTAATTTGTATATGCATGCATATTATATATTATTCTATATTTTAATTAATTTTAGCAAAACCTAAAGTCTACAGCTCCATCCCCTCACCATCTTGGTCCCGGCCGACCACTATTATCATCGTGCATCAGTACCATCGCCGTCACTCGTGAGATGGTGATAGCAGGGCCGGCCCAATAGAGTAAAGGAGTAAAGCTAGGGCTTTAGGCCCCCAAATATTTTGACCTCCATTTTAAAACATAATTATATTCATAATATATATAATTTGTATTATGTTTCAGTTCACATTTAATTGTGTAGTCTGCTGGTAATTTATTTGTTAGCAGCGTGAATTGAATGCTTGGGTTCGAATCCCAATCCCAGCAGTTGTTTTTTGTTTTTTTTTTGTTTTCTTCTTTTTGCAATTGTATATGAGTGCATATCTTTCGGCTTATGGTGCCATCCCCCTTTGGGCTCTAAAATAAAATTCCAATTATGAATTATCTTTATGCTCCAACTTTAGATTTTTTAACGAGCTAATTCGTAGTTTGTCTTTTGAACCTAAACATCCAGTGCTATAAATACTCTTGATGATTCTAATAGAAACTTGAGTTCAAATTCTATGTAAAAGAATAAAATAGTTGAAGATCCTTGAACTTGGAAAATTTGCTATTAAAGGTTCACATTTTAATTGTTAGGCATATTCTTATTAGTTTGTTACTTTGTTTGTAGATCTTCCTTTCAATACCGATCTAAAACTTGACATCAATTATTTTGTTTCTTGTGACATTTTTGTATCAAAGGAATCAAACATAACTTATGTTGGAGTTTAATATATTATTGTTGAGCATAAATAAATTGGTTTGAGTTTTTTTATATAGCTAATGTGTCAAGTAAATTAAAGAACTTTAAGCTTAAAATTGAATAACAACAATGCAAAAGGCCCCTGTTTTTTTACTTCACTTTAGGCCTCCAAAATGGTTGGGCTGTCACTGGGTGATAGTTGAGAGAGAGAGAGAGAATAGAGATGGTGTAGGTCGATTTACATGTTTTAGATCTTGTTTTTTCGGCATTTTTTTGCATGTGATGGATTTTACATTTTCCGGCGAACACAGAGGGGGCGGCGACGGCTAGGTGGTTGTGAAACCCGCCTCCCAGAAGAGAGGGACAGAGTGGTTTCATGGTTTAGAGATCTTTTCTTCGTCTTCAGTTCAGTTCTTTCCATCGAAAATGGTGGTCAACGAGGTACTTCCATGTTGGCCGGCCGCCGAAATGAGGTTTCTCGATTGTTAAGTTTTCTATTTTTCGAAGAAAAATTCATATCATATTTTGAAACTTAGGATTTAAACTAACTCTAAATATTTTCACACTAAAGGGTTACGGTAGGAGATGGCGGTGGGAGAGAATGTACACAAGAAAATGGATGTATTCTTTTTATTTTTGAAATTAAAATCAAATATATAAAAAAAATACCCATTTTGGTAAATACTTTTTAAACATCTATATTGGTAAATAGTTTTTCCCCATCACCCATTTTAGTAAAAAAAACTCCACAAACTTGAACCAAATAGAATCTAGCCATTCGGTGAGGGCCGGTGGAATTTGAATTCTATTTGTGAGGACCGACCAAGATATTTCTGAGAACCGGTGGAATTTAAACTCTATGTGTACGGACTGCGGAAATTTATATCTATGTAATTTTATTTTTAACATTTTAATATGAAAATAACAAGTTATGAAAATAAAATGAACTTTTATATTATCATCATTGTACATGATTGGCAAGAGTGCATTTCCATCTTTTGCTTTAAAAGAAAGTTTATCATGTACTTTACACATGAAATTAATCATTTACTTTACTGTTACTTAGTTTACTTGAGTGACACTTATCCTTTCACATACATATAACATTCATAAGGCATACACTTATCACTTAAGGTAAGTGTATTAACTATCACATAGAGTATGCACACAGCCCCGAAAACATAACAAAGAAATAGGGCTAGAAACTCACCTATGTCCTGCTTCTTTCAGAAATGATGGTAACAGCTCTCTTCAACTGAGCACGGCTAACTGTGTAACAAGACACATAAGTTTAACTACTACTTTTGTGCTCGTTTGTGTCCTTAGCCCTTCTTTCTAGGTATTTCACATTTAAAATATTACCTTTCATTATTAATTAGTTCCTTATTCTTAGCGTATACACCGTATAAGTCCATACTCGTCGTTTACGTACATATTCGCCGTATATCTTTCTTTTATCTGGAAATTCACCTAAGCCCATATATGTTTTTGGGCGTATAAGTTATCCCCAGCGTATAAGTCATTCTAGCGTACAATTCATTTACACGTATAGGTCAGCGCCTAAGTTTTAAGCATAAATTGTCCGTAAAACTTATACGGACGCATAAGTTATGCGCCCGCATAAGTCCTTTTTGGACTTATACGCCGTATAACTTATGCTTTCATACATACGCGCTCATACATACATATGCGCTTCTATATATACGGTCATGCATACATATATTTTATACATACATATCTATAGTATCTTATAATGTATATAAGAAGGACAAAATAATAATTTGACAAAAAAAACTCTTAAAATTAAGAGGCACAAGTTATTCAAGCATAGTGTTCTTTAGGTAGAAAATAGGCGGGCTATGTCCAAAATCTAAAATTCAAAATCTATTCCATTTAAAAATTCAAATGCTAATTCATTCTCTCTCTCAAATTTTGGATCTGGGGAACAACATCAAGGGTCGCCTCCACTCAAACCATCACATTCCATCATCGATGGTATACATCTGATGGCTAAGTTTATTAGAAGTGGCGTTAATTTTGAAACTATAGATTGTTAGCATTGATGCTCTATTGCCGAAAGTTATGGTCTTCTATTTCTTAATTTCACCAGGAATCGTTCACTATTATTACAGTTATGTTGATCTATCTTATCGTTTCATTCATACTAGGATCTCAATTTTAGGCATTATATGGGAATGCAACAATCTGGGCTCATAATCAGCTGCGTTGGAGCAACACAAATGGTAAAATGTCGTCAAAGATAACGTATGAGGTAAACCGACATCCACCAAACCCTACTTTGGGTTTAGTTTGATGTTTGAAGCTTGTATGTCAATTTGATTTAAACTGAATTTGATTTGTCAGACTGTTCTGGTTGTGAAGTTTGGGTTACTCATTTTGTTTCTCCATGTTTATTTCTGTTTCGTGTCCTTTCGGCCTTTTAGATTGAAGTGTTTGTTCATATATTGGAAGCCAGTTCACTGGAGTCTTTCGTCCCACACTGCTCTTGCAGGGACTGAGTTAGAGGTAAACTAATAAGCAGTCTTCTGTTTTTTCAATATTAAACACGAGTCATTTTGTGTACATTTTACGACTTTGGACATAAAAATGAGCTATATTTGCAGGTTTTTTCATGGGATGCGGCTTTGGAGAATAGAAGTAGCCTTAGTTTTCCTACAAATTTGTATGTTGAAGGTACAACTCAGGATTGGGATAGGTTCCAAAGTTTCTGGATTTTATTTGTTTGTCAATCCAGTGAGTTTAAATTGAACGGCTTTAAAAAATTTAGAGTCTGCACATCATACCAAAACTAGGGCATATTTGGTATTTTGGAATATTTTGATTATGGGACAAATTGGTGTTGATAGTTCATTCGGTTCAAATGTCACTGTTTGGTCAGGTTCAATTTTGGTCTTTGTCAACTTTTGTATAAAGGTGTCGTTTCGGATTATCATGGGTTGTTAGAAAATGGGTCAAGAGGGGTTTTTTATATTTTTTACACAAAAAGGAACTGATTAAAGGTATTTGACTTTTTAATAGTTCAAGTCTGCAATGTGATCAACTGTTATCTCTGGGCAGATTCAGGCTATAATTCAAAAGAAGATCTATTCGATTAATTGGATTTATGTAATTTGAAAAGATGTGAAGTTAATTGATAGTGCAATTAGTCAATTAGATGACCTAATTTCTATTTACATAATTGATCAGATTTTTACGGATGTAGATCTTTGGTAAGAAAAAGTGGATGGCTTAATTACAAAGCTAAGCACGTGGTTTATCCATTTGGGGTAAGGATCCTAAGAGAACCCTTTGCAAATTGAGAACTTTGAGAACCATTTTGAACCATTAAAAACATATTTAAAAAAATCATAAAACAAAAAATAATAAAAATTTTAAAAAAGTAAAAAAACCAAAATTCTTATATTTCATTCCGGTTTAATTAAAAAATAAAAAAATAAATAAAAAAAACGTCGTATTATACACATATGTATAATTTTATATAATCTTTAGTTACGTAATATACACATATATACAGTATCATTTATCTTAAATTATACACATGTGTACAAAAAAACATGTAAATGTACATATATGTATATATTATACATATGTGTATATAATTTAGCTAAACCAAGTTTTTTTTATGAAACCGTGTTGATAAAATAAGAATTTTGGTTTTTGTGTTTTTTTTTTATTTTTGGGTTTTTTGTGGTCTTAAATGGTTTTTATAGTTTTCAATTTCAAAAAGGTTCTCTCATAATCCTGATCCTATCCATTTGAGAAGTTCAGATGTCGTAATGATTATTATTGGGCTTTTGTGTTTGAGGTAGATAATGGAGTTCACATTCTGTTAAATCGATATATAGCTTAAACGAACGCCAAATCATCAGTTTTCTTAAGGTGACATGTCAGGGTCCTCAAGAAAAAAACGGTCATATTTTTAAGGCCTATTTTTAAATTTATTTAAGAGATTAATTTAATGGTAATTTCAATCTGTTTGCTAATGTTAGTAAGTAGTAACTATTAGAAGATTGTAAGACACAATGCTTATGGACAAGATACTCAAGCTTAGGAATCTAGGATAAAATTAACACCGAGCTGGTCTTTGTTGAAGCTTGAATTATATCTCCCCAAAGTAAGTTTGGCTCTTTTGAATTAAAGTTCAAATTTTTAACATATATAAAATAATACGTTTGGCTCTTTTGAATTAAAGTTCAAATTTTTAACATATATAAAATAATACTTATAAATATATGATCCACCTCAATCAGCTGGATTGAGCCTTTTATATGTCGAGTGTGGCCCAACCTCACCTGGTTCTGCTCTCTTTGGTTTTAAACATTTTGCAATTGATTATACATGATCTTTATATTTATATAAACCTTAATGTTTTTTAACCACAAGATTGTAACATCCTAAAATTTTAATGATGAATAAAGGAAGTTATGTTTAGTGATTTCGCGTAATTAATTAATATCGGGTAAGGAGCGGGTCTTGGACTTGGATTAATTGAGATGGGTTAAATGAGAATGGGATTTCAGGGATATAAATACCCCCAAAATCCCAAAATATCTTCATTTTTACCATACTCTCTAACACTTCCAAAACACACACACCACACACCTCAACCGCCGGCGGCCGGAAGAGAGAGGCGAGATCCGAGAGTGTGAGAGAGAGAGACTAGTTGTGATTAAGCAAATAAACAAGACCCAAACAAGCTCAAAAAGGTATGATTCTTGATCTTTGAAGTTTAAATATCCGAGCTTTTAGTGTATAAACGACCGAAAATGGTCGGGAAGCGTAGTGGGTGATGTTGAACCGTAACAAGGGTGTTAAAATCGCTCGAAATGTTGGACAGAAACCGAAACTGCGGCTATCCGGGCAACTTCGCCTTCATCTGGGCAACTTCGCCTGCAAGCCAAGTTCGCCTGAAGAACTTCGCCTGCAAGCTAAGTTCGCCTGATGGCAACTTCGCCTAAAGCTAAGTTCGCCTGATGACAACTTCGCCTAGAGCTAAGTTCGCCTGAGGCTTAACTTCGCCTAAAGCCAAGTTCGCTTGATGACAACTTCGCCTAAAGCTAAGTTCGCCTAAGGTTTAACTTCGCCCAAGGTTTAACTTCGCCTAAAGCCAAGTTCGATTAGAAAATAAATTAAAAACCTAATGAAAAATGTGTTAAGACAGTTAATGGAAATAAAATTTTTCCAAGCTGACCTGGCAGCTCGACCCCAGCCAGGGGCTCTGCCCCTTGGACCCTGCTAGGGGCTGCCGCCCCTAGACCCCGCTGCCAGGGGCGCTGCCCCCGGACCCCCGCTCGTTGTGGGTCATATAAAGATAGAAATACATTATGAGAAGTGATAGTTAATTGATACGTATACTTGTTATACAGTCAGCCGTGCACAACTGAAGAAAGGGATTACGATTAACGGTGAACGTAACCGTGTTCAGGTGAGTTTCTAGTCCCATTTATGTGTTATGTTTTCGGGGCTGTGTACATACTCAATATGTTTGTTAATACGCTTATCCTAAGAGATAAGTGTATGCCTTATGTGAATAATGTGAAATGTATGAATGATTGCTTGATGGTACGTGAACGATCTTCGGATATTGCACGTACTGTCAGGTTGTAACGCTATGTGTAAGGTAAGTATGATATGTATGCTTATGTGTTTGAACGTGATAAAGTTAATAAAAGAAAGAAATGACGGTTGCATGGTTGTATGGTTACGAAAAGGGTACCGAGCCCTAATAATACTCGAGGTATGATGTATGGTTGTATGGTAACGAAGAGGGAATCGAACCCTACTAATATTCGAGAACTAGGGAACCGAACCCTACTAATATTCGAGGAAAGAGGGAAACCGAGCCCTAATAATACTCGTGGAAAGAGGGAAACCGAGCCCTAATAATACTCGTGGAAAGAGGGTACCGAGCCCTAATAATACTCGAGGAAGGAGGGTACCGAGCCCTAATAATACTCGAGGAAGGAGGGTACCGAGCCCTAATAATACTCGAGGAATGTAGGGCGTAATGTTCTTTATAACGTAAGATATGAAGGTAAGTTAATACAAAAGAAAGAATGAAAGTATGAAAGAATGAAAGTATGATAGTATGAAAGAATGAAAGTATGAAAGAATGAAAGTATGATAGTATGAAAGAATGAAAGTATGAAAGTATGAATGAAAGAATATAAGTTTATGTGTATTGTATAGTGTATGATTAACTAGAACTCACTCAGCGTAGCTGACTTTTAGTATGCACGCAGGTGAGTAGGATGAGGCAGCTCGCTTGAGGAGACACGTGGCATTGAATAAGAGCCTGGCATCTGAAGACTTATGATGTTTTAATTTTAATGCTTTAATGTTGAAAGACAAAGGATGTTTTGAGACAAGTTATGAATTATGTAATGTTTTATGAAAGTTTTATATTCCGCGTAAATGTTTTAATTAACTCTGATATTTAGAACTGTGTTTATGAGTAAATCCAACACGAAAGTAGGGCTACCAGTAACGGGGCCTTACAAAGATTGGATGAGATTTAGTGGTACTTTTAGGCATGCATTTTGACCGAATTATCGGTTAAGCCGATTAAACAGAAACAGAAAAAACAGAACCAAAATTCTATTTTGTCATTTGATTCAGATTTGTAACGGTAAACGTATTCTTTTTTGGTTATTCGGTTTGGTAGTCGGTTATACATTTTGATTAATTCGATTTAATGTAACATCCTACTTTCGATAATAATAATAAAATAAACTTCGTTAATTTTATAATGGGTCGTTATCGGTTTAGATAAATAGAATGTGAGTTGGGCTAGTGTTGGGTTAAATGGATATGAGTTATGGACTTGGGTTATGAAAGAAAGAAGAAAAGACCATGGGCTTAAGCCCATTATCCCTAAATATGTACACCATAATCACCATTAAATCCCTCATTTTACACATATCCCTTACACCACCCAAAACACACACTTAAGATCCCTCTCTAGTCCTCCCTTTTCTCTAGCCGAAACCAAGAAGGAAACCGAGCACCTACCCGAGGTAATACTAGTTGATGCTTTATTTACTTAAACCCGTTAGATTTAGTCACAAAACGACGAACCGACACCGTTAAACCGTTAAGTTACGAGATCCGGGTATTATCGGGTATAAACCGAACCTAAGATGAGCTTAGGGATCGCCCTAGCTCAGATCTGGATCAAACGAGACGAAAGACGGTGAAAAACGGTGGAAAACGAGCTAGATCTCGTTTTTCCGGTGAAACAGCGTTTTTCCGGCGGCGGCGCCGGAAAGGCGGCTCCGAAAAAGTAAGTACGAGGTTAAGGGGGTGTCAGGGAATGTTCTGACATTCCCTGACCTAACCCTAGTTCGCTATCGGAAATCTGACGAATTAGCCTTGATTCGTTAAGGAAAAGAATGACGAACTAGCCCAATTCGCTAAGGTCTAGTTCGTATAAGGATCAGTTCGTTAAGGCCCAATTCGCTAAGGTCTAGTTCGTATAAGGATCAGTTCGTTAAGGCCCAATTCGTTATATGGACCACTTCGTGAGAGGGTCCAATTCGTCATAAGGACCAATTCGTTATAATGCTTGATTCATTACAAAGCCAGATTCGTTATAATAGTTAATTCGCCATGAACTCCTATTCGTTAAGGACTGAATAACGAATTAGAACTTTGAAAGAATGTCAGAACAGTCCATTGACTTCTAAAACAATGAATTAATTACAAATAAGCCCTTGAACTTTGAGTTAGCTCGACCCCAGCCAGGGGCTCTGCCCCTTGGACCCTGCTAGGGGCTGCCGCCCCTAGACCCCGCTGCCCGGGGCGCTGCCCCCGGACTCCCGTTCGTTGTGGGTTATAAGTAGACTAGAAAGACGTTATAGATAGTGATAGTTAATTGATACGTGTAATTGATATACAGTTAGTCGTGCACAGCTCAAGAAAGGAATAACTATAAACGGTGAACGTAACCGCATTCAGGTGAGTTTCTAGCCCCATTCCTTGTTATGTTTTCGGGCCTGTGTGCCTACTCGATGTGATTAGTTAATACACTTATCCTAAGTGATAAGTGTATGCCCCACATGTATTATGTGAAATGTATGAATGGTTTCTTGCCGGTACATGAACGATCTTCAGAGTTGCATGTACTGCCAGGAAATGGTTGATGTTATATGTATGTTGTAAGATGAAGAATGAATGATGTATGTATGTGCGAAACTTACGATTATGTATATAAAAAGTATGCTAAGGAGGTATGGAAGAAAGGGTACTGGATATAACATCCGAGGATGGAGGGTACCGAACCCTAATAATATCCGAGGATGGAGGGTACCGGACCCTAATAATATCCGAGGATGGAGGGTACCGAATAATATCCGAGGATGAAGGGTGACCGGACCCTAATAATGTCCGAGGATGGAGGGTACCGGACCCTAATAATATTCGAGGTATGTAGGGCGAATGCTCTTTATAATGTAAGGTTAGTTATGAATGTTTGTAACGGACTGATGGACATGTTAAGTATGTAATGCGTACCTTTGGGCACGTATATGTGTATGTAAAGTAAGTTATGTGATTATCTAGAACTCACTCAGCGTAGCTGACTTTTAGTATGCACGCAGGTTAACAGGTTGAGACAATTGGTTTGAGCAGGACACATGGCAAGATCGAAGAGGCTGGCATTTGAAGATTTTTCATGATGTTTTGATATTATCATTTATGTTATGTTTTTAAAGACAAGTTAAGAATGTTTGTAATGAATGGTTGACTATTATTATTATTCCGCGAAAGTTTTAATTAACTATGATTTAGAATTGTGTTTATGAGTAAATCCAACACCATAGTAGGGCTACCGGTAATGGGGCCTTACAAGTTGGTATCAGAGCATAAGTTCGAGAGAATTAAACATCCTACATGCTTAGACTTGAACAGAGAATGAAATTTAAATAAGAAAAAAAAGAAGATGCCAGTTCAAGATAGCCATGTGTCACTCAAGCAAGCTCAGTAAAGGTAAAGTGTATGGTTAAGTATGTATGTTAATGTTAGTTTAATTGCTAAAGAAAGGATATGTGAATGTTAGGGATATGATTAATTAATTGTTCGATTGATTAACTGTTTAGAGTAGAATCAACACAAATAGACTCATAAGAGGAAGTGTATATGACACGGAAAGTAACGTGATCAGCTAATCACAGCTGGCCACTGTTATTACCTGTTTGCCTTACTATCCTTGTACTAAATAGTTTCTTGAGTGATGACGTTTGTGTTTTTCTTTCCAGAATACGATGGCTGGATCTAGGGCAGTTGTTGGAGCAGGAGGCCGCACTGGACGTCGTGGTAGGCCTCGTCGTGTCCAACGACCTTCGGTAGAAACAGCTTCCAACACGGGAGGTGAATGAAGCGCAGCTGGAGGAAACCCAAGCAACAATGAAGGGGTTCAGCTAGATCCCTTAATTCAAGCAGCCATTGTCCAAGCAGTAGCCACTGCTGTAAAGAACATGAATCCGGAGAGGTCTACTAGGGACCGTGAAAGAACTGCTGAAAGGATGGAAGGAGATGGTAGGAAAGATGATGAAGGAGAAAGGGAGGCTTCGAGTGTGGTGAGGTATGTGAAGGCTGATGACAGAAAGAGGGGCCGAGGTGGCTGCAACTATAAGTTCTTCAAGGGTTGTGACCCACCGAAACTGACTGGTTTGGGAGACGCAATCGCTACTCTTCAATGGATAACTGCCATGGATAAAATTATCCGAATCAACGAGTGCCGTCCCGACCAAGCTGTCGGTTATGCCACCCAATCGTTTGAGGAGAAGGCAATGTATTGGTAGGAAAGTGTGGAGCAGAGGAAGACCCGAGAAAAGATTAAGGCCCTAAGGTGGGAGGACCTGAAAGAGCTGGTGATGAAGAGGTTCTGTGCTGACGCAGAAGTTGAGAGGGCGGAGATGAAGTTTCTGAACCTGAAAGCCGGAACGATGACACATCGTGAGTATACCACCGAGTTTAACCGAATGTCTAGGTTGGTACCCGATATGGTTAACACTGAGGCTAAGAGGATCAAGTGCTATGTGAGAGGATTGTCACAGAGAGTCCGCACGCTAGTCAGGACGAGTAAACCTGCTACCTTTGACACTGCTGTCGAGCTCGCAGAGATGGTTTATGCGGACCTGGCTGCGGATGACGTTGTGGTGGAAGAACAGAAGAAAGATAAGAAGTGGGTCAATCATGCCAAACGTCCCGGTACCCAGTTATGGAACTCTAAGGACAAGAAGCAGAAGGTGTGGGAGAGGAAGACGTGCAAGACGTGTGGGAAGGTGCACGGTGGCGAGTGCAAGTGGGGTACTGGTTCGGATGTGTGTCACAAGTGTGGAAAGGCTCATGGTGGAGATTGTAGGCTTGGGACAAATGCTTGTTATAAGTGTGGGAAGGTGGGGTACTATGCTAATGAGTGTGATGTAAAACCCGCACGCTACAAGTGTGGTAAGACGGGTCATATGGCAAGGGGGTGTACTGATGATGGAGCTGGAGGTAGTGGAAAGAAAGATGCCAATCCAGCTAGGCCAAGGACTAGAGCCTACATGCTGACCTAGGAACAGGCAAAACAGATTCCGGATGTGGTGACTGGTACATTTTTAGTAAGCGATATTTCTGCTTCGGTATTATTTGATTTCAGTTACATCTGCATAAAAATATTAAAACCGACTAAACTGATAACCGAACTAAAGGACACTCCATTATGATTTTGTTTTCAATATTGAGTGATTAAGGTGATTGTCATTATATCAAGTGCAACATATTTTTATTGGTTATTTTTTTGGGTTTAATTATTAACAGGGTCGAATATAATCCGTTAATTCCGTTAACGAGATCAAATTTCTTTTCATTAATAGGTTGATGTGAAATTCTATGTTTAATGAACTGCAATATATACACGAATGTGGTTGTTTCGACAGTTGATTGCCGATTTTCTATACAAATTTAAACTGCAGATTTAAACTATTTTAAATCGCTTTCAAAGTTATTTGTTCAAACATATATCTCCAAAAAAACTAAAGAAAATTTGATATTTTTTATTTGTGGTTGTTTGAATTACTACGTAGTTTGGATGATTTGCTTCATGGATTTTCTAGCAGGTACCCATTTGGTTTGGATAATTTGCTTCCTGGAACTGAGATGGAATCTGTTATTGAAACAACACAAATGGATTATGAGATGAGATCCAGGCTTCAAAAGGACTACAAGGTAACCCCTTTAATACTCAAGAAAACTATGGTGTGATTATAACTTTGTTTATATGAGTTAGATTAGGCTTGTTTAACTTGATTCACCAATCAAATATCAATTTTGAGGCAAAATTTCAATTTATATATTTTGCAGATCTAGGGGTATAATAGTAAAATTTCACAGGAAACCAATGTACAAAGGTGGTGGTGGAGGTGAAAGCCTATGAACTGGTTCTACAGCTACACCCACCAAAATATCGACTTTCAAATATGGATGAGATCGGGACCATACAAGTACCGACCGGTCTCGGTCCCGAAAATTACGAATTTTTGGTACCGGTATTGAAATATTCGGTTCGGTACCGGTACGGGACCGGGATTGAAGGTAAAAATTCGGAAAATACCGGTCCCGTACCGTACCGGTACAGATACCGGACCTCAAAACTTTGGTACCGATTCGGTACCGACGGTACCAAAACCAAATCGGTACCGGTACAAGTACCGATTTTGTTCATCACTACTTTCAGTATCTTAAATGTTAATTTCTTGAGCTTCTTATTTTTGTTACTCTTCGAAAAGATGTTTTTAAAGGACATGATGTTTGAATATATATAGTTGTTTCATGTTTCTTATTGTTTGTGTCAATGTTTTGGATTGTGAAACCAGCCGACCCGTCCCTACTTTGCCCGCTGAAAACCCGAATGTGTTATTGTTCATGTTCAAAAATTGTCAGCACCACAGCATCGCGCGGGTTTCCAACTACTTAAACTTTGTGTCAATGTTTTGGATTGTGAAACCAGCCGACCCCTACTTTGCCCGCTGAAAACCCGAATGTGTTATTGTTCATGTTCAAAAATTGTCGGCACCACGGCATCGCGCGGGTTTCCAACTACTTAAACTTTGTGTCAATGTTTTGGATTGTGAAACCAGCCGACCCGTCCCTACTTTGCCCGCTGAAAACCCGAATGTGTTATTGTTCATGTTCAAAAATTGTCGGCACCACGGCATCGCGCGGGTTTCCAACTACTTAAACTTTGTGTCAATGTTTTGGATTGTGAAACCAGCCGACCCGTCCCTACTTTGCCCGCTGAAAACCCGAATGTGTTATTGTTCATGTTCAAAAATTGTCGGCACCACGGCATCGCGCGGGTTTCCTACTACTTAAACTTTGTGTCAATGTTTTGGATTGTGAAACCAGCCGACCCGTCCCTACTTTGCCCGCTGAAAACCCGAATGTGTTATTGTTCATGTTCAAAAATTGTCAGCACCACGGCATCGCGCGGGTTTCCAACTACTTAAACTTTGTGTCAATGTTTTGGATTGTGAAACCAGCCGACCCGTCCCTACTTTGCCCGCTGAAAACCCGAATGTGTTATTGTTCATGTTCAAAAATTGTCAGCACCACGGCATCGCGCGGGTTTCCAACTACTTAAACTTTGTGTCAATGTTTTGGATTGTGAAACCAGCCGACCCGTCCCTACTTTGCCCGCTGAAAACCCGAATGTGTTATTGTTCATGTTCAAAAATTGTCGGCACCACGGCATCGCGCGGGTTTCCAACTACTTAAACTTTGTGTCAATGTTTTGGATTGTGAAACCAGCCGACCCGTCCCTACTTTGCCCGCTGAAAACCCGAATGTGTTATTGTTCATGTTCAAAAATTGTCGGCACCACGGCATCGCGCGGGTTTCCTACTACTTAAACTTGAAGCTATTTTACTTTATTACAAAAATAATGTTTGTTTATTCTTTTTTGCCGATTTTATGCTGAAACGGTGGTTGTTCAAGCAGATGAGGCCATCATTCATTTGCAGAAGACTTTAAACGTTGGCGGGATTGAGCTAAAGGTGGGAAGGGTAATCTTGTTTGCCTTCTCTTTCTGTCGCATATTTATACATTCTGATCAAGTAAATTTTAGATGTGCAATTCAACCCATTTAATTGTTGATTAGTTGACTTAGTCAAGTGGGTTGAAATTTGTACAAAAACTATTTTTGATGCATAAGACTTTATAAATTTGACCTGACCGTCATCCTACTTATATGACCATAGGGTGTGAACGAGTGAGGCCCAGTTGAAGACAATACTCTTCAAAAAGAAAGTATACATGAATCTTGGCTTGGTTTGGATCTGTATACATGAGCAAATTAAGTTATGATAGTCATTTGTCTTTAGTGTATCATGTATATCTTGGTTTGGATATGTATAGTTAATGTGATGAGTAATATTAAACTCTAAATTCAGTTTAGCAAAGCCACATGCTGGTGGAGGTTGCCAAAGTTTGCAGGCCGGGGTTTATCTGTTTAGTTGCAAACAAGCTTCTCTTTTATTTGCATTGGATCAAAGCTATTATTGTGTCGTTTTAGCTTATATGAAACTCTTTGGCATTTTGGGGATCTAGAGCAACTTTTGACATGGGTCCTATTTTCCGATGATGCATGTTCTGGAAAAGTGAAATTGTTAAGACTAATTTGATATTTGGGTCCAAATTGACATTTTTGTAAAACTCAGTTTGTGTTCATATTGACTTTTTGGTCAAAAGTGATTAGATGGGTTAACAGGAATTCCAAATATCCGTTTATAGAATATTTTTTTAAGGGTTCGTTGGAGTAGGACGTTTTTTCCTAAAAAAGTTATATTAGCTACACTTTTATCTTTAGCAAATTTGTTATCGTTTAGAATGTAATATGGCATTTTTGTAAAACTCGGTTTTTGGTAATTTTGAGTTTTGTTCAAAAGTGACCAAAAAGTTATTAGATGGGTCACAGCGGTCAGGAATTCCAAATATCCCTTTGTCAAATTTATTGTCAACGGTTCATTGGAGTTAACCGTTTTTTATTCAAAAGTTAAATTAGCTACACTTTTATCTTTAAAAAATTTGTTATCGTTTAGAATGTAAATACAGATTAGCATGTCCATGTGACATTAGATTACCCGACCACTGGATGAGTATAAAACAAGCTTGAAACTTCAGAAAATAAAACATTTAACATAATTAACTTTTTAAATTTCTATAGAAATAACAAAGTTAACATAAATACTATATAACATAACATGAGCGAATTGGTAAACTTACTATAAACGAATATCAAGTTGTAATCGTTTCACCTGCCGCAAAGCGCGGGTTTCTACTAGTACGTTATACATACATATAAGGCCATACTTATACGCCACATAGGTTCGGATCAGATCGCGTTCAGAGGGATTTTTCTTGATTACAGCGCCATCAGCCGCCGTTAACCACCATGGTTGGCCGGATTTTGATTGGTTTTAACCCAGGTAGCTTTGGGTATCCACATCCAAGCAAAGGTGGCTCATAAGTTCGTTTTTGGTTAATTAAACACCCGATTAAAGCTAAATCTAGATTCAAACGGCTCATTCGGCATCTCGGGGCTACGACGTCGAGTTCTAAAATGTTGGGTCAGCTGAGATAAATGATTTCTTACTTTCAGTTGGTCTTGGATCGTTGAATAGAATAGCGTAGAGAGTGTTTGGCTTAAGTGTGTGTTTTTTATGGTTTAGGCTAGTGTGTAGAAGGGATGGAGACGGAAAGGATTAGGGTTTAAGGGATATTTATACTCCTTAAGCCCATGAACTTTAGGCCCATCTTCATCTTAAGTCCATAATTAATTCAATCTATTTTAGCATGCCATCATTTTATTGTTATTATTATAATTATTATATTAATATTAATTTTTTTACTAACTCAAATTAATTCTTCCAACGTAAATAATATGTTAATATTATTCATAGAAATTTCGGGATGTTACAAGTCTTTCTTCCTTAAAGAGGTTTCGTCCCCCAAACCTAACTATTACTAAAACAAATCTGGGTAAAACTTGCGCATCCCATCTATAACTTCGAAAGTAGCATCTGATCACTTACGATGCTTCCACATCACTTTCACCAAGGGGATAACTTTACGACGGAGTTGTTTTTCCTTGCGGTCAACGATCTTTATAGGTTGTTCGATATAGTTTAAATGTTCATCAACCTCAATGTCTACTAAAGGCACATGTGACGTGTCATCAGCTAGGAATTTTCTCAAGTGAGAAACATGAAAGGTAGAGTGAATTTCTTCTTACTCCTCGGGTAAATCTTGCTTGTAAGCCACTTCACCCACACGATCTACGATCTTAAATGGTCCAATGTACCTTGGGCTTAACTTTCCTCTATTCCTGAAGCGAATAATTCCTTTCCAAGGCGAGACTTTGAGCATCACATTGTCACCAATGCTAAACTCAATCGGTCTTCGTCGCTTATCAATATATGATTTCTGGCGATCCCGAGCAGCTTTCATTCATGGCTTGACCTGATAAAATCTTGAAAAGGTTTCTTGCATAACTTCCAAACTTCCAATCTCCTTCTAACCAGCATACCGGAGTTTTAAAACTTCTACCATACAACATCTCGAACGACGACATACCAATACTTGAATTGTAGCTTTTGTTATAATAGAATTCTGCAAGATGCAAACGATCATCCTAACTCCCTCCGAAGTCTAAAACAAAAGCACGTGGCATATCCTCAAGGGTTTGGATAGTCCTTTCAAACTGCCCATCCGTTTGACGATGATACGCCGTATTGATGTTCAATCTTGTTCCCAAGCTTCTTGGAACTTCTTCCAAAATCTCGAAGTAAAGCGAGTATCTCTATCAGACACGATTGACAACGACACTCCATGCTTAGCCACAACCTCTTTTATGAACATATTTGCTAACTTTTCTGACGAGATAGCCACTCGTATAGGCAGAATGTGAGCGCTTTTAGTTAAACAGTCAACTATCACCCAAATGTTATCATGATATTTAGCTGTACGCGGTAGCTTAATTATGAAATCTATGGTAATGTGTTCCTATTTCCATTCATGTATCTCTAAAGGCTGCATCTTCCCATAAGGTTTCTGGTGTTCTACTTTGACTTGTAAGCAAGTTAAGCACTTACTGACATAATCTACTACATCATTCTTTATACCCGGCCACCAGTAGTCTCTCTTCAGATCCTGATACTTCTTGGTGGATCCCAGATGAATTGAGTATCTAGACTTATGAGCTTCATCTAGGATTCTACCTCTGAGACCCCCATGGCGTGGAATCTACATACGGTCAAACCTAGTCTTAACACCATGAGTATTATCAATCAGCTCGTCTTGCTGTCCGAAAATTCTTTCCTTTTTCATTAGCCTTTCATCTATAAGCATCTCCGGCTGCACCTTGATGATCTCTTCAAAGAGATCTGAGTTAGTGATCAACTTATAAGACTTCACTGTTTCAATGACTTCCTCATTCTTATGGCTTAGCGCATTGGCAACCACATTAGCCTTACCAGGATAGTATTTGATATCACAGTCATAGTTCTTGATCAACTCTAACCATCTCCTCTGTCTCATGTTCAACTCTTTCTTATTGAAGAAGTACTTTAAACTTTTATGATCGGTGTAGATAGTACACCTAGTACCATATAAGTAGTGTCTCCAAATCTTGAGAGTATGCACTACTGCTGCTAGCTCTAAGTCATGCGTCGGGTAGGTAATTTCATGAACCTTCAACTGTATTGGCGCATAATTTATCATATTTACTCGTTGCATTAACACGCAACCTAACCCACGATGTGAGACATCAGTACAAACAACCAAATCCTCTTCACCATCAGGTGTTGGTCATACAAACGGGCGTTGAATCCTGGATGATGCCAAATTTGGCATACTTAACATCAGGAGTACTCCTAGAAGAAAAAGCAGCGGCCCGGAAGATTAGACATTAATCCTTAAATTATCAAGTACAAGACGGTATTTTGTACCGCAGATCCTTCCTCGGACCACTCTTGAGATGCGTGGATGCCGAGGATGCAAACTATTTGATAAGAGAAATCCACGAGGGCATTAATGGTCTTCACTCGGGTCCAAGAATGGTGGTGGTCAAACTCATAAATGCGGGGTACTATTGGCCAGGAATGCATATGGACGCTGTACAAGAAATCAGAAAGTGTGATTCATGTCAGCGCCATGCTCTCAATACCATAAGACCAAAAAACGAGTTAGTGCCAGTAACATCCGCATGTCCGTTCCAGAAGTGGGTGATTGATATCATGGTCCCTTTCCCAGAATCCCCGGGACACGTCAAATTCTTGATTGTGGCAATTGATTATTTCACTAAATGAGTGGAGGCTAAGCCAATTACCTCCATTACTGGGGCCAATATCAAGAAATTCTTGTGAGAGTTCATCATTTGCCGTTTCAGCCTCCTGCAAGAATTGATCAGTGACAATGGAACCCAGTTTGTGGATAGTGGGCTTCAAGCGTGGCTGAAAGAAATTCAAATCACTCAACTATTTACATAAGTAGCCCACCCACAGGCCAATGGTCAGGTTGAAAGGGCCAATCGAACCATTAAAAATGAAATTAAGGCAATATTGGGTACCAAACGAACGGGATGGGTAGATGAATTACCCATTGTGCTCTGGGCTTTCCTTACCCAAAGAAAGACCAGCAGCTCAGAGACACCGTTCAGTTTGACATATGGCACTGAGGCTATGATCACGGCTGAAATAGGGGTTCCATCTGCAAGAACGCTTTTTATAGATAACAATGAAGAGGAATTACGGATGAATCTTAACCTTCTTAAGGAACAGCGAGAACTGGCACTCATACGAGAGCACAATTACAAACGTTAGTTGCAAAAGTATTATGAATCAAGGTTTCAACAATGTAACTTCGATGCGGGTGATTTTGTTTTCTACAACAATGAGACGTTAGGGTAGGACCATTGGGTAAATTAGCCCCAACTTGAGAAGGACCTTATCGCCTAAAATAAGTGTTATCAAAAGGTGCCTACAAGTTAGAAAAATTGGATGGGACAGAAATCACTAGAACCTAGAACATTGCTTAGTTAAAGAAATGTTATATGTGAGCTGTATAATTTTCTTTTGGTCTGCGTGCCCTAATAGATAGTAAAAAGACATCTTATATCATTGGTTGTAATATATTTAGGCATGCTTGCCACTTCTATCAAGTAATCAATTAAATCCATAGTGAAACTTGTGTTAAGAGCAAAATAAATTCCTGGCCTGCGTGTCAGAAAGGACCCTCGCACCCTCAAAGTAAATTCCTGGCCCGCATGTCAAAGAGGACCCACGCACCCTCAAAATAAATTCCTGGCCCGCGTGTCAGAGAGGACCCTCACGTCCTTAAAACAAATTCCTGGCCTGCGTACCAGAGAGGGCCGGCGTGTCCATAAACATAATTCACGACCTACGTACCAGAAAAGACTTGCGTGTCCTTAAACATAACTGGTAACTTCAAGTAATCCTTTATTAACAAATAAGAAGATCCTAAATCTGATACTTATATTATTATAAGTCAAAGTATAACGGATAAAACTTCTTATATTAAGTCAAAAGGGATTACAAAGAAAACCGATTACAAAAACATCATTATATCTATTCTATGGATCTTGAGCAGCTGCGTCTTCAGGGCCTCGGATCTGTGAGGATGTCGTATCCGGTTTTGGAGAAGATGGAGAGGCGGATGGCGTTCCTTCAGATGTTTCTTGTAAGTATTCCTTTAAACGGTGAACGCCATCCCCCGCCGCAGCAAATTCAGGGAGCATGGTCTGAAGAGGAAACGACAGATTATCGTACTCTTTCATGTGCCTGTTATACTCCCCTTCAACATCAAGTCCGTGCAGTGGGTGCTCCTCAATCGAGCGATTGGCCTTCGAATACTCAAATCCCTCTTTAAATCCTACCAAGCGACCGGCTTGGTATGAGGTGTTGAACAAGATAGCAAGACTATCCGTCAACTCAGGTCCTTCCTTGATATGCCTGATAACCTATTAGGATAAAGACTCACGCAAATATCAATAAGATGGCTAAGGCAAAGGGGAAGATATACATGAACGGGGAAAAACATACCGGTGTGAGACCCTCATCCATTAACCATTGTTGTTCTTTCTCGGTCCGCTTGGCTTTCTCCTTCAGTTCTCGGTACCCGTCGGCCATTTTCAAGTAATCCTCATATTATTTAGCCGCACGGGCCTCCACTTCCTCATGAACCTTCTAGAGGGCATCATGGGCAGCCTTCAGTTCCACGGCTCTATTCTCAATCATCACCGCCTGCTCCTTCCGCAGCCGGGATTCCTCCTCATGACTTTGGATCAAGACACCTTAGTGGGTAACTTAAGCCTCCAAAGCGGCGTTTGCTTCGAGGACTTTAGCCAGATCGGCCTCCTTCCACTGCGTTTCATCCCGGGCAGCCTTGAGCACAGCATTTTGTTTCTTGCACGCATCCTCCCATTGGCGGGTTGCGGCAACTTGTCTGTCTTTCTCTGCTTGGAGGGAAATTCCGGCGTCTTTCAGCTTCCACTCGACAGTGTTGGCCTTAAGACGTTGCGCCTCAGCTTGCTCTTTGGCTTCCTCGGTGGCCCAGATCATCTCACCCCACTTCTCCCCCATAGACAGCCACTCTCACAATATATCTTGTCTGTTGGCTACTTTGTTAGCCAAGACAAGGTTGAAGCTCTAGGCGAGATCATGGCGAGCGCGGCCCTGCTGGAAAGCGCACTCAGCACAGACGTCTTGGTCCGTAAAATGGGACCCCTGCACTGTAGTCCAACGCGGTATAAACAAGTGGTCATCCTCCCCTGGATTTGCCATCCTATAATAATTAGAAGTTGAGTGTTGGGAATGGGAAGCCTCTTATCCACACGCTAGACGCGGTGGTGAGGAAATTGAGAAATGAGGATGAGAGGGTGGAGATTGATGAGTTGATTCCTGTGTCTTCGTTCCCTCATTGTCCTTGACTGTTTCTTCCCCTTGGAACCAGACACGTCATCGGACTGGATGGCAGTAGGAGGAGGAGATGGAGGTTTATGCGAAGATACGCCTTCATCAGAAGTACCAAGCTTTTTTACAAAGAACAGAGGCAAAAGGTCAAATACAAAGAAGCACAAAAATGAAGTGAAAATTTATACATAAACTTACTGGCAAACTCCTTCACGCGATCCGCAAGGCTAATCTCTTGTTTCTTAGGGCCATGAGCCCGATGCTTCTTCTTGGCCGACCCTTCTTCGGTGTCCGCGTGACTGACTCCCGCGTCACTTACCTTAGAGGACCGTTGGTTCTTCTTCCATTCTAATTTTGTCAAAGCACGCATGACAGACGAAGTTTCAGGAGCATCATCAGAATTATATTCTTCGCGGGATGATGACTCGTCACTTGAAGACAAGAGCACGATCACCCCGTCGGAAGTTAAAGCATTTAATGGACGAGGATTCAAAATATACGCACCTATCTGAAAAATCGCTTCAGAAACCACCGGTTCAGCACACATTTGATAGGGAACAGAAAGCGATCCCGGGTTTTGTCCAGAATGGGCAAGTCCTTCGCATCACGGATACGTTTTTGCGGAAAATCCACGTCATCTAGAAGGGCGTCTAGCATCGACCCTTCACCTGGAAAGAACGCAAAGATGTTAAATAAACACTTCAAACAAAATGTTAGAAATTACGAAGTTTGGAAGACTTACTCTCATCCACATACTAGAAAAAGGGCTCTAGTTCCGGGTATGGCCACAAATGGCTCATACCCGCCCACACCAAGGCTTCCTCTAGATTGGCCCGTATCGGTGTGCGCTTCTTCATCAATGTCTGGAACCAATCTTGGTCCTCATGAGAGGCAACATGCATCTCCAGAATCTTCTCGTTCGTCGGACGACGAACCATTGTTATTGGCACGACATCCTCCCGAATCCAGAAGAACTTCGTTATCCACTCGTACGCGCTACAAGGAGGCTCGGTGCCAATAACCCTATTGGATATAGAGGCGCAGTTGAACCAACCGCCGAGGTTGTGCACCTGGTAGAAGACCAGAAACTGGTCAATCTTGGGTACAAGACCGTTCGCCCTACACACGAATTCGAAATGACGAAATTGCATGAGTCCGAAGGGATGCACCTAAGAAAGATGAATTCCATAGCCACTGAGCAAATTTCCCAGGAACTTGGTTATCGGAAACCTAAAATTCCCATGGGAAAAGAAGTCAGCGTAGACGACCATCTTGCCAGCCGGAGGCTTGCTGGCAATAGACCCTCTGGTTCCTATTCCGGCGGAATTCCGTAGGTCTAATAAATTTGTCGAAGTCAAGTTGTATCCAACTGACTTCTACGGTATCTATGTTCGGTAGTAAACGGAAAACAACGAGCAATCGTGAAAAAATGAGAAATTTAATCAGAGATTTGAGAGAAAAAGCTAAGAAGAAGATGAAAATCAAGGGGCGATAAAACTTCTAAAGGAGAGAAACCGTCCTTATTTATACTCATCGCAATTAATGCGATGGGAGTTTTGGCAGTGGAGAGAGAAAGAGGTGTCCACCCAGGATATGCCACGTTACGCGGCAAAACCGAAAAAGCGAAAAAGGCGAACAGTCGGGTATAGTTGATACCCTACATTAATGTTACATCAACTGTTCGGCGCTGCAAATTGTCACGTCTTCCTTTTCGTAGTTATCCCTAAAATATAAAAATATCTCCACCAAACACAAGCAATTCAAAAAATCCCCAAAAAAATATCTTAAGTCCAAAATTTCACCCGCATAAAACTTCATGTGGAAGAAACAATGGACAGGGGGTACTTATAGAGGTAGGGTACTAAAAATGCTCAAATACCCATAACGCGGGTGAAAGAGGGACTCCCTCAGAAGTCACCCGCAAGACATATAAATCTCCCGCATAACTCAAGGAAGAGGAAAAACAATAACAAGCTCTAGAGACTATGTGCAGGAGGATGGAGACACCCTCGGAAGTCATCCGCAAGGTACTATCCACACATGCAAAGATGACCAGAATTTGGCGTCAGAGGGACAACTGTAATTAACCGTGTTACTTCAAGAAGATTTACCAAGATTCTTTCTTTGTACACACGAGATGTAACAGCCAATAGAAGGACAACTGGCGAGGTTGTTACTACTATTCACATGGCCAAAATAGCTCGTCCTTTCATAAGTGGTCACGTGTCCATGTTGTTACGACCATGCACATGGCCGATATAACTCGTCCTATCAAATGCATACACGTGTCCAAGCAGTTACGAACGCATCTTCTGGAAAAGGACAGCTGGAACAATCACATACATTTCGGTTATAAATACCCTGTGTCATCTCCAAGAGGTATTCATTCACTCCCCACTATCTACTCAAAATACTCTCTCCATTGATATTATACTTATTCTCACGCCGGAAGGTGGTTACGGGAATACCCTCCCCCTCTTGTCCTTCCTGTAACCAGCTCACGGTAGTTGTTTTGCAGGTTTCTGTCATTGGACTTGAGAGATTGGATTCGTATCGTTAGTTTGATAATCAATTGACCCGTACCTTGTGGACTCATTGATGTAACTCCGAAGGATTACATCCGTGTTTCTTCACGTATCTACAATTGTTTTACTTTATTAGAATATGTAGATGTAGATTATGCATGTTTCAAGCATAGTATATAAATTCAATTTAAAATGTAATACTTTTGAGCATGGAAATTAAACCTTAATAATAAGTGTATGATATAAATGATGCGTATAGTTGATACCGTAAAGGTTTCAGAATTATTCTAAGTAAATGCCAACTTTGAATGCATTTATAGTACAGAATGAAACACACTACAACTTTATTAACAAGAGTTAATGCTGCGTTTTAAGTTAAAGTTTATGCCCATGACATAACATAATTTCGATTTTATGGTCTACTAATGTCCTAAAACTATTGTTGGAACCTTTGTTTATCAAAACATTTAATGGCTTCACTATCAAAGTCCTGCTTGCTCCTCGTTTTTCAACTTTTGGCACGTTTCGTGTTTGTGGGCACTGACAATGGAGGTAATGACTATACAAAGCCAGAGATTGAGACTGATTACAAAGGTGGATGGGTTATTGACAACCCTAACGTGGGTGTGAGTGCCATGCATATACAGCTGATGCCTAACGATCAGGTTATCTGGTATGATGCCACATCACTTGGCCAATCGGCACGAGTATTGGAACCCGAGGGAAACTGTCCAATTAATCCAGATGCGAATAACCAACCCGATTGCTGGGCTCATGCTGTGGCTTATGAACGGAAAACCTCAAAAAGTAGAACTGTTGAGGTACGCGTTTACTTTTTAGTTAAGTTAACCATCAATGAATACATAGCAAATTATTTAGTTAACTTATATGCATGATGTTTATGGCAGTTGCGGGGTGAAACATGGTGTTCATCAGGACACTTGTGGCCTAATGGTAACATGTTGGCTACTGGAGGTACCTACAGTGGTGTAAAAGCGGTTAGATTGATGCGTATTGATGACCCAAAAGGAGATTTTATCGAAGTAAAAGATGCTCTTGGCGACTACCGATGGTACGTTTCTGGACCCTCTTTAAAAAAAGCATGCATGTTTAAATCAATTAACAGCTTATTAGATACAATCATTTTATTGTATATTTTACATTTTTTAAAGCATAGATATATAACGAAATAAACTATTTTCTAAGATTCAGGTAATTAGATAGAAAAACAAAAAACAAGGCTCAATTTTTTATACTAACCCGTTTCATACTTTTTAACATGTTAACTTATTGGTGCCCGTCAATTCAAGTCAAGTCAATTGACTAATTTATAAAAATGGGTTAAACATGTCATGTGTACTGCATTTTAAGTCTCTGGAATACCATTTAACAATAATAAATATATGATTCATATTCAGGTTTGTAAGTTTAACCATTAAATCCAAATCCATCAACATACTAACGATTTATACTTGTCGCTCGCTTACGGCTTCTACTTTACTCCTTATTTATACTGCATGTATATCATGAGTTTAAAGGTGTGTTTGGGATTGCTTATTTAAGCGAAAAGAGACTTTTTGTTGAAAGGACTTATAAACTTACGAATTTTTTTGAAAAGAGTTTTTAAAAAAGTGTTTGGATTAGGTTATCTGTTGGGGGAAACCAAAATTTCTAAAAATGACACTATTTTTAAAAATGAGTGTAATGGGTTTGAGGGTTAAAGGGGTGTAATAGTTAAATCAAACCTATTAAGTTAATAAATTACATATTTCAAACTTTTTAAAACCCCTTAATTTTGCCTTCTTCATAAGTTATAATCCATAAGGCCTTATGGTTTGCCAAACACCTTATACACCTTATTAACTTTTCAAAAAGTTAATAAGTTATAGGTTGATGAAAATAAGGAATCCCAAACACCCCCTAAATGAGAAAAGTATTTTCTATTGTAAACTGTCATTTTCGTTCATGTAGTATGATTACTATTAGAGGAAACATTATCTTTATATTATTTGGTTTGATTTGGTCATAATATTGATCCTCAATTATAGGAGTCAGTTGAGGATCCTAGTGCTATTTATTCTATTGTAATCGACTGTTGGCCAATCAATGAAAACAATTCAATCATTTCATTATCTTTCATGGTAATCAGAGCCAAACCTCCCATCCCAAATATGACCACATTCGAATCTTCGGATGTGCTTGCTATCCCAACATGACTGCCACTACAGCCCACAAACTCCTACCCCGGTCTACACGATGTGTGTTTCTAGGCTACCCATCCGACTTCCGCGGCTATCGATGCTATGACCCAATTACTGGCAGAGTGCACCTCTCTCGCCGTGTAGTATTTGATGAACACACCTTCCCTTTCAGAGACCTACCTCCTACACCATCCTACAAATTTCTTGATGACCCCACCCCCATCACTCCCCAATTTTTCCCATCCATTTACCCTACTGCCCAACCCCCGTCCACATCTTTCAACCCAAATAACCCCAACCTCAACTCATCCTCTACTGAACCCACTTCTCCTTCCCCACCCGTGGTTTCCACTGCCACCACCCCACCTTCACCAACTCCAAATACCATTACAGTTCAACCCAACCTCACCCCACAGCCCTCTAAATCTCCCTCACCATCCCCTCATACCACTAACGCCCACCCCATGCAGATCCACGCCAGAGGTGGCATCTCCAAACCGAACCCACGATACAATCTCGCTGCCACCACCAACATTTCACATGTCCCGCACTCTCACACCAAAGCCTTATCGGACCATAACTGGTTACGTGCCATGAACGATGAATTTAGTGCATTGCAGGCTAATAATACTTGGGAATTAGTTCCTCGGCCTGTCAACAACCCCGTCATTAGATCTATGTGGTTATTCCACCACAAATTCAATGCCGATGGCAACTTGGAGCGCTACAAAGCCCGTCTGGTGTGTAATGGAAAATCACAGACGGTAGGTGTTGATTGCACCGAGAAGTTTAGCCCGGTGGTTAAACCAGCGACTATTCGTACGGTTCTATCCCTTGCTGTGTCAAGCTCTTGGCCGATACACTAGTTGGACGTCAAAAACGCTTTCCTCAATGGCACACTTCAAGAAACTGTCTACATGCATCAACCACCTGGCTTTGCGGACCCCAACCATCCGAATCACGTCTGCCGTCTAAAGAAATCTCTATACGGCTTAAAGCAAGCTCCGCGGGCATGGTATTCGCGGTTTTCAACTTTCCTTATATCCTTGGGGTTTCGAAGCAGCAAGTGTGATACATCTCTTTTTATCTACACCAATGGCAGTCAACGAGCATACCTTCTACTCTATGTAGATGATATTGTACTCACAACTAATCAACCCACTCTTCTCACACGTATCATCACCTTGTTGTCTAAAGAATTCGCCATGACAGACTTGGGGTCCTTACACCAGTTTCTCGGCATTATAGTCACTCGGGATCATCAGTCAGTACACCTTGCCCAATCTCAATACGCTCGCGACATCCTTCACCGAGCAAATATGACCGCCTGCAAACTATGCCACACTCTGGTGGGCACGAGCTCCAAATTAAGTGCCAACGCAGGTTCTCCTTTACCTGATGGCACCCTATACCGCAGTTTAGCTGACGCCCTTCAATACCTTACCATCACCAGGCCAGACCTCTCATATGCCGTACAACAGATTTGTTTGTTTATGCATGCTCCGCGTGACTCACACTTTGATTTCATGAAACGGGTACTTCGCTACATTCATGGCACCATTGACCTCGGCCTCCGCCTGTCCATTTCCCACGACCACAGCTTAACTGCATACTCGGATGCCGACTGGGGAGGCTACCCAGACACTCGCCGATCCAATTCTGGTTATTGTATTTTCCTCGGTGATAACCTCATCTCCTGGTCATCGAAACGCTAGCCGACAATATCTAGGTCTAGTGCAGAAGCAGAGTACCGGGGAGTCGCAAATGCAGTTGCAGAAGCTACCTGGTTCCGAAACCTGCTTCTTGAGCTTCAAGCCCCGCCCCGCAAAACCACTACCATTTACTGTGACAACATATCTGCCATCTACCTATCTGGAAATCCTGTCCAACATCAATGTACAAAGCATGTGGAAATGGACATCCACTTCGTCCGCGAAAAGGTTCAACTCGGTCAGATCAAAGTCCTTCACGTCCCATCTTCGGAACAATATGCCGACATCTTCACCAAAGGCCTTCCAAGACACTCTTTCGAGACGTTTCGAGCCAGCATAAACGTCGTTGCATATCCACATTCAAGCTGAGGGGGAATATTAGAGGAAACATTATCTTTATATTATTTGGTTTGATTTGGTCATAATATTCATTATCTTTATATTATTTGGTTTGATTTGGTCATAATATTGATCCTCAATTATAGGAGTCAGTTGAGGATCCTAGTGCTATTTATTCTATTGTAATCGGCTGTTAGCCAATCAATGAAAACAATTCAATCATTTCATTATCTTTCAATTACTTTTGTTATTTTCGTCCAAAATTTTATTTTTTAGCATTTAAGTTATCGTGGTTTTATTTTCTTGTTATTTTATTCAAAATCATTGACCTCGTTAGTTCTACTCTGTTAAATTAATATAAAATGACACAAGTACCATTCAAATTGAAATTTATAAAATAAGTATCGAAATAAAAACCTTCTCTCTCTCACTCTCTCCTTCTCCCTCCATACCTAGCTCGCTAGGCCAAAATAATGTGAACCAATCTACCCACAATGGCGAGAGAGGGGTTCATAGTGGCTGACGGAGGAGAGGGCTCACAATGGTCGGAGAAGGTTCAAACGTTAGTAAGCTTGACCGGTCACCTTTAAGGTAGCTCGTCACAGATATAAGGTTTGCAAGTGGAGTTGAAGTTGGGTATGAAGAAGAAAGACCATGAAGAGAAGGAAACCCTAAATCTGATCGTCATGGAAAACGATGATGGGGAAGATGATCGAGGTGGGCTGTGGTTGTCGGGAAATGAGGAAGAAAAGGGGGGGGATAGGTTTTACCTGGATACTAGAGGTGGCTGGTTGCCATAGGTGAACCGCATATTGAGTTTTGACAGGGGGTGGTGAATTCTAACAGTTGTGGTGGCGCTTTCTGGCGATCTTCAAGAAAGACAGAGAATAGAGAAATGAGGTAGGGAAGGGGTTAAACACCTAAAATAAACATAAGTGCCCGCCATTTAAAGGAGTATAACTAACTGGGTTAACGACGTGGACTAAAATGACGATAAAATAAAACCACGATGACAAAGATGAAAAACAAAGCTTTTTGGACGGAAATGGAAAACGTGATGAAAGCACTGTGACGAAAATAACAGCATACTATTTTTTAGAGTTCCCGCCTAACCCATTTTTGTAAATAGTTTAAAAATCACTCATTTTGGTAAATAGTTTTTATCATCCAACCCATTTTGATTAAAAAAAACTCATTTTTTCCTATATTAAAAAAAGAAATTTAGATTGAAATCTGATGCATTATGAATTTTAATAATAAAGTTGATGTTTAAAATTCATTAAAGCGCAATATTTTTAACTTGAATTCATTAACTACGGACTATTTGAAGGTTGCTTGGGATTAGGAGTGAATGAATTCACTACAGACTATAAGAAGGTTACTTGACTTTTCTAACCAACTTTAACTAACTAATTGAAGAAACGTGGATCTACTCACTGGTAGCAGATCTACTTTCCTCGGGTGTGATTATACTATTTCACCGATGGTTCTTCTGGATCTGTGTTCTTCCACCTACAAAATGAACAGCGCCGTTACTTACCCCTCAGAAAGGGACAGAGGGGTCCTCTTTGGGGTAACCCTCCGGCGTGAGAATAAGTATATGTAGGAGAAGATGATAATGTGAGAGTAAGGGAATTTTGGGAAGTATTGCTTAAAATGCTGAATACTGTATGTTACTCTGTATGATTGTGTGATTGAATATGCTTCAATGTGAATCATTGTGTCTGTAACTGTGTACGTTATGATGTATTTATAGTGCTAGGGTTTCCACTGATTGAGCTGAGACCAAATTAGGGTTTTGTTGGCCTCCTCCAATCGATTTGCGCCACGTGTCCCTGGAGACACCTGGTGCTTTTTCATTGGTTATGATCACGTGGTAACCCATGAGTCATGCTGAGCTGTCCACCTTTCATTTAGCAGCTGTCAACATCAGCATATCCTTATTCCTTAAAAATATGCCTTCTGGAAGGTTGTCTGACGTGCACAATCAAGGTTGCCCCAATCCTGATTTGGATAAGGACGAGGTCGATTATGTGCATGTGTGATATGCGCCAATCGTGAGGATGCGCGAGGTCTTCTATTTATTCTCACGCGCAGATATTTCATGCGCAGATGTGATATGCACGAGCATGTGATATGCGCCGCGCGCTGGTGCGCCGCGCGCATATGTGATGCGCGAGCATATGTGTGCCTGGGCAGATGTGATATGCACGAGCATGTGATATGCGCCGCGCGCATATGTGATGCGCGAGTATGTGTGTGCCTGGGCATATGATGCCTGAGCATGTTTTGTATGCGCCATGCGCATAGGTTTTGGCTTTGTGCCTTCATAATGTGTTTATCTTGTGGGTTGACCCGCCTTGCTCGGTGTTGAGGCGGGTACACACCTCTTCAAGCCCCCCAGTCTAATGTGTGTCTTATCTCGCGCTAGCGCGGTAAGATAGATATTAGACTTACTGATGGGGTTTTGTCGCTTTCTTGGTTGTTTCCGTCGTTGCGCGAAGTTCTATCAATTTGGTTGAAACGAAGGGTCCAAACACGTGGTTGGTTGGTGGTGTCGTGCGCCGTAAACGTATCAGACGTTTCGTGTGCTGGAGGTGCTACAGTTGCCTTTCATGTCCCCTCGCACAGCTGTCTGGAACACGTGTCGCGCTCTCATTGGTTTGCACCTGCGAGTGGGGGCGCGTCTCTGCTCCGTGGCAGGTCCGTTACGTTTTTATGTCCCCTCAACAGTGTTAGGGACACGTGCCGCGCCCTCGTTGGCTTACACCTGCGAGTGGGGGCGCGTGAAATCCGATCAGTTACCACTTTTCTTTCTCCTGGGCCTATAAAAGCAGGCCCTTAGGAAAAATTTTTTATCTTCATCTTCATTGTTGCTAATTTTCGAATTTCTGCCTTTCATATTCTGAGTTGAGTGTATTCATCGTTTCGAATCTTCGATTATCTGCTGCTGCAGTTGTATGTCTGATAGTTCAGACTCCTCTAACCCCTCAATCACCTCTATAGCCTCTCGAAGACGCCGTGTGAAATCTGTGGTGATGTCGACATTAAAGCAAAAGGGCAAGGGGAAGAGGGTTGTTGAGACCACATCGGAGGAAGTAGGGAGGACCAAGGCCACGAAAAGGTGGAATGAAATCCCCTGCAAGTTGAGGCAGGCCGATCTCGACAGCCTCATCTCGTCACAGGGTTTCCCCCCTGTGTTTGGCTGCATGTTGCCTGTGGCCGGGCAGACGGCGGCGGACCCGCCTCCCGGCTATATTTCACTGTACACCCATTTTTTCACCCACTGCAACCTTCGTCTTCCGATGACAAGGTTTGTAGGCGCGGTGTTACGTTTTTTCGGGATTCATATATCCCAAGTCCATCCGTTTGGACTTGTGCGCATGACTCATTTCGAGTTCATGTGCAAATCACAGCGCGAGGAGCCCACCCCTCGGCGCTTTCAATTTTTTTACAAGCCCAAGATCCAAGATTCTTGGATCTCCTTTATTCCTCGCAGTCAGAAGGTTAAGTGCAGCACCGTGTCATTCAAGAGCCTTCATGACTGGTCTGAGAGGTTCTTCTACATCAGGGCTGGTGTAATCCCCATCCGCATGACGATGCGCGCGATCGATTCTGCGCCCGCGGATGCGGATGTTATTAAGAACCCAACCGGCGCCTGGGTTAAGAAACTGTCCGCCGAACCATCTCCCGCCAAGAAAATTCGCGAGGAGGCGCTGGTGGGGGTCGGCATGAGTAGGCTGTGGGCCGACAGCGCGCTTGAGCCTGTTATCTAAGTCGACGGGTTGTGTAAGTTTATTTCATTGCTTTATTTCTTTTTCTGCGCGAACATAATTCTTTTGCTGATATCACTTGACTTGTTTTTGCGCAGTCACCAAGGATTATATCCACGCCGCTTATGATGATCAAGTGGAGGGTGGCTCCGTCGCGCTTGGCGCTGGGGAGGTTGGTTTCCCAGATCGCTTCGATGACATGTTCATCCCAGTGGATCTGGAATTTGACTTTGATAGTGACGCGCCTGGTAAGCCTTCGCACTTATGCTTATTCCTTTAGAATACCAAAGTTTATTAACAGTTCTGTTGCTTGTATTTGCAGATGCGCTCGAAAACTACGAGCTGGAGCTCGCGGAAGAGGAGGAGGAGGAAGAGGAGGCGCCCCTACTAAAGCGCAAAGCTAAGGGGAAATCTGGCGCAGGGGGCAGTAAGAAACAGAAGAAAGATGACACCCCTGTCGCTCATCCCCATGCTCAAACGAAGGGACCTAAGGAAACCCAGGTGTTTACCACAAAGGTTTCTTTAGCTTCCCTGCCTGTGAAAGTGGGCAGACCTCCTGTCCACTTGAGGTATGGTGGCGTCACCTCCTCCGTTCGCGCGGCTGAAGAGAGAAGCAGTGCCGCGCCTGCGACAGGTATACTTTTCTTATCTTCATCTGATTGAATTATTATTAAACCTTTGCTCCTTTGAATGTTTGCAGGACCGGCGACGGTCGCAGATCAGCCGCAGGCGCCACAAGGTGCTGAGGCTACGCCGGGGGCTGCTTCGAAGTCCCCTGTTCTACCCTCTGAAAAGGGTAGAATGAACTTTATGGCGATGTTCGCCGCGCGAACAGAATTGCGCCACGGTATGTTTTGCACATTTGTCTTCTGAATTTTTTCTTTTGGATCCAGTCATAAACCAATTTTCCTTGTTGATTTGTTCATAGGAGTTGTAGCTGGCGTACAAGTTGCTGGTGACACTCCTGGCGCCGTTGCCGGCGCCGCTGGTTCTGCTCCTGCTCCTGCTAGTGCTGAGTCTCCCCTTATTGGGATTACAAAGGAGCAGGAAGCCGTATTGCGCGCCGAAATGGCGACGCCGAGACCTCCCTCGCCTCCTCCTACACGCAGCCCTCCCCGCGAAACTGGTTTGGAGCCCTCCAGGTCGCAGGAGAAGAGGCCTATTGAAGAAGATGAGGAGGATGAGGGGGCTCAAGCTGAGGACTCCATGGGAGACCGCGCCAGCCCTGCGATGCCACAAGACTTCGCAGCGCAGACTTCAGGTGGGGCTTGCGCTGACTTTTCTGCTTCATCCCCGCAGGTATGTTTTAATTTGTTGCTCCGCTGCGCGTACCTCCATATAAGTATGTTTTATGACTTAAAACATTTCTTGTGTTTTGCAGGGAGGTGACCACGTTTACCGCCCGAGATGGAATATTAATGAAGACAGTTCCTTCCAATCCATGGGCGTATGCGAGGACTTCTGGGCTCATGCCGTGCCTCCTACTGAAAGGAGGTATCAGAAGGAGCGCACCCGCGCGGACTTGCTGAATGACCATATTTTCGCTGGGTCGGCTTTCTTTGCTGCCTCCCAGGAGCTTCGTCGTGATTATATTAAAGTACGCGATGCTCTTGTGGAAGCCCAGCGAGTGGCTAAGGTGGCCGCCTGGAACCTTTCTGATGCTCGCGCACGAGCTGAGAAACTCCAGGCGGAGCTCAGCGAAAACCGAGCAAGTGCCAACACCGCCTTTATTAAGCGCGGGCATGAGCTCCATGCTGCGCGGGAGAAGCAGCAGGCGGCGGAGGCCGAAGTTGCCAAGTACGCGCGGAGAGTGCGTGTCTTGGAACAGCAGGCGGAGGCGCGTGACCAAGCTATCGTCCAGAGTATCACTGAGAAATCATCACTGGAGAGCGAGGTTGCGCGCCTGAAGAAGGAGTTGGCGGCCGCACAGGCCGATAGAGATGAGGCCTTGGCGACGGCAGCGTCCAGCCAGGAAGCACTTGATGCTGCGCAGGCGGAGAAAGAAAAAATTTTGGCGGCAGCAGCGTCTGATAAAGAGGAGCTAAAAAAGACCAAGGAAACTGTTGAGTTATTAAACTCCCAGGTTCCTGCCCTCGAGACGTCTGTTGTTGGCCTCGCGCAGGATCGCCAATGGCTGGTGTCACAGGGCATGACTCGTTGCGCTTTGGCGATGAAATATTCCGCCGAGTTTCAGGCCCTTGTGATGGACTGCAATGCTGCCGCGCGCTTGGTGGGTCGAGCTGAAGGGTTTACGGATGGGTATGAATATGGCATGTTGAAGAAGAACCCATCCAAGTACCCTTACAAGAGCGACGCGGCCTGCGCGGACATGGCCGCGGTGGGGGAGAAGTATATGAATACTCCCATCCCCATCCTTATGCAGGTACCTCGACCTTAACGAGTTTTTCTTGATTAATTTTCCAAGTGTTTTGTACTCAATACTTTTCTAATGATTTGCAGATAGCTGCGCTTGCTGACCAGCCCGACCTCGGCGCGCTAAAGAAGTTGCTCGATGAATGCGAGAGGGCTGGTGGCGATGATGGTGGCGCGGGGGATGTTGCCCCTGCCAGCGTCTCTGGCGCCGCGAAAGAATCTGCTCCTGACACCGTCGTGATAGAAGACTCCATTGAGGAGGAAGAACTTGACTATGGTCAGTTCGGAGATGAGGAGCGGGCCGCGCCAGATGCTGAGGGAGATGATGAGGGTGATGAAGCGGCTGACGTCGACGTGGAGACTTGAGAAGCCCTTCATCAAATTTTATATATATATATATATTTTTTTTTTTTTTTATACTTGTAATTTGTAACTCATCATACTTGTAAATTTCAATTGTATGGAATGAAACTTGTTTTCTCTTTTTCACATCTTGCTCATTTCCATTCATCTCTTCATGTTTGCTTGTATAGATATAAGATATGCTTGAACGTTAAAATAAGAACAAGGTTGTAAGGAAATTATTCACTTAACCATAGTCCTAATTTGTAAGTGGTTTCGCAGTATCTTGTTTATGCTGACATGCGCGATATCTTTTCTCAATTCCTTTTTTGCGCGTCGTTGTCGCGCGGTTTTTATATGGAAGTATGAGTTTTAGCCATTACATGTCAGCATGTGTTACTCAGATATCCACTATGATTCCACGCGCGACCTCGACCTGAGACCTTAACAACTATGATATGGCATGTACTTTGCCTTAGTTGTGTTTAAAGATTTTTATGATCAGGCTGCGCGGGATGTAAGATGGATGTTTGTGAGTGTTTTGAGCTAAGGCTCTTTGTTTTGGGCTAAGGCCCTGACGTTTTTAGAGTTAAGACTCATTAACGTGTTTGAGCTAAGGCTCGTAGGTTTGGGCTAAGGCCCTGACGTTTTAGAGTTAAGACTCGTTAACGCGTTTGAGCTAAGGCTCGCGCATGTATGTTTTACTTCGTTTTATTTTGTTTTGAAGTCAATATAGTGTTGTCATATTGCTCCAAATTAATAAAGGAAGTGTGAAACATGTATGCAAAGGTAATAGAACAAATATTGAAAGATAGCGCGAATCATCATTCGTGATGGCTTAAAAGCCTTGATTACATATTTGAACTTTTACATGAAGCATTTTCTAAGCTGTGCCGCGTTCCACGCGCGCGGTATCTTTTTTCCATTCAAATCTTTTAAAGTGTACGCGCCTTTCCCCAAATCTTCTGAAATTTGATAAGGTCCCTCCCAATTGGGGGACATTTTTCCTGGGGGTATCGCGCGGCTAGCTTCATTTGATTTGCTTGTTGAGCGTGAGTGCATGTAAGTTTTCTTTCTTTTTTTATTAAATTACTGTTTAATAAAAAAATAACTAATTAAATCACTTCACCTCACTCCATAACCACATTTCATTTTTCTTGAAGTGGCATTCTTTAACGCGCTGATTATAATATTTTTCCAGCTTTTTCTTGTATTTGGCTTCATTGATGATAGCCGCTTCTCTGCGTCCTTCAAGTAAGTTGAGGTCCAATCTTCTTTCGCGCTCGTTATCAGTCTTGCTCATCATGAGTACCCTATGGGATGGGCATCCAATTTCTGCTGGGATCATAGCCTCTGTCCCATAGGTTAGGCTGAACGGGGATTCGCCATTGCTAGTTTTGCTTAATGTCCTGTGCGCCCACAGGACATTAGGTAACTCTTCGACCCAAGAATGGGATTCTCCCTCCAACCTTTTCTTCAGCCCATTTAACAAACTTTGATTCGCGCGCTCCACTTGGCCATTCCCTTGAGGGTGGTAGACCGAAGTGAAGATTTGGTTGATGTGCAATTCTTTGAGCCAGCTGGATATCTTCCTGTCAGTGAATTGTTTTCCATTGTCGCTCACAATTTCCATAGGAAGGCCAAAACGGCAAATGATGTGGCTCCAGATAAATTGCTTCATCGCCTCAGCTGTGATTTTTGCTAGTGGCTTAGCCTCAACCCATTTTGTGAAATAGTCTATCGCCACTACCAAAAATTTCACTCGCCCTTGCGCTTGCGGCAGGGGCCCCACAATATCAATGGCCCATTTGTGGAAAGGCCATGCAGAGGTCACCGGAATCAAGTTGTTCTTTGGCCGCATGGTGTTTGGCGCGTAGCTCTGACATGCCTTGCATTTTTGGATTTCTTTTAGCGCATCCAAGTACATGCCTGGCCAATAGTAGCCTGAGCTCATTGCCTTGGCAACCACCATGCGCGGGCCAGCGTGTATTCCGCAGATTCCTTCGTGAATCTCCCTAATCACATAGCTTGCTTCTTCAGCATCCAGGCATTTCATGAGCGGTCCAAGGTAAGAGCATCGATATAATGTACCATCAAGTAGTTCATAGTTCTGCGCCTTGTGTCTTATCTTTCTCGCCTGTGCGCGATCGTCCGGTAACTTCCCCTCCTTCAGGAATTCCATTATTGGAGTTATCCAGGATGAAGGGGTTGTATGAATTACAAGGACAGATTGCGTTTGCACTGACGGGTTGCTCATCACTTCCACCCTGACATCTTTGCCAAAGTGATCAAAATTAGTTGAAGCCATCTTACTCAACGCATCAGCAGACTTATTTTCGCTGCGCGAGATGTGTATGATTCTGAAGAAGTCAAACTGCTCAACGAGCTTTTTTGCCTGCTCTAGATATAGAGGCATTGTGTTCTCCTTGGCGTCATAAAGGCCGTTGACCTGAGCAGCTACCAAGTAAGAATCAACATGGGCCTCTAGCCTTTTAACTCCAAACTTGCGCGCAATGCGCAGACCAGCCAGCAGGGCTTCATACTCAGCCTCATTGTTGGTACTCTTGAAGTCCAATCTAATAGCATAAGTATATTCATGATTATCAGGGTCCACCAGTTTGAGGCCTGCGCCGGACCCTTCGCTGTTGGAGGCTCCATCAGTGAATAGCCTCCAAACATCTTCTTCATCATTTGCTCGCGGAGGGTCTACCTCGCGCTGAGCTTCTTCAATCTTTTCCTCTGGGATTTCCGTGATGAAATCCGCTAAAACTTGACCCTTTATTGCTGGACGGGGCTTATAGGTGATCGTGTGTTCACCTAATTCCAGCGCCCACTTTGTCAGCCTTCCGGAGAGCGCGGGGCGTCGCAAGACTTGCTGGATGTTGTAACCAGTCAGAACTTCAATAGGATGACCATTGAAGTATCTATGGAGCTTGCGCGACGCGTGTGTTAGTGACAAAACTAACTTTTCCATGATGGAATAGCGCGTCTCAGGGTCTGTCAGCACCCGACTCACATAGTATATTGGCGTTTGGATCCCCTTGCGATCCACCAATAATACTGCGCCGATGGCGCGGTTTCCAGCTGACAGGTACAATGTAAGGGTTTCTCCAGGAAGTGGAGCTGTTAGCGCGGGCAGCTTTATGAGACATTCTTTTATCTCACTGAAAGCTTGCTCAGCCTCAGGCGTCCACTTGAATTGGCTCTTCTTCAAGCAGTTCCTCAAAGTGTTAACGAATGGAGTAGATTTGCTGGCGTGGTTCGCTAGGAACCTGTTGATTGACACCAATCTACCATTCAGCTTCTGAACCTCTTTCATGGTGGATGGTGAAGGCATGTCAAGGATGGCTTCCACCTTTTCAGGGTTCACCTTGAAACCATCCTTAGTGACCATTACACCAAGAAATTTCCCCTCTTCCGCGCCGAAAGTACATTTGCTCGGGTTGAGCTTCATGTTAACTTCCGTTAGGCGCTGAAGAGTTTCCTCGATGTCTTTGAGCATTTGTCTCTCCTCCCTGCTCTTGATCACCAAATCATCAACGTAGACTTCTAGATTTCTTCCGATTTGTTCACTGAAAACCGAATCCATAAGTCTCTGATAGGTGGCGCCCGCATTCTTTAAACCAAAGGGCATTTTTGTGTAACAAAAAACACCCTTGTCGGTTCTGAAGGCAGTCTTGTCTTCGTCCTGTGGTGCCATTTGAATCTGGTGATAGCCTTTGTAGGCATCCAGGAAACATTTGAGCTTGAATGGCTCCACGGAGTCCACCTTTGCGTCGATGTTTGGGAGGGGGTAACAGTCTTTCGGACATGCTTTGTTGAGGTCCTTGAAGTCAATACACATCCTCCATGACCCGTTGCTTTTCTTTACCATCACAGGATTGGCTACCCACGTCTGGTATCGGATTGGGCGGATGATGTTTGCGCGCAACAGGTCCTCCACTTGCTCATTCATGGCCTTCGCCTTTTCATCCCCCATGATTCTCTTTTTCTGAGCAATTGGCTCCACCGACTTGAACGTGTTAAGAGAATGTTGCTCCAAGTCTCGCGGGACCCCCGTCATATCGGAGTGTTGCCACGCGAAAACCGACGTGTATTTTGTGAGCAACCTTTTCATTCTCAATCTCGTTTCGTCTGAAATGGTAGCGCCAATTGTGACCGTTTGCTCTGGGAATTTTGGCGCATTGTCCGCCATTGGAAGTTTCATTCTCCCTTCCCGCGGCGTACTTGTCACTGCGCACAAATGATCGCGGTAAACAAATGTTATGCCTGTTGGTGTAGGGAACCCCAATGCGCCGTGCGCTGGCGACGGTACAGCATTAAATTGGGCAATCGTTCCCCTACCCAGGATCATATTGTGGCATGACGTGGTGGGCAAGACCAAGAAGTTGACAACTTTGGCTCGCTTGTGCTCATCATCCCCCATAGTTAGTTCAAACTGAATCTGGCCTAGGGGATGGATGATTTCATTTGAAACACCACAGATTGGTGCGTTCACAATTTCTAGCCGCGCTTGGTCTGCCGGGTCTAACTTTCTGAAACATTGCTCATACATAATGACAGATTCGCTTCCAGTGTCCACCAGGACCTTTGACACTTCGTAATGAGCAATGTGTGTGGTGATGACGAGAGGACTGCTTATTGAAGGGCCTCCCCTGATTCTTGGGAAGATGACTTGCTGCTCGCGCCAATCTCCGTGGATTTGCGCGCTTCTCTTTTTTGACGTCTGCCCTTGTCGTCCCCCTTCAGCCACACAGATTCTTTTGTATTTCTTGCTGGCAGAGGCTCCTTCCGGTTGCTCATCTTCTATTCTTTGGTTTTTCACCAAGTGAGCCAGCCTGCCTGATTTTACATCCTTCTCGATCGCATCCTTTAAATGATGGCATGCGTCGGTGTTGTGGCCCGGGGACCTGTGAAATTCACAATATTTGCCACTGTTTTGCGGTCCCTTGTAGTGTAGTTGCTTGGGGGGCTTGAATTGAACATTCTCAGTACTTAACACCTGTGAAGGTGTTTTAGTGAGGGGTGTCCATATTCTTGGCAGAGGTCTGCTAGGATCTCTGCCGCCCTCCCTCTTGTCACCCTCCCCGCGATTACGAACATCCTTTTGGGGCTGGGGTGAGCTTGGTTGCGCTTGCTTTTCTGCGGAAGAAAAACTTGTTGGCTGCAACCTGGACCATACAGAGTTCTGTTTGGCCCTCTTCTCTTTGCTGCGCGGTGATTCAGCCTGATGCGCTCTTTCTCTTGCCCTATCTTGGGCAATCTGTTTTTCATTTCTCGCGAAAACTCGCGATGCCTCCATTAACTTGGCCCACGTGGTGGGCATGCCATCTTTGCTTACGAGAGCTCGTCGTAATTGATCACTGCGCGCGCCTTGTATAAAGGCCACGCGCAGGAGTTGCTCGGTTATACCTCCGATTGCCAGAGACTCCTGATTGAACCGAGTGATGTAATCTTCAATCGTTTCATCATTCCTGCGTACGCAGTGCATGATGTCATCAGGATCGCGCGTGTGCCTGCGCTGCTGTACGAAGTGGGCTTGGAACTTTTCTAATAGTTCCTCAAACCCATCAATTTGCCCAGTCGGCAAGCTCTCGAACCATACCTGCGCCGCGCCCGTTAGGCAGCGAGCAAACATATGACACCATGTTGGCATCGTCCAGCTCTCTAGGTTTCCCGTGTTGTAAAAACCTTGCAAGAAATCGTCTGGATCTGTCGTGCCGTCATATTTACCCAAACCACTTGGCATCTTGGTCTTGTGCTGGATGGGAGCCTGCGCGATGCACGCAGTGAACTTTGAGTGTTTCACCAAGATGGCTGGTCTGTAGGGTGTGGTTACGTCCACTTGCCATCTGACTGGTGGGCTGTACGGCATGTGCAGATCCAGATCGGCTCTGGCTCCAGGCGCCATGTTCACAGGCGCGCGGAGCTGTGAGCCTCCTGCATGAATATCCCGCGTCTTCCTCATGCTATGCACTTCTTCATCACTGAACTCAGTGTGTACAGTGTGAACAGAATGTCCTTCTTCCGGCGCGCGCGGCCTTTTTGTAGTCTGCTTATCAAACGCTTGCCTTTGTGTTTGGTCGGCTAGCTTCTTCTGTTTGACCATTTCATTGTACTTTTCCATCAGACGCCGCTGCTCGTTTATGAGCCATTCATTCGGATCATTTGTTTCTTCTTCTGGACCCATTGGTCCTTTCAGTTTCGCGCCGGCCATATTTTGTAACGTGAGATCGTCTGGAGGAGTTTCAGTCTGGCCGTGAGGGGTTGTGACGAAGGGACGGTTGCTGGTGGTACGCGTAAAATCACGCGGAACCCTCAGAACCTGCTGTCCATCGTTAACACCCTCACGTTCAATATCCTCCAGAGCTTGATCAACGTTACGAACGCCAGAAACCATGGTGATTGATTTTTTTATGTAGATCTGATGAGATCTGATTGCCGATGTAACAGTGGATGGCGCCAATGAAGAAACGTGGATCTACTCACTGGTAGCAGATCTACTTTCCTCGGGTGTGATTATACTATTTCACCGATGGTTCTTCTGGATCTGTGTTCTTCCACCTACAAAATGAACAGCGCCGTTACTTACCCCTCAGAAAGGGACAGAGGGGTCCTCTTTGGGGTAACCCTCCGGCGTGAGAATAAGTATATGTAGGAGAAGATGATAATGTGAGAGTAAGGGAATTTTGGGAAGTATTGCTTAAAATGCTGAATACTGTATGTTACTCTGTATGATTGTGTGATTGAATATGCTTCAATGTGAATCAATGTGTCTGTAACTGTGTACGTTATGATGTATTTATAGTGCTAGGGTTTCCACTGATTGAGCTGAGACCAAATTAGGGTTTTGTTGGCCTCCTCCAATCGATTTGCGCCACGTGTCCCTGGAGACACCTGGTGCTTTTTCATTGGTTATGATCACGTGGTAATCCATGAGTCATGCTGAGCTGTCCACCTTTCATTTAGCAGCTGTCAATATCAGCATATCCTTATTCCTTAAAAAGATGCCTTCTGGAAGGTTGTCTGACGTGCACAATCAAGGTTGCCCCAATCCTGATTTGGATAAGGACGAGGTCGATTATGTGCATGTGTGATATGCGCCAATCCTGAGGATGCGCGAGGTCTTCTCTTTATTCTCACGCGCAGATATTTCATGCGCAGATGTGATATGCACGAGCATGTGATATGCGCCGCGCGCTGGTGCGCCGCGCGCATATGTGATGCGCGAGCATATGTGTGCCTGGGCAGATGTGATATACGAGCATGTGATATGCGCCGCGCGCATATGTGATGCGCGAGTATGTGTGTGCCTGGGCATATGATGCCTGAGCATGTTTTGTATGCGCCATGCGCATAGGTTTTGGCTTTGTGCCTTCATAATGTGTTTATCTTGTGGGTTGACTCGCCTTGCTCGGTGTTGAGGCGGGTACATACCTCTTCACTAATTAAGGAATGAATGCTTGTACCACCCTTTTAAGATAACCTATACTTATTTATAGCTAGGGTAGCACTCTTCAGTAATTCCATGTTTGTTGATACATTTTACTGATGGATCAATCAGTTTTTCAAATTAAAATGGTGTTTTTTCGATCCGTCGGTATAGCTTTCGAACCCCGTGAATGACCTTAATGTAACATATTCTTTTGAACCAACTGCAGGTATTCAACTAACCAGATCTTACCAGACGGGAGCGCAATCGTTGTTGGAGGCTGAAACGCTTTCAGCTATGAGATCGTGCCACCTTCACTTGAGTTCAAGCCTAATACAATCGACCTGCCTTTCCTTAAAGAAACATGCACGCCCGCAAAGGGACCATTCGAATACATCGAGAACAACCTCTATCCCTTCCTTTTCCTCCTTCCAGACGGAAACGTGTTCCTTTTCGCTAACAATCGAGCCATCACATTCAGCCCAGCATCCGGACAAACCATTCAACAACATACCGTGTGTCCTGGAGGATCTCGGAACTACCCTCCATCAGGTAGTTCCGCGCTCCTCCCATTAAAAATGTCCCAAGATAACACCCAGGCCCTTAGTGTTGAAGTTGTCATTTGCGGTGGAAATAGCCCCGACGCGTTCGAATTGGTCGACGCACGGCATGACAGAGTTCAAGAGTTCTTACCCGCTCATAAAGATTGTCATAGAATACATCCCATGAACATAGGTGCACAATGGGAGGATGAACAGGACATGCCGTCTCCGAGAATCATGGGGGATCTTTTACACCTCCCAACCGGTGATCTTATTATGCTCAATGGTGCACAAAAGGGTACTTCTGGTTGGGAAAATGCGAAAGATCCCAACTTTACACCTTTATTATATCAACCATTCAAGCCCATGGGTCAAAGGTTTACAGAGATGAACCCTACCAACATACCAAGATTGTATCATTCCGCAAGTGCATTGTTGCCCGACACTAAGGTTTTGGTTGCGGGTGGCACGCACCAGTACTACACTTTCAATGCCGAGTTTCCAACCGAATTGGGAGTCGAAAAGTTCTCACCACATTACTTAGACCCGAAGCTCAACGATTACAGACCGGTAATCGATGAGAAAGGCACTGATAAGTTGTTAAAGTATGGAAGACCATTCAAGGTTGCAGCTAGTCTCCCACTTGTAGAATCTTTTGAGTTAGGTGAGATTAAGGTAACTTTGTTTTACCCACCATTCACCACTCATGGGTTCTCACAAAACCAAAGGATTATTGTTCCTACATTAACAGAGGTTGATGATAATGTGATCACCGCATTGGCGCCACCGTCCGGAACGATTGCTCCTCCGGGGTACTATATTCTGTTTGTTAATTAGCTTGGTGTTCCTGGAACTGGTGTGTGGGTGCACATTGACTAGAAAGATATCGAGTTGTTTTTATCATTGAAATCTATAAATAGGGAATCAAAGGTGTAGGTCTTCAAGTATTATTGTCTAAATAAATGGTATGATTTGAACTTTAATTGTATTTATGATGTTCTTTCCAAATGGAGTGATTGTGGTAGTGATGAATAAAACAAGTGGTCGAATTGTGGTTTTTGAAACATTGGATGCGTGTCCTTTTGGTGATACGATAGATAGCTACTTTATTATATGTATCATTACGTATTACGAATTCATGTGTTACCGATGCTCCGGTGGAGAAAACGAGGCATAAAAGATCTTATGAATGTTACACTATTTCCTTGAGACTTTAAAGTGATTCCTCTCTCCATCAATTGCAAAACACTAAGCCAATTTTAATTTTAATGTTGAATATTTATGACCAAGGAAATCATTTGACTATCGTGTCATTACGAACTTACATAGTGGAAGCATTAAACATTCGTTAAAACAGACAGAATTGTATTCACTACAAGAATTCTTGTCTAACTAGTCAGGATCTTTAGGAACGACAATGGTTGTCGGGATATCTTGGTTTAAGGCGATGGGATGTTGTCAGCACAGGCTCCATCATATTGTTAAATTTTTGCCAACCTATACAGACAGCATGCCATCGGGATATGGTTAGTGGGAAATGAAAATTTTTTTTGGTGCTTTGGAAAATCTTTTCCTGATGAAATGCCGTCGGACAACGAAATTTACTATATCTTTCATTTACATTTATTAGGTGGTTCACCAGCGAACACATTAAAGAATAGGCCAAGTACCACTCTTGTTAATGAGATAGATGTATTGCATGCATAACACTTAATCATCTGATTATAACTAGTTTGTCAACCAAGGCTTTGAAGACGATGAATCAAGTCTTAACCCCTGATTGTCCAAGAAGCAAGACTTATAGGTGATAAGTTGTTTATCGACTTAGGTTAGTTGCCTATGGTGCCGACTTCAGGAGAAGGTAGTGACTCATGTCTTATAATTAACCCCAGATCGTGAACGATGAAAGCTTCATTGATGGTGATATAGAAGATGAAGATACACACAATTAGGATGAAGAGGATGAAATAAATGTTAATAATTAAGGATGACAACGATGATGATCTTGTAGACACATTGTATAGTAGTGATGATTCCGATTGTTTATTAATGTATGTGGACACTTGCATCTACACTTCGTTATTATATTGCTTATTAGTTGTTTAAATTGCGAATTATTATTTTTTTAATAATAAAGCTGTGGAGTTATTGTTAACTTATTTCTATTAGTACTAATATTGTAAATATTTATAATATTTCTTTAACTTAAATAGTATATATATCTAACTATTTATATATATGTCTACCATGAAATCTTACGTGTCGTTCTCACGTTGCACCCCACCCCCTCTAAAGCCATCAGACTGTTAGGCCTCTCATTAATATAACCCAGTTTTGATCTGAAGAGTAGGCGTGACCCGATTAACTGAAATGGGTTATAATAAATGAATATGAGTTATCTCATAATTTGTAATCACTCAACAAACCCTAAAGCAGCCTCTTCATCTTCTCCGTCGACTGCCTCTCTCTTCTCATTCTCTATTATTCTATTTCATCCTAAATTCAGTTAGTCGTTTTTGATTCCAAAAAACAAATAGATGGTTAAGGTTGATTGTAATATCCTCATATCCGTCGATCTCATCGCGTCCAACTGATTCTCCGACCTCGTCACATAACTCCGGTTTATTGTTGGCGTTAAATAATTAGGGTTCATGATTTACAGAAAGTCAAAAGGTTCATATGCTGAAAATGATTTTGAGGATGTTGAAGGTATCATTCCTGTATTAATCTGTGTAGTATTTTTGGCTTTCAACTTCCAAAATCTCTTTTAATCGATTGGATATCAGAAGTGCGGTGAAAGAACAGAGATGATGGCAGCCTCAATCGTTGTTCCTAATGCCGAGAGCTTTACAGGTCTACAATTCGACTTGAAAATTCGTCTTCATTCTCACATTAAATTGAAAATAAGGTTTCTAACACAAACTTGGTGATATATGGCTTTAGTTTTGAGATAATTTATTAATTACCATTACTATCCATTTTTTTATCTTCAGTTTAGGGTGTTTTTCCCCATTCGTGATTTTGGTGTGAATTTGATGTTAGGGTTTTTTATTTACAACATAATTAGTCAAAAACAGGGCAATCCCCCTTGCAATTTGATGTTGAATTTACGGTGTTTATCCAATTTTGAGGTTCGATTATCAGCAATCATGCAACAAAACAAATTATTAAAATAACATATGATTACAAATAATGAGAATTTCAAAATCATATATCACAAAACTCTGTCGAGGGATAGATATTCAGTTAGGTTTTTCTTCGTAATTAAATGTATGAATTATGTGTACCGGATTTTAATTGGTTGTTTCTTTGATTGTTAGGATAAATTTGGTAGTTGGATGCAGGTGTAAGGCCCTACTTTGGATGTTGGATTTACTCATAAACGCAGTTCTAAATATCAGAGTTAATTAAAACTTCACGCGGAACATTAAATTTCAATCAAAATATGTTACATAATATTCAAATCTTGTCTTAACAAACATTCAAGTCGTTTAAACATAAAACATAGTCTTTTAAAAAAACATAACATTTCCTTGAGATGTCAGTATCTTCAATTCCATGCCATGTGTTCCCCTCAAGCGAGCCGTCTCATCCTACTCACTTGCGTGCATACTAAAAGTCAGCTACGCTGAGTGAGTTCTAGTTAATTATACAACATACAACACATTCATATTTACATACTTTCGTTCATACTTTCATACATTCGTTCATCATACACTTACTTACCCTAATACCTTACGTTTTAAAGAGCATTACGCCCTACTTTCCTCGAGTATTTCTTACCTCGAATATTATTAGGGTTCGGTTCCCTCTTGCCTCGAGTATTATTAGGGCCCGTTCGCTTTTGCCTCGAATATTATTAGGGTTTGGTTCCCTCTTGCCTCGAGTATTATTAGGGCCCGGTTGCCTTTCGTTACCATACAACCATACATTACCTTTCCTTGTATTATCCTTATAAAATTCATACATATATACATACATATCATACATGCATTATTCATGCATACTTCATCTCACATACTCATTTCATACTTACTACATAATACCTTCCTTAACAATACGTGCAATACCCGAAGGTCGTTCACGTATTGTCAAGTATTAATTCATAATATAAACATAGTATCACATTCATCATTAAGGCATGCACTTACTATCTAAGGTAAGTGTATTAACGTTCACATTGAGTATGCACACAGCCAAGAAAACATAACAAGGAAATGGGGCTAGAAACTCACATGGATCCTGTTTCTTTCTCCGTTAATTGTTAATCCCTTATTTAATTGAGCTTTGTTAACTGTATATGAGTTACACGTATCAATACTTATCCTAATTGTATTTCAGCCAAAATGGCTAAGTCTGGTCTAATCTAATGGTCTCATTTTAGATTACTTTTACTTAGAATATTTTTTTCCTTAAGTCCTAATGTATTTGAATACAAGGTATTGAATTATTTTAGTATTCTTTCTTTCTTTTATACTTCATTACTCCAATCCTTGTTAAATCTTTCTTTCTCCCTTTTCTGTTCAACTAGAATACAATGTAATCGAGTAGCATATTGTAATCGAGTCTTGTATGTTAATCGAGTCCACATTGTAACCGATTTTCATGTGTATTTGAGTTTCCTTGTAATCGGGTCTCTTTGTAATTGGGTTCAATTATAATCGAATGTTATTGTAATAGAGTACAATGTATGCGAGTCAATGTAATCAACTTTCAATGTAAGCGAGTGTTATTATAATCGACCCATTGTAAGCGAGTGTTATTGTAATCGACCCACTGTAAGCGAGTGTTATTGTCATCGACTCACCGTAAGCGAGTGTTATTGTAATCGACCCACTATAAGCGAGTATTATTGTAATTGACCCATTGTAAGCGAGTGTTACGTAATCGACCCATTGTAAGCGAGTGTTATTGTAATCGACCCATTGTAAGCGAGTGTTATTGTAATCGACCCATTGTAAGCGAATATAAAGTAATCGAATGAGCTTTGTGTGTGAATTCCAAAAGTAAGCGAACGAGCTGAACTTCATTTAAATATTAGGTCACGGTTTGGTTCTTTATTATCGTTATCTTTACCTATTTTAACCCTAACACCTTGTCATGGCTCAGTATGGACTCATAAATGTTTCCTTAACCGTTTTTGGTCAAAACTTAACCCAGGTAACTATAAAGTTTGAATCTTTGTGGCTAGAAACATTTAAGACTAGATCTAGGGTTTCTTTCATGAACCATTTATAACCATAAGTTCGTTATGTCCATTTTAACATCAAGTTTGCTACTTTATGGTTCGTTTATACCCGATCTACTCTAGGGTTTAGTTTCATGGCTAACCGTTCATAAAAACATAATCTTTTAGATAAAGAACATACCTTTTAAGTGTTCATTAGGTCACAATTAGCTTGGTTATGAACTTTAATCTTGTATTTAGCTTGTACGTTCAAGATATATCAAGAATCCAAGTTCGGTTTGTTCTTGGACCTCTCTCTCTCTCTCACGATCGATTAAGATGTAGGTGTATGTGTGTGTTTTGAGTGTGTAGAGATTTGTGAAAGATGAAAATGAGGATTTAGGGTTTTAGAGAGGTTTAAGGGAGTATTTATACTCTCTTAAGCCCATGGACCTAAGACCATCACTGTTTGATCCACCTTTTAATATTCCAAGTCCATACTTCTTTCTTTTATTTAATCTTAATTAAATAATAACACACGTTTCAAAACATAAACTTCCTTTATTTATCATTATGAAATTTTAGGATGTTACAGTAGGAGTTATTTCTAGGGTTTTGCTTCACCTTATTTAAGTGATAATTCGTATTATATATGTTGGATATGAGATTGTGTTTATTTCTTATATTTGAATAGGTGTGAGTTTTTGAGTGCTTTGTGTTTTCGAGAATAACACATATCACATATATGATTTTTCCTGAAATCCATGGACAAGTTCTGCAATATAGGTTTGTGGATATCATGGAGGGTGTGTTAATTGAGTGCGTGCTGAACATATTTGCGACATCTACTATACCACAATGCTATTTCCATGTGTGAAATTTTGTGTTCTGAATTCTCTTCTAAGGTTAGTTTTTTACTCATAATTGTTCCGTTATGCACACTGAATGATGATCGCCTAATTTTAATTAGGTATTAATAGCCCTAGCGGAGTTATATTTGATTGATGACTATATTTAACTTTGGTAGGTAGCTTTGTTCATACGCTAGATTTATTTGATTTTGAACTTTCAGGTTTTCTTTTGATTATGTGATTTCATTTGTTTGTGATTCTTAGTGCTGGTAATTCAATCAATTGAAACTGAAAGGGATTATGTTTTGCTAAATAATAAATTTGGCTGAAGTTATTGAATTCATGACTTAGGTTATTGAATTTATGAAGTAAGAATCTTAAATTTAGGCTCCAAATTTCACTGAAGTTATTGAATTCATGTGGTTTTTTAATTGTTAAATGTGACATTATATGAATTTTTAACTGTGAGGTTGTGATTTTTTTCCTCAAGTTTGTCAAATTATATTGGCACTTTGCGATTGACATTTAATTCTTTCTTACTTTCTAGGTTACAAATCAAAATATTGAGCCACTTCTTTCTATCTCCAATCTTGAACAGCTAACGTTAATACATTATCAAATTCAATTTTGGGTCAAGTTATTACATATTATGGAAATGGTTAGGTTTTTTAAGCCGAATTTAGTCAATTAGTGACCATAAACTATAAAGCAATTCATTGCAAGCTTTGGAAGCTTTAAACAATTGATTTCATTCAAGTTTGTCACCTGAATTTGACACTACTTGTTTTCATTGTGTCTTAATTTATAAACCTGGCTTGGGAATTTTTTATTTTTTCAGCCCCTATACCTCCTGCATGTCATAACCAAAGTCAAGCGAGGAATTTCTAACATTCTTAAGCGTGTTCGAGGTGTGTTTGATAAGGTATTTTCTTCGAAAAAATCAATTTAAATATCTCGAAAAACCTTTGCTCACAGCCCAAGTTGCTGCTCTGAACCAAAGTTTTAAATTTTCATCATATATCATTTTGCAGAACTACAAATTGTGGAAGACCACTCAAAGTAGTAGCATGGGATATTATAATTTGTTGAAACAAGTTAAAATACGTAGGTTCTTATTTTCCAATGAATTAAGTGTAATATATGAATTAAGTGAGATTGCACTAATTTTGACGTTATTTTACTAATCTCATGAAAATAACGTTAAAAATGGCGGAAGGTTAATCAGGCATCATGTGGTGGCGTTGATAGCCGAAAGACAAGGGTACATGCACCGATCAACCGGTGTTCCGATGATTGAGTGTTATGTGCCTTATGTCCAAGGCTTGATGCAAAACCACTATCGAGCCGGGGGTCTCACCGGAAGCAGCCTCTATATCCCTATGGGGTAGAGGTAAGGCTGTCTACATCTTACCCTCCTCAGACCCTACCATAACTTTGCTATTGGTGGGATATACTGAGTTCGATGATGATGATATGTATTTTTTATCAATTTAGGATGATGCAACTGTATGAAATTTTACCTATGAATGATTTGATTGGTTATGTTTTATCTCTGTTAATTGAACATATAAACACAAATTAATTAGTTTGAAAACTATTCAAACGAGTCGAAAGACGACTAAAATGTTTCCTTAGATGGATCGCACTTTTTTTTTTTTTTGCAAAAACACGAGCATATAAAAAAGCTTGTCTCATCATCATCATCATCATCATCATCGTACTTAGTATATCCCATAAATAGCAAAGCTATGGTAGGGTCTAAGGAGGGTAGAATGTAGATAACCTTACCTCTACCCCGTAGGAATAGAGAGACTGCTTCCGGTGAGACCCCTGGCTCGATAGTAGCTTTGCATCAAGCCTTGGACATAAGACACATAACACTCATCATCATCATTGTACTCAGTATATCCCACCAATAAAAAAATTGTTTGCTATTTTAAAACCTAAACAACCTGTTTACAAACGTAAACAAACATAATTGTAGGGGTGTTCTTCGGGTTTCGAGTTTTTTTGGTTCTCGGGTTTCAAAGTTTTAAAATTGACCCGAATGTAACATCTATGGATTTCTCTTGCAAAATGGCTAGTCTTTTGTACTCATTTAATAAAGTTCTCGTATTCATTTCATCGTCTACATTTATTAGTGTTGAATTATATGTTATTTATTGAATAACATTAACTTTGTATGCGTAATTTTATGATCCTACACTCATTTCATCATAAACATGCTTAATCGTTAATATGACACGTTGAACCGGAATGCCTAGATTAATTTTTTATAACATGTAACAAAATATTTTGTTATTATTAATTTTATCTTAAGTATTTAAATTAATCCTAAGATGGAACATTGTTGAACCTTCTAGGTTAAACTTGTTTCCCAATTTAGTTTATCTTGTTCTTTTAATTTAAAAAAAAACTATAATTGCCGTGCACAATATGCATAATATGTTTATTATTATTATTATGTTTATTTTTATTATTATTATTATTATTATTATTATTATCATTATTAATATTAAATTATCTATTAATCTTTAAACAAGTTTTATCTCTAGCTAAATCATATTCAAACCTCAACTTTTAGACTATAAATAGAGCCTCTCATTCTCATTATTTTTCACACCAAATCTCATTATCTCTATTCTCTCTAGCATAATCAAGTAAGTTTTACATGTTTTCTTTGTTGTTCTTCATATTTCTTTGATTTTAATCTTGTTCTTATGAATTTCTTTTAGTTTGTTCTTATGTTCTTGAGTTTTGTTTTGAATTTTCATAGTTGTTCATATACCCTCACCATGATCATCATAAATTGTTAATAAAACCCTTATTTTTTTCTTTAAAAGATTATGATGATCATGTTATGCCAAGAAATCACAATTATTTTCTCAAGATCTTGGATCAAAGTATAATTCTTTCCATGAACAACTATGAATATTCTTATGATCTTCAAATACTCATTTTATCATAACTGAAAATTATAATATTTACATAATTCGTCATTATACTTTCACAAATGTCAATAAACATCCTAAACTGTAATATTTACACTTTTATCATCGTACTTTCTTATTTATTAAATCATTCTAAAACATTTTAAGTTAGTACACAAATAGAGTATAAACCGTGTATGTATGTATCTGACAAGAAAACGGTTTGTCGAAGGCAAGAGTGGTGTAATTAATCCAATTGGGCCCGCGACTCTTACTTGGGAATCAACTTGCTGGAGGTCATGCTCTTAGTTTAGAACATTCTAGTATGTGACACTCTAACTAATTTTAAAAATCAAAAATTAATCTAGGGCATCCCCTGACCGGTTCAACAAACTATTTCTCGTGTTCGTGTTTATCTACCGAACAAGGTGAGTTCATTGCCCCTGTTATATGCTTTTAAACGTTTTATACTTTGGGGTGGAAACACCCAACTTATTTATTTTATGTTTTATAAATGCTATTTGATTCAAGCTTTATTTATAATATTCATTGTGTATGATTATTACAAGTATATAATAAATCACATGTACAACTATTAACTTGTTAAGCCCGTGGTAGTATGATGATAGATCTATTGGCCCGACCCGCCCACTCAGGCTTTGGGTAAAGGCCTGTGTGTTCAGAATCCAACAAACGTTAAACATTAAACATAATAGTCTAATCGTGGATTAGACGACTCGTTAAACGTGTCAAAGGTTTGGTTGTAATCACAAAAGTATATAAGTATCTTAACACATATGGAATGTTTTCAACATCTACCTCATTTTCTAATATTTGATTTAAAAACCATGTTCTCACCAATTATTTTAGTTGACACTCTCACATGTTTTTCAGGTGATGGAAATTAAGTTATGAAGATTCTTGAAATGTCAGTTAGGGGAAGTGTCAGAGCTAGAAATTTAAATAAATCAAGTGTTATATCTTGCTTGTTAATGTTTGGTTTAAACAATGTGTTGGTTTATAGTAATAAGAGTTTTTACATTTAATACCATATGCGTGATTTCATTCTATGTACGCCTCGGCGTTTCTGCCTTCGGCCAGGGGATGTGACACCGTAATCCAACCCTAATCTCTCACGGGTTTTTCGGGTTTGAGTTTTTTCTGGTTTCGAGTATCATAGAAAAAAATATAAAACAAAAAACAAAAAAAACAAAGAAATTTAGAAAACTACAATGCTAAAATTAAAACATATTCTTGTTTTCTCGTAACAACAATAACCAAATAAGATACAAACATAACTTGAAAAAACAATTCAAAAGAAGAGTACAAATAAATCGAACCATAATCGTCTCCAGTCGAGCATTATTTGATTGTTGGATTATGGTTGCTATTACTAATAAATGAAAAAGATAAATTAACAATAAACAAGCGACTCATAATAGTTGGAATGACACTAGCCGATTAGGGCCAGATTATGATAATTTTAGTGGCTAACACTTAGCCTCTTATACATAAAAAAATATATCTAATTTCAAAATTAAAAGTTTACTTGAGTTTTTTCGGGTTGACTCGAAATTTATAAATCAAACCCGAGAACCAACCCAAATTACTTCGGTTTGGGTTCAGGTTAGTCTTTTCTCGGGTTCAGGTTAGTTCGGGTTCGAGTACGGGTTTCTTGGGTTAATGTTTCAACCCTACATCATTGGACAAACATAAAAGAAAAATGTAAAATAACCCTGTAATATGGGGGCCAAAATATACCATTTTAGCAAAATCATCTGCGTCTCAACATGTGTAAAAAATATTATAAACCTTTCAATATTAATTAATTTAACATCCTAAACCACAAATAAGATATATATATATATAAAAGAAACAAAAAAACTAAAAGTTACCCGCGCAACATGCATGGGATAAAACTAATATATATATATATATATATATATATATATATATATATATATAGGGTTGGTATCATTTAAGAACTCTAAAAAGAGTAAGAACTCTTAGGAACCCTTAACAACCAAACAATTTTTTTAATTTTCTTTATATATTAACATTATTTAAGAGTAGTTTTATCATATTTTATATAAAAAATTTTGATTACATATATTAATCACAAGTTTACATATATATAAAATTTATGTACTAACAAATTTAAATAGGTGTAAAACAAAACATAGATATGTATAAAAACTAATTTTCAAAACTGTAATCGTAGATATAGATATACATAATGATAAAACTACTCTCAAAGAACTCTCAAAGATACCACCGCAACCAAATGGGACACTGGAAGCGTAACTGTCCCGACTACCTTGCTGAGATCAGAATGAGGAGGGCCAAAGGTGAAGGCTCTTCTAGAGGTACTTCTATATACGTTATTGAACTTTCACTGTCTCTAGAAACACATGAATATTTGATACCGGATGTGGTTTCAACATCGTTAATGTCTTGCAGGAGCCTGAGATGTGGAAGAAACTAAATAAAGGCAGCATGGAACTCATCGTTGGTGATGGGAATAAAGTACCAGTTTTGGCAACTGGAGTATTTCATTTTACTTGTCCATCTGGCCTTGTTTTTCCTTTCAATAATTGTTTGTATGCTCCTGGTTTGACCAGAAACATCGTTTCAGTTTCTTTACTATTTGAACAAGGTTTTAAGTATGTTTATAATGGCATGGCTATTTTTGCTTACTTAAATGATATCTTTTATTTTGAGGCTAAACCTCGAAATGGTATTTATGAGATTGATGTTCAAACTAATAATAACGTATATAATCTTTCAAAACGTATCAGATCTGGTATCAATGATACATTTCTATGGCATTGCCGACTTGGTCACATAAGCAAGGCACGAGTTAAAAGACTCCAATCCGAAGGGATTCTTGAATCCACAGGATCAGACTCTTTTAACGACTGTGAATATTGCTTAGCTGGCAAACTCGCCAAGGACTCTTTCACTCATAATAGTGAACGAGCAAAAGATCGGTTAGGACTCATACATACTGATGTGCGTGGACCTTTCAGAACCATGTATAGAAAGCATGAAAGATACTTCGTTTCTTTTATTGACGATTATTGTCGATACGCTTATGTGTATCTCATGAAACACAAGCATGTAAGTTTTGAAAAGTTCAAAGAGTTTCAAAACGAAGTGGACAACCATTAAGATGCTTCGATCAGATCTAGGTGGAGAGTATCTCATCTCAGAGTTCATCAGTCACCTAAAAGAGCGTGGAATTTTTTCACAGCTCACTCCACCCGGCACACCCCAACATAATGGCATGAGCGAGAGGAGGAATCAAACTTTGCTAAACATGGTTCGATCGATGATGTGTAGAACTAACTTGCCTCACTCTGTTTGGTGTTTCGCCCTTATGGCCGCCGCTCGCATTGTCAATCTGGCTCCAACTAAGAAGGTAAACAAAACCCCATATGAGATATTGCATGGGCGAAAGGCCAATTTGTCTTTCCTTAGAGTATGGGAATGTGATGCATATATCGCAAGTGAATCTGATGACAAACTCGATCCCCGCGACGTAAAAGTTGTTTTCGTTAGATACTATAACCAAAGCAGTTATTACTTCTTTCATTCTGATAAAAATTCGATTTCTATTAAGAGGAAATGCCACTTCCTCGAGAAAGAATTTCCCGATCAAGGAACTAGAGATAATTTTGTCGATCTTGAAGAAATTCAAGAACCAAAAACAACCGCTGAGGAAGTTGGAGCATCTGATCAACAAGTTGTTGCTTATACATAAGACATGAACACGAGCGTTCGCAGAAGTAGTAGGACTCCTATACCAAATTCTAAATACTTATGGCATTTAGATGTAGCCGAGTCTAACGAAGAACCTACTAACTACAAATATGCTATCTTGGATCCGGAATATAAGAAATGACAAGATGCCATGAATGCCGAGATGCGGTCTATGCATGATAACCATGTTTTGGAACTTGGTTGAGCTACCCCCGATGGTCGGGCAGTAGGGAGCAGGTGGAGTTTTAAAAGAAAAAATGACATGTATGGAAATGTACAAACCTATAAAGCACGGCTAGTCACGAAAGGTTTTACTCAAACTCAAGGTGTTTAATATGATGAGACCTTTTCGCCCGTTGTTATGACTAAGTAAATAAGGATATTGCTTTCCACAGCCGTGTACTATAACTACGAGATATGGCAAATGGATGTTAAAACCGATTTTCTTAATGGACACCTTTCTGAAGATGTCTATATGGTTCATCCTGATGGTTTTGTCGATCCCAAATATCCTAATAAGGTGTGCAAATTGAATAAGTCAATTTATGGACTTAAGCAAGCATCTCGCAGATGGAATCTTCATTTTGATGAGAAAATCAAAGAGTTTGGTTTTATTAAAAATTAGGACGAGCCTTGTGCTTACAAAAAGGCTAGTGGGAGCACTATATCTTTCCTCATTTTGTATGTGGATGATATACTGATAATTGGAAACAACATTCCTATGCTTAAGGAAGTTAAGCACTGGTTGGAATCTTGTTTTGCAATGAAGGATCTTGGAGAAGCCGCATATATTCTAGGAATAAAAATCTACCGAGATAGATATAAGCGGCTTCTAGGGCTAAGTCAAAGTACTTACATAGACAAAGTAATGGCACGCTTCTCAATGGAAAACTCCAAGAAAGGAGCGGTTCCAATGAGTAAAGGAACCGTGTTGAGCAAATCGCAATCTCCGGAAACGGGCATTTAATCAAATCACATGCAAGAAATTCCATATGCTTTTGCGGTTGGTTCTATCATGTATGCTATGTTATGTACTAGATCTGCCATCTCGTATGCCTTGAGCATGACCAGTCGTTTTCAGCAAAGTCCTGGCATTGCCCATTGGACTACGGTAAAGAACATTCTGAGGTACTTGAATAGGACCAAGGATATGTTCTTGGTGTTTGGAGGAGTGTAAGAGGAGCTAACTGTAAGTTGTTACACTGATGCTAGCTTCCAGGCTGACCGAGATGATTCTCGCTCACAGTCAGGATTCGTTTTCACTCTCAATGGAGGGGCTATTTATTGGAAGAGATCCAAACAGAGTGTGGTGGCGGATTCAACCACCGAATCTAAATATATAGCTGCAACTGATGCTGCTAAGGAGGCTGCTTGGATGAAAAAGTTCATCACCGACCTTGATGTGGTCTCGAGTATCAACAAACCAGTCGAGGTGTTCTGTGATAACACAGGTGCTATTTCTCATACCAAAGAGCCTAGGTCTTATCACAGAGCGAAGCACATCCTAAAAAAGTTCCACATTATTCGAGTAATATTAGAACGAGGTGACTTCATAATAAGAAAAGCAGACACAGATCAAAACCTAGCAGACCCGTTCACTAAGCCAATGACCCAGGACAAGCATGATGAGCATAGAGATTCTATCGGGCTTAGATATGCTAGTGATTTATTTTGATTTAGTATTTGGATGTATGAACGTTTAAGCAGTTGTACTTTTTAGTTCACTTTTGATTTAATGGTTAAATGCAAACGTTGAATGATACAACTGTGTTCTTTTAATACGTTTATTCCTTGAATATTATATTCTAAATAATCCGTAGTCAATCAGATTCGTGGTTATGATTCTGAATTAAGATTATTCTGAATTTGGACTCAAGGAGTTGACTTCCAAACTCAAAGACCTCATTATGAATGACGTTGGATGTAACTCGCATCAAATCATCTTCATGGATCTTGATCATAGGATGTTTTGATAATGGTATACTCATTTAGTATCCTTAGTCCTGAGATACATATTAGAACTTGTGTTTACCGAAGAGTATTCTTTGATCATGTTAAACGCTGTCGCGTAACTGCCAATCATAAAGGCATTGATTAGGAATATTCTGGAGTTCAGTGAGAGTTGTATGTAAACAAGATGGGATTCTGTACTCTTACATGAAATGTAACATTTAGAAATCTTGGCGCCGTCGTTGATTCAAACAGGTAAAGTGTGAGGCCTCACCCAAACTTACTGTCTGTTTGATTGGACCACTTTGACTTAATATCGAGAACTACAATATATGAGATTGATATGATCCATGTCTCATTGTTCAATCGATGTCTCATACATAAATGATAGATGACAATGATTACTATAAGTTCATTATCTTGCAATAATGTATTCCAAGATATGTTGGTTAATGAATTTAAAAATGTCATACTCAGTTGGGGACATCTATGTGTAGCTAGAGCACCTCTAGCTGCCAACGTTGTGCTACTTGATCCAAAACCGTCCAAGTGGGAGACTGTTGGAAATATGGACCAGTTCGGGTCAAGTCAACGCGGGCCGACCCGGTTATGACCCGCGAGAGTTACACCGGGGATAACGAACATCAAGCCCTCTTAAATTAGTTAACCGGGCCAGATATAATTAAACAAGATTAAATGGTGGACAAGGCTTTAAGTGTGGTGATTGGGCTCACGGCCCATTCGGTTTATTAACAACTAAACCTAATTGTTACCTATATATATAAGGGATATTATCTCATAATATAATCCTAAACACACAAGTCTCTTACAACACTAAACCCTAGCCGCCGCCACAGCCGGTCGCCACCTCCGACCGCTGGAACCACCGCCGCCATCGGAACCACCGCCGCTGCCGGAACTACCGCCGTTGCCGACCACCGCTGCCGCCGCTGCAGTTATCAGAATCTCCGCCGACCGCGGATACCGCCGCCGGAATTTTGGTTCAGTCACCTTTGGTCTTGTTGTGTCACCTAGCATTGTTCTTTACTCCTCGGTATCTCAACCAGTTATTCGTAACCGTGGTACACTTAAATACAGTTATTTACGTTTATGGTTGTTTGGTTATTTAGATATTGTACTCGTATTTTTGTTACCGGATCCTGTTTTTGTTTTGTTATGGTGGTTAATCATTATTCCGATGCGCTCGTTTATTAGTTAATATGATTAATAAAAATGAAACGAATATTAGAATCAGGTTTAAACCGTTAAAACCGTTCTTTAACCACCGTTGAAACCCAACAGAAAGCACGTGTATTCCACAGTCCACATACTTTATGTAAGTAGATCATGTAATGTTTAGTTTAAATTTCAGTTTCATACGGTTTTAATGTTTTCAAATAAGTTTATTATTTGTAGTATTATTTTCGATTCAAGAGATGAGAAAACACACCCTGATGGAATCAAATTCTGGTGGGATCGTGAAGATTGTTGAAGAAACGTGGATCTACTCACTGGTAGCAGATCTACTTTCCTCGGGTATGATTAAACTGTTTCACCGATGGTTCCTCTGAATCCGTGTTCTTCCACCTACAAAATGAACAACGCCGTTACTTACCCCTCAGAAAGGGACAGAGGGGTCCTCTTTGGGGTAACCCTCCGGCGTGAGAATCAGTATCTTTGTGGAGAAGATAATAATGTGTGAGTCAGTGAATCTCAAGAGTATTGCTGAATCGCTGAATACTCTTGATTGTGTGACTGTGTGTTTTCTGTAACTGACTGTGAGTGAATATAATTCAATATGATTGAATGTGATATCACTGCTTGTAACTGACAATGATTGAGTGTGAATGTGTCATCAAAGTGGAGTTGATGCTGTATTTATAGTGCTAGGGTTACCACCGGTTGGGCTCAACCTCGTTGGCTTCCTCCAATCGCACTGCGCCACGTGTCCTCTGGGACACCTGGCGCTTTCTCGTTGGTTGTAATCACGTGGTAACACATGTGTCATGCTGAGTTGTCGACCTTTCATTCGGCAGCTATCAACATCAGCATATTCTTTCTCCTTAAAAAGATACCTTCTGGAAGGTTGTCTGATGTGCACAATCAAGGTTGCCCTAATCCTGATTTGGATAAGGACGAGGTTGATTATGTGCACGTATGATATGCACTCACCCTGAGGATGCGCGGGGTCTTCTCTTTATTCTCACGCGCAGATATTTCATGCGCAGATGTGATATGCACGAGCATGTGATATGCCCCGCGCGCTGATGCGCTGCGCGCATATGTGATGCGCGAGCATATGTGTGCCTGGGCATATGATGCCTGAGCATGTTTTGTATGCGCCATGCGCATAGGTTTTGGCTTTGTGCCTTCATAATGTCTTTATCTTGTGGGTTGACCCGCCTTGCTTGGTGTTGAGGCGGGTACATACCTCTTCAAGCCCCCCCAGTCTAATGTGTGTCTTATCTCGCGCGAGCGCGGTAAGATGGATATTAGACTTACTGATTTTTGTCTTTTAATGGGGTTTTGTCGTTTTCCTGGTTGCTTCCATCGTTGCGCGAAGTTCTATCCATTTGGTTGAAAACGAAGGGTCCAAACACGTGGTTAGTTGGTGGTGACGTGCGCCGTAAACATGTCAGACGTTTCGTGTGCTCGAGGTGCTACAGTTGCCTTTCACGTCCCCTCACACAGCTGTCTTGAACACGTGTCGCGCTCGCATTGGTTAGCACCTGCGAGTGGGGGCGCGTCTCTGCTCCGTGGCAGGTCGGTTACAATTTTATGTCCCCTCAACAGTGTTAGGGACACGTGTCGCGCCCTCGTTGGCTTGGACCCGCGAGTGGGGGCGCGTGAAATCCGATCAGCTGCCACATTTCTCTCTCCTGGGCCTATAAAAGGAGGCCCTTAGGAAATTTTTATCTTCATCTTCATTGTTGATAATTTTCTTGTTTCTGCCTTTCATATTCTGAATTGAGTGTTTTCATCTTTTCGATTTCTTGATTATCTGCTGCTGCAGTTGTATGTCTGATAGTTCAGACTCGTCTAGCCCCTCAATCACCTCTGTTGCCTCTCGAAGACGCCGTGTGAAATCTGTGGTGATGTCGACATTGAAGCAAAAGGGGAAGGGGAAGAAGGTTGTTGAGACCACATTGGAGGAAGTAGGGAGGACCAAGGCCACCAAAAGGTGGAATGAAATCCCCTGCAAATTGAAGCAGGCAGATCTCGACAACCTCATCACCTCTCAGGGCTTTCCCACCCTGTTTGGCTGCATGTTGCCTAGGTCCGGGCAAACGGCGGCGGACCCGCCTGCCGGCTATATATCCCTATATAGCCACTTTTTCACCCACTGCAACCTTCGTCTCCCGATGACAAGGTTTGTGGGTGCACTGCTGAAGTTCTATGGGATTCATATATCCCAAGTCCATCCGTTTGGACTCGTGCGCGTGACTCACTTTGAGTTCATGTGCAAATCCCAGCGCGAGGAACCCACTCCTCGGCGCTTTCAGTATTTTTATAAGGCCAAGATCCAAGACAATTGGATCTCTTTTATTCCTCGCAGTCAGAAGGTGAAGTGCTCCACTGTTTCATTCAAGAGCCTTCATGACTGGTCTGAGAGGTTTTTTTACATTAGGGCCGGTGTGATCCCCATCCGTATGACCATGCGCTCTATCACTTCTGCGCCTGCGGATGAGGGTGTCCTCAAGAACCCAACTGGCGCCTGGGTTAAGAAACTGACCGCCGAACCATCCCCCGCGAAGAAAATTTGCGAGGAGGCGCTGGTTGGGGTCGGCATGAGTAAGCTTTGGGCCGATAGCGCGCTTGAGCCCGTTATCCAAGTCGACGGGTTGTGTAAGTTAATTTCATTGGTTTATTTATTTTTTCTGCGCGAACATAATTCTTTTGCTGATATCACTTGATTTGTTTTTGCGCAGTCACCAAGGATTATGTCCTTGCCGCTTATGATGAACAAGTGGAGGGTGGCTCCGTCGCGCTTGGCGCTGGGGAAGTTGGTTTCCCAGATCGCTTCGATGACATGTTCATCCCAGTGGATCTGGAATTTGACTTTGACAGTGACGCGCCTGGTAAGCCTTCACACTTATGCTCATTCCTATAGAATATCCAAGTTTATTAACAGTTCTGTTGGTTGTTTTTGTAGATGCGCTTGAAAACTACGAGCTAGAGCTCGCGGAAGAGGAGGAGGAGGAAGAGGAGGCGCCCCTACTGAAGCGCAAAGCTAAGGGGAAATCTGGCGCAGGGGCCAGTAAGAAACAGAAGAAAGATGACACCCCTGTCGCTCATCCCCATGCTCAAACGAAGGGACCTAAGGAAACCCAGGTGTTTACCACAAAGGTTTCTTTAGCTTCTCTGCCTGTGAGAGTGGGCAGACCTCCTGTCCACTTGAGGTATGGTGGCGTCGCCTCCTCCTTTCGCGCGGCTGAAGAGAGAAGCAGTGCCGCGCCTGCAACAGGTGTACTTTATTTATCTTCATCTGGCTGAATTGTTATTAAACCTTTGCTCCTTTAAATGTTTGCAGAGGCAGCGACGGTAACAGATCAGCCGCAGGCGCCACAAGGTGCCACGGCTGCGCCGGGGACTCCATCGAAGTCCCCTGTTCTACCCTCTGAAAAGGGTAGAATGGATTTTATGGCGATGTTCGATGCGCGAACAGAATTGCGCCAAGGTAAGTTTTGCACATATGTCTTCTGAATTTTTCCCTTTGGAGTCAGTCATAAACCATTTTTCCTTGTTTATTTGTTCATAGGAGTTGTAGCTGGCGCCACAGTTGCTGGTGATACTCCTGGCGCCGCTGCCGGCGCCGCTGGTTCTGGTCCTGCTCCTGCTAGTGCTGAGTCTCCCCTTATTGGGATTACCAAGGAGCAGGAAACCGTATTGCGCGCCGAACTGGCGGCGTCGAGACCTCCCTCGCCTCCTCCTACGCGCAGCCCTCTCCGCGATGCTGGTTTGGAGCCCCCCAGGTCGCAGGAGAAGAGGCCTATTCAAGAAGATGAGGAGGATGAGGGGGCTCAAGCTGAGGGCTCCTTGGGAGACCGCGCCAGCCCTGCGATGCCACAAGTCTTCGCAGTGCATACTTCTGGTGGGGCTGGCGCTGACTTTTCTGCTTCATCCCCGCAGGTATGTTTTAATTTGTTGCTCCGCTGCGCGTACCTCCATATAAGTATGTTTTATGACTTAGAACATTTCTTGTGTTTTGTAGGAAGGTGACCACGTTTATCGCCCGAGATGGAATATTAATGAAGAAAGTTCCTTCCAATCCATGGGCGTATGCGAGGACTTCTGGGCTCATGCCGTGCCTCCTACTGAAAGGAGGTATCAGGAGGAGCGCACTCGCGCTGACTTGCTCAACGATCACATTTTCGCTGGGTCAGCTTTCTTTGCTGCCTCCCAAGAGCTTCATCGCGATTATATTAAAGTACGCGATGCTCTTGTGGCAGCCCAGCAAGAGGCTAAGGTGGCTGCCTGGAACCTTTCTGATGCTCGCGCACGAGCTGAGAAACTCCAGGCGGAGCTCAGCGAAAATAGAGCAAGTGCCAACACCGCCTATATTAAGCGCGGGCATGAGCTCCAAGCTGCGCGGGAGAAGCAGCAGTTGGCGGAGGCCGAAGTTGCCAAGTACGCGCGTAGAGTGCGTGTCTTGGAACAGCAGGCTGAGGCGCGTGACCAAGCTATCGTCCAGAGTATCACTGAAAAATCATCACTGGAGAGCGAGGTTGCGCGCCTGAAGAGGGAGTTGGCGGCCGCGCAGGCCGATAGAGATGAGGCCTTGGCGACGGCGGCGTCCAGCCAGGAAGCACTTGGTGCTGCGCAGGCGGAGAAAGAAAAAATCTTGGTGGCAGCAGCGTCTGATAAGGAGGAGCTACAAAAGACTAAGGAAACTGTTGAGTTATTAAACTCCCAGGTTCCTGTCCTCGAGACGTCTGTTGCTGGCCTAGCGCAGGATCGCCAATGGCTGGTGTCACAGGGCATAACTCGCTGCGCTTTGGCGATGAAATATTCCGCCGAGTTTCAGGCCCTTGTGATGGACTGCAATGCCGCCGCGCGCTTGGTGGGCCGAGCTGAAGGGTTTACGGATGGGTATGACTATGGCATGTTGAAGAAGAACCCATCCGAGTACCCTTACAAGAGCGACGCGGCCTGCGCGGACATGGCCACGGTGGGGGAAAAGTATATGAATACTCCCATCCCCATCCTTATGCAGGTACCTTGATCTCAATGAGTTTTACTTGACTAACTTTTCCAAGTGTTTTGTACTCAATATTTTTCTAATGATTTTGCAGATAGCTGCGCTTGCTGACCAGCCCGACCTCGGCGCGCTAAAGAAGTTGCTCGATGAATGCGAGAGGGCTGGTGGCGATGATGGTGGCGCGGGGGATGTTGCCCCTGCCAGCGGCTCTGGCGCTGCGAATAAATCTGCTCCTGCCACCGTCGTGATAGAAGACTCCAATGAGGAGGAAGAACTTGACTATGGTCAGTTCGGAGATGAGGAGCAGGCCGCGTCAGATGCTGCGGGAGATGATGAAGGTGATGAAGTGGCTGACGTCGACGTGGAGACTTGAGAAGCCCTTCATCAAATTTCACATATTTAATTTTTATACTTGTAATTTGTAACTCATCATACTTGTAAATTTCAATCCAATGGAATGAAACTTGTTTTCTCTTTTTCACATCTTGCGCATTTCCATTCATCGCTTCATGTTTGCTTGTAGATATAAGATATGCTTGCACGTTAAAATAAGAACAAGGTTGTAAGGAAAGTATTCACTTAACCTCTGTTCTATTTTGTTTGTGGTTTCGCAGTATCTTGCTCATGCTGACATGCGCGCTAACTTTTCATTATTTCTTTTTTGCGCGTCGTTGTCGCGCGGTATTTATATGGAAGTATGAGTTTAGCCATTACATGTCATCGTGTGTTACTCAGATATCCACTATGATTCCGCGCGCGACCTCGACCTGAGACCTTAACATGATATGGCATGTACTTTGCCTTAGTTGTGTTTAAGGATTTTTATGATCAGGCTGCGCTGGATGTAAGATGGATGTTTGTGAGTGTTTTGAGCTAAGGCTCTTTGTTTTGGGCTAAGGCCCTGACGTATTTAGAGTTAAGACTCATTAACGTGTTTGAACTAAGGCTCGTAGGTTTGGGCTAAGGCCCTGACGTTTTTAGAGTTAAGACTCATTAACGTGTTTGAGCTAAGGCTCGTAGGTTTGGGCTAAGGCCCTGGCGTTTTAGAGTTAAGACTCGCTAACGCGTTTGAGCTAAGGCTCGCGCATGTATGTTTTACTTCGCTTTATTTTGCTTTGAAGTCAATATAGTGTTGTCATATTATTCCAAATTAATAAAGGAAGTGTGAAACATGTATGCAAAGGTAATAGAACAAATATTGAAAGATAGCGCGACACATATTGAAAGATAGCGCGAATCATCATTCAAGATGGCTTAAAAGCCTTGATTACATATTTGAACTTTTTACATGAAGCATTTTCTAAGTTGTGCCGCGTTCCACGCGCGCGGTATCTTTTTTCCATTCAAATCTTTTAAAGTGTACGCGCCTTTCCCCAAATCTTCTGAAATTTGATAAGGTCCCTCCCAATTGGGCGACATTTTTCCTGGGGGTATTGCGCGACTAGCTTCATTGTTTCGAAGGACAAAATCATTTTTCTTGAAGTGGCACTCTTTAACGCGCTGATTATAATATTTTTCCAGCTTTTTCTTGTATCTGGCTTCATTAATGATAGCCGCTTCTCTGCGCCCTTCAAGCAAGTTAAGGTCCAATCTTCTTTCGCGCTCGTTATCAGTTTTGCTCATCATGAGTACCCTATGGGATGGGCATCCAATTTCTGCTGGGATCATAGCCTCTGTCCCATAGGTTAGGCTGAACGGGGATTCGCCATTGCTAGTTTTGCTTAATGTCCTGTGCGCCCACAGGACATTAGGTAACTCTTCGACCCAAGAATGGGATTCTCCCTCCAACCTTTTCTTCAGCCCATTTAGCAAACTTTGATTCGCGCGCTCCACTTGGCCATTCCCCTGAGGGTGGTAGACGGACGTGAAGATTTGGTTGATGTGCAATTCTTTGAGCCAGCTTGATATCTTCCTGTCAGTGAATTGTTTGCCATTGTCGCTCACAATTTCCATAGGAAGGCCAAAACGGCAAATGATGTGGCTCCAGATAAATTGCTTCATCGCCTCAGCTGTGATTTTTGCTAGTGGCTTGGCCTCAACCCATTTTGTGAAATAGTCTATCGCCACTACCAAAAATTTCACTCGCCCTTGCGCTTGCGGCAGGGGCCCCACAATATCAATGGCCCATTTGTGGAAAGGCCATGCGGAGGTGACTGGAATCAAGTTGTTCTTTGGACGCATGGTGTTTGGCGCGTAGCTCTGACATGCCTTGCATTTTTGGATTTCTTTTAGCGCATCCAAGTACATGCCTGGCCAATAGTAGCCTGAGCTCATCGCCTTGGCAACCACCATGCGCGGACCAGCGTGTATTCCACAGATTCCTTCATGAATCTCCCTAATCACATAGCTTGCTTCTTCAGCATCCAGGCATTTCATGAGCGGTCCAAGATAAGAGCGCCGATATAATGTACCATCAAGTAATTCATAGTTCTGTGCCTTATGTCTTATCTTTCTCGCCTGTGCGCGATCGTCCGGTAACTTCCCCTCCTTCAGGAATTCCATTATTGGAGTTATCCAGGATGAAGGGGTTGTATGAATTACAAGGACCGATTGCGTTTGCACTGACGGGCTGCTCATTACTTCCACCCTGACATCTTTGCCAAAGTGATCAAAATTAGTTGATGCCATTTTACTCAACGCGTCAGCGGACTTGTTTTCGCTGCGCGAGATGTGTATGATTCTGAAGAAGTCAAACTGCTCAACGAGCTTTTTTGCCTGCTCTAGATACAGAGGCATTGTGTTCTCCTTGGCGTCATATAGGCTGTTGACCTGAGCAGCTACCAAGTAAGAATCAACATGCGCCTCTAGTCTTTTAACCCCAAACTTGCGCGCGATGCGCAGACCAGCCTGCAGGGCTTCATACTCAGCCTCATTGTTGGTACTCTTGAAGTCCAACCTAATAGCATAAGTATAGTCATGATTATCAGGGTCCACCAGTTTGAGGCCTGCGCCGGACCCTTCGCTGTTGGAGGCTCCATCAGTGAATAGCCTCCAAACATCTTCTTCATCATTTTCTCGCGGAGGGTCTACCTCGCGCTGAGCTTCTTCAATCTTTCCCTCTGGGATTTCCGTGATGAAATCCGCCAAAACTTGACCCTTTATCGCTGGACGGGGCTTATAAGTGATCGTGTGTTCACCTAATTCCAGCGCCCACTTTGTCAGCCTTCCGGAGAGCGCGGGGCGTCGCAAGACTTGCTGGATGTTGTAACCAGTCAGAACTTCAATAGGATGACCATTGAAGTATCTATGGAGCTTGCGCGACGCGTGTGTTAGTGACAAAACTAACTTTTCCATGATGGAATAGCGCGTCTCAGGGTCTGTGAGCACCCGACTCACATAGTATATTGGCGTTTGGATCCCCTTGCGATCCACCAATAATACTGCGCCGATCGCGCGGTCTCCAGCTGACAGGTACAATGTAAGGGTTTCGCCAGGAAGTAGAGCTGTGAGCGCTGGCAACTTTATGAGACATTCTTTTATCTCAGTGAAAGCTTGCTCAGCCTCAGGCGTCCACTTGAATTGGCTCTTCTTCAAACAGTTCCTCAAGGTGTTAACGAATGGAGTAGATTTGCTGGCGTGGTTCGCTAGGAACCTGTTGATTGACACCAATCTACCATTCAGCTTCTGAACCTCTTTCATGGTGGATGGTGAAGGCATGTCAAGGATGGCTTCCACCTTTTCAGGGTTCACCTTGAAACCATCCTTAGTGACCATTACACCAAGAAATTTCCCCTCTTCTGCGCCGAAAGTACATTTGCTCGGGTTGAGCTTCATGTTAACCTCCGTTAGGCGCTGAAGAGTTTCCTCGATGTCTTTGAGCATTTGTCTCTCCTCCCTGCTCTTGATCACCAAATCATCAACGTAGACTTCTAGATTTCTTCCGATTTGTTCACTGAAAACCGAATCCATAAGTCTCTGATAGGTTGCGCCCGCATTCTTTAAACCAAAGGGCATTTTTGTGTAACAAAAAACACCCTTGTCGGTTCTGAAGGCAGTCTTGTCTTCATCCTGTGGTGCCATTTGAATCTGGTGATAGCCTTTGTAGGCATCCAGGAAACATTTGAGCTTGAATGGCGCAACGGAGTCCACCTTTGCGTCGATGTTTGGGAGGGGGTAACAGTCTTTCGGACATGCTTTGTTGAGGTCCTTGAAGTCAATACACATTCTCCATGACCCGTTGCTTTTCTTTACCATCACAGGATTGGCTACCCATGTCTGGTATCGGATCGGGCGGATGATGTTTGCGCGCAACAGGTCCTCCACTTGCTCATTCATGGCCTTCGCCTTTTCATCCCCCATGATTCTCTTTTTCTGAGCAATTGGCTCCACCGACTTGAACGTGTTAAGAGAATGTTGCGCCAAGTCTCGCGGGACCCCTGTCATATCGGAGTGTTGCCACGCGAAAACCGACGTGTATTTTGTGAGCAACTTTTTCATTCTCAATCTCGTGTCGTCTGAAATGGTAGCGCCAATTGTGATCGTTTGCTCTGGGAATTTCGGGTTTAAAATCCACTTCTCTGGCGCATTGTCAGCCATTGAAAGTTTCATTCTCCCTTCCCGCGGCGTGCTTGTCACTGCGCACAAATGATCGCGGTAAACAAATGTTACGCCTGTTGGTGTAGGGAACGCCAATGCGCCGTGCGCTGGCGACGGTACAGCATTAAATTGAGCAATCGTTCCCCTACCCAGGATCATATTGTGGCATGACGTGGTGGGCAAGACCAAGAAGTTGACAACTTCGGCTCGCTTGTGCTCATCATCCCCCATAGTTAGTTCAAACTGAATCTGGCCTAGGGGATGTATGATTTCATTTGAGACACCACAGATTGGTGCGTTCACAATTTCGAGCCGCGCTTGGTCTGCCGGGTCTAACTTTCTGAAACACTGCTCATACATAATGTCAGATTCGCTTCCAGTGTCCACCAGGACCTTTGACACTTCGTAATGAGCAATGTGTGTGGTGATGACGAGAGGACTGCTTATTGAAGGGCCTCCCCTGATTCTTGGGAAGATGACTTGCTCCTCGCGCCAATCTCCGTGGATTTGCGCGCTTCTTTTTTTTGACGTCTGCCCTTGTCGTCCCCCCTCAGCCACACAGATTCTTTTATATTTCTTGTTGGCAGAGGCTCCTTCCGGTTGCTCATCTTCTATTCTTTGGTTTTTTACCAAGTGAGCCAGCCTGCCTGACTTTACATCCTTCTCGATCGCATCCTTTAAATGATGGCATGCATCGGTGTTGTGGCCCGGGGACCTGTGAAATTCACAATATTTGCCACTGTTTTGCGGTCCCTTGTAGTGTAGTTGTTTGGGGGGCTTGAATTGGACATTCTCAGTACTTAACACCTGTGAAGGTGTTTTAGTGAGGGGCGTCCATATTCTTGGCAGAGGTCTGCTAGGATCTCTGCCGCCCTCCCTCTTGTCACCCTCCCCGCGATTACGAACTTCTTTTTGGGGCTGTGGTGAGGTTGGTTGCGCTTGTTTTTCCGCGGAAGAAAAACTTGTTGGCTGCAACATGGACCATACAGAGTTCTGTTTGGCCCTCTTCTCTTTGCTGCGCGGTGATTCTGCCTGATGCGCTCTTTCTCTTGCCCTATCTTGGGCAATCTGTTTCTCATTTCTCGCGAAAACTCGCGATGCCTCCATTAACTTGGCCCACGTGGTGGGCATACCATCTTTGCTTACGAGAGCCCTGCGGAGTTGATCACTGCGCGCGCCTTGTATAAAGGCCACGCGCAGGAGCTGCTCAGTTATACCCCCGATTGCCAGGGATTCCTGATTGAAACGAGTGATGTAATCTTCAATCGTTTCATCATTCCTGCGTATGCAGTGCATGATGTCATCAGGATCGCGCGTGTGCCTGCGCTGCTGTACGAAGTGGGCTTGGAACTTTTCTAATAGTTCCTCGAACCCATCAATCTGCCCTGTCGGCAAGCTCTCGAACCATACCCGTGCTGCGCCCGTGAGGCAGGGAGCAAACATATGACACCATGTTGGCATCGTCCAGCTCTCTAGGTTTCCCGTGTTATAGAAACCTTGGAAAAAGTCATCTGGATCTGTTGTGCCATCATATTTGCCCAGACCACTTGGCATCTTTGTCTTGAGTTGGATGGGAGCCTGCGCGATACGCGCAGTAAACTTTGAGTGTTTTACCAGGATGGCTGGTCTGTAGGGCGTGGTTACGTCTACTTGCCCTCTGACCGGTGGGCTGTACGGCATGTGCAGATCCAGATCTGCTCTGGCTCCAGGCGCCATGTTCACAGGCGCGCGGAGCTGTGAGCCTCCTGCATGAGTATCCCGTGTCTTCCTCATGCTATGCACTTCTTCATCACTGAACTCAGTGTGTGCAGTGTGAACAGAATGTCCTTCTTCCGGCGCGCGCGGCCTCTTTGTAGTCTGCTTATCAAAAGCTTGCCTTTGTGTTTGGTCGGCTAGCTTCTTCTGCTTGACCATTTCGTTGTACTTTTCAATCAGACGCCGCTGCTCGTTTATGAGCCATTCATTCGGATCATTTGCTTCATCTTCTGGACCCATTGGTCCTTTCAGCTTCGCGCCGGCCATATTTTGTAACGTGTGATCGTCTGGAGGAGTTTCAGTCTGGCCGTGAGGGGTTGTGACGAAGGGACGGTTGCTGGTGGTACGCGTAGAATCACGCGGAACCCTCAGAACCTGCTGTCCGTCGTTAACACCCTCACGTTCAATATCCTCCAGAGCTTGATCAACGTTACGAACTCCAGAAACCACGGTGATTGATTTTTTTGTAGATCTGGATGAGATCTGATTGCCGTTTGTAACAGTGGATGGCGCCAATGAAGAAACGTGGATCTACTCACTGGTAGCAGATCTACTTTCCTCGGGTATGATTAAACTGTTTCACCGATGGTTCCTCTGAATCCGTGTTCTTCCACCTACAAAATGAACAACGCCGTTACTTACCCCTCAGAAAGGGACAGAGGGGTCCTCTTTGGGGTAACCCTCCGGCGTGAGAATCAGTATCTTTGTGGAGAAGATAATATGTGTGAGTCAGTGAATCTCAAGAGTATTGCTGAATCGCTGAATACTCTTGATTGTGTGACTGTGTGTTTTCTGTAACTGACTGTGAGTGAATATAATTCAATATGATTGAATGTGATATCACTGCTTGTAACTGACAATGATTGAGTGTGAATGTGTCATCAAAGTGGAGTTGATGCTGTATTTATAGTGCTAGGGTTACCACCGGTTGGGCTCAACCTCGTTGGCTTCCTCCAATCGCACTGCGCCACGTGTCCTCTGGGACACCTGGCGCTTTCTCGTTGGTTGTAATCACGTGGTAACACATGTGTCATGCTGAGTTGTCGACCTTTCATTCGGCAGCTATCAACATCAGCATATTCTTTCTCCTTAAAAAGATACCTTCTGGAAGGTTGTCTGATGTGCACAATCAAGGTTGCCCTAATCCTGATTTGGATAAGGACGAGGTTGATTATGTGCACGTATGATATGCGCTCACCCTGAGGATGCGCGGGGTCTTCTCTTTATTCTCACGCGCAGATATTTCATGCGCAGATGTGATATGCACGAGCATGTGATATGCCCCGCGCGCTGATGCGCTGCGCGCATATGTGATGCGCGAGCATATGTGTGCCTGGGCATATGATGCCTGAGCATGTTTTGTATGCGCCATGCGCATAGGTTTTGGCTTTGTGCCTTCATAATGTCTTTATCTTGTGGGTTGACCCGCCTTGCTTGGTGTTGAGGCGGGTACATACCTCTTCAATTGTGAAGACAAATATAAAGATGGTAAAGCCTGAGTTCAAAAGAATATTTTATCGAACTTTGAGACTATGAGTATGTATTTGTATATATGTATTTATACATAGGTCAAGTTATTTTAGAAAGTGAGACAAAATAAGAAGTATAAGAAGAATTTATAGAAAAAAAACCCTAATAAAATAATAAAATATTATAACGACAATTATAACTCAAAATTTAATAATACAACGAAAAAAAAGTAAAAACAAAAAAATGTTCACTGTCTTCATCGTTCTGAAAAAAAGACAATGTTGAGGGAAAAAGATCGTTGTGTCCTTTTATTTTTCATTGGGTTTTTGTTTATTTTCGTCATTGATTATGTATTTTCCTCGAAATTGTGTCTTTATTTTTTGCTATTGTGTCATATTACTCAACATTTATTTTATTTTGTTCAACATTATGCTATATTTATGATTTCTTGTGTCTTGTTTTAGTTATTATTATGTGTTTATTTATTTTCGTAATTGTGTCTTTTAGTGGTTTTATTTTGGGTTTGGGGGAGGGGGTGGATGATAGAGGAAACAATTTAGTTTTTAAATTTTTTTCGTTTTTTATTTACATTTTGAATTATGATCTTTTTAGAGTTTTTTTAAGAGCCATAAATCTTTCTCACACTTCTCATTTTTGTCTCGCTTTGTATCTTAACTTTTCCATTCATATATATATATATATATAATTTGTTAGTCTTAGGAATAATATTGATGTGGGCCCAAGTGTAGAAGACCGGACCATGATGTTTCTGAAGGCCCAAGATCGCGCTTCTAAAGGTGCTGCACGGAGATGGGCTTAACTTGGGCTACGTGCCTTCGTTTCAAACGTGCTACCAGTCAAAACAACCATTGAAACGTGGGCCAAGTTGTGGTAACCAGACATATGGGGGTTATCCCATTTATTTTTCTGAAATAAGCCTTCTAGATACACTTTTGGGCCATTTTGTGTTTTTCGTCAACTTTTTGTGTTTTGTTTTGGGCTGTTGTTGGGCCTTTGGTTGTATGTGTTGGCCCAAACCTATTTTGAATTCTCTATTAATATGTAATGAATGCTTGTGACCAATCATTGATCAGAATTGAATAATATTACTTTGATTTTTCAAATTCTTGACTTTTGGGTCGAATTTGGGGGTTAGGGGAAGGATCTTCACGGGTATTCCAAGAATCAACGTGATTAGCCTTCAGATTTTCGTAGTACGCTGCATCAAATATTCATTTGACAGTATGATATTTATATATGGTTTGCCGGTTTAAACCGATGTTTTAGTAAAAACCGATGTTTCAATTTTCAAACCAACCATCCAAAATTATCAGGCTCAAATTACTGGATTAATGTGGTTTAACCGGTTCAACCGACCATTTAATAATGGGTTTTAAATCATTGATATGTATGTGTATTTTTTATTTATTTTTGAACCAGTTTTCAAAAGCTACATATACCCACATGTTTATGGTTAGCACGTCTAGCTAAAACTCAAACAAGACAGAAAATCTTTTCTTTATTTTTTTTTCTTTCACTCCGTTCTGGCTGGCTGTGTCTTACAAGTTCAATGATAGCTGGCTAATAACCTTCCCCTTTTTTTAGTCCCATGCACGTCAATTTTTTCCCCTCACTTGTCAATTGCCTTCCAACCATTTTTTCAACTTTTTATTTCTTTTTAGTCCCATGCATGTAAAACCTTAATTACAATTTCTTACAAATTTCAGGTTATAAACTTTTCACTAATAATTAACATGTCATAGGTATCATTTAATCATTTTAATTATACTATTTTGTTTTCTAATAAATTAATTTAGTATGCTTTTGCATTAACACGTACTTTGGTGACTTACCACAAATTTGACATCCTAAAGATCAAAATTTGTCCCCTGTGAAAAGGTACTCTTATGTAGGAAATGGTATAATTATTTAAATTCGATTTTCTAAAAACTGGAGGAAATGATGCATATTTATGGCATTTAATAAATGTCAAAACAAGACTAGGTCCAGATATATGTTAAATAATTGAAATAACAATAAATATACGAAACAAAGGCTATATAAAGTGTTAGGAAGCAATGACAAAAACATTCCAAAACAAACTAAACACAGAAGCAATGACAACGGCATTCCAGATCAATTTGGTTGCTGTTGTATTTTTCTCAGCAATTTCATTCCAACCATGCTTTGTGAAAGCAAATTTTTACAGCGACACTTATTTCAACTGGGGTGCCAAGCATTCATATATTTTCGGCAACGGAGACGATCTTAATCTGGTGCTGGATAATGTTTCAGGTACACATCATCCATCTCTAGTTTCAAAAATTCACAAATGAAAGTGTTTATATAACTTTTAATTACAGGGTCTGGTGTTCAATCACACAAGGCATACCTATTTGGAAGCATTGAACTGTTAATCAAATTGGTTCCAGGAAACTCCACAGGAACTGTCACAGCATATTATGTAAGTGCATTACCAAAACCGATACACGTAACAATTACTATGCACAAACTCGAACTTATCATGATACTCACTCTTTACTACTATTATGGAACTATTTCAGCTTTCGTCTACGGGTGATTATCATGATGAGATCGACTTTGAGTTTTTGGGGAACTCAACAGGAGAACCTTACACCATGCACACAAACATCTTTACCCAAGGCAAAGGAAATAGGGAGCAACAATTCAAGTTATGGTTTGATCCGACTGCCGATTACCACAACTACACCATTCACTGGAACCCCAATGCAGTTGTGTTTGTTAACCACTCTTAACTTATCTTTTACTCCAAAGTCCAATGTATGTTTGGTTTAAAGACATACTTTTCCTAATCTGTTTGAAAATTACACTAAATGTAGGTGGTATGTTGATAGCATACCAATTCGGGTATATAGAAACTACAAAAGCGAAGGAATTGGATTCCCAGATCAACAAGGAATGCAGGTGTACTCTAGTTTGTGGAACGCTGATAATTGGGCCACGAGGGGCGGTCTAGTGAAAATAGACTGGTCGTGTGCACCTTTCAGGGCTGGTTTGCGCAAGTTTAATGCAAGGGCTTGTAAGTGGAATGGACCATTTAGCATCTACCAGTGTGCCTATCCTAGCAAAGCTAATTGGTGGAACTCCTACGTGTATAAGCAATTGAACTGGGACCAACAGGGAAAACTCAAGTGGGTCAGAGATAACTACATGATCTACAACTACTGCACAGATTACAAGCGTTTCAACTGGCAGATGGCTCCTGAATGCTCCAAGCCACAGTACTAGACGAACTTGATACCCGCCCATGAACAATGTATTTCTATTCTTTTTTGTCATCATTCATTTACATGAACACCAATTGAACTATTCTGTTGACATATTGCAACAAGGGAAACATGATAGCTACTTTTCAGTGTTTTGTTTAATATAAACTAGACCTTAATTTACTCACCTATTATGGAGAATATTTAGATATGAGACCTTAATTTACTCACCTATTATGGAGAATATTTAGAACAATTATCAAATAAGAACAACTTTAAGCTGATTAACCCAAATATTAAATGCATACAACTAACAATAAATCAACACATTTATAAAGAGAAATATAAGAACAGTTTAAGTGAAATGTAACAGAAGACAAGCATAATTTGTATACGATGACGTGGGTACCCATAGAGTTGGTTAGGCACCAAGAACAAGAGAGAAGAAGAGAAACTGATTTGGGACAGATTTCTAATTATATTCTTATTCCTTTTCTTAAACGAAGTTACAATATAGAAGAAAACCAAAGACATAAAATAGGAAAAGATAAACAATAAGAATAAATAAACTTAGCTAATAAAATATAATCGTATCAGTCTACCATAAGTTCTTCAATCTATTGTGCATGCTTTTGTTTTTTATTTGTTATAATTTTTATTTATGGTTTAGTTAGTTAATGTTCCTCCGCCTATATAACAGTGACATGACAGTACTTTTTGTTAACTAATTTCCCTTCACTACACTTAGTCTAATGTTACAACATGTCCTACTTCATTTACATCTTTTATATTAGTTTCAAAGCTAAAACTGAAAGCTTTGCGCCCATAGCAAGTAGCAGCGGGCGATCTCTATCTTGCTAGCTAGGATTAGAATAGATTGATAACATAAATGCACTTTCATTTTATTTTTCTTTTTTTCTTTTTTTCCATGGTTCTCTTCTTTATATATCATTGTCCAATATGTTAGCACATCAAGATTAACCACCAAACAAGATAGAAACTTTTTTTTTCTTTTTCTTTTTTCCTTTTTGTTGGTGACTTGGTTCATTAATCCACCTTATGGCTGGTTGGCTATCCTACAAGGCCACTCGTAGCTTGCTAATAACCTCGAACTTTTTTAGTCCTATGTACGTCCTTTTCCTCCTTGTCACATCTTAATCGCCCTTCCAGTCAGTTTTCCTACCCTCTTTTTATTTGTGCCAATTCAGGTTATAAACTTTCTATAGCATGCCAAATGTGTCGTTCTCTCATTTTAACTATAATATTTTATTTAGTATATCTGTTTCCAATATACAACTCAGTGAGTCAATCTTCAGGATATGAATTTAATTGCCTAAACTATCGCTTATATTCTTGCACCGCTTATGGAAATGTTCTTGCTATTGGATAATTCAATTTGAAGATAAACAAAATTGGATAGATGAAGATAAAACAAAATTGGTTAGATGAACAAAATAAGGTCACTAACAAATATCAATTCGAAAATACAGTCGATAGACCTACAGACCGGCCCAAATCATGCATGTTTTCATACCTGCAACAATGGGTTTTAATAAATTAAGTACAAATTAATTAGTATATTTAAAATCTTCAATATCCAACAATTAAGAACTTACCTTAAAGAATAGTTTGCTCGCCCAATTATTCCATTTATCTCTTCCCTTTATATAGGTCATTACATAGTATATCTCATATTAGGAGATAAATATACTAGAATCACAATTTGATATGAGTACAAATAAACTCCTAAAATATATTAAATATGTTGGTTCTATTACACTCCCGCAGTCGAAGTAGGAGGTGGCCGTATACTAAGACTGGAGCGGAAATAATCAAATAGAATCATCGGAAGACCTTTGGTGAATATGTCAAAAATCTGATATCTAGACGGTACAAAAGCAATACGAACGTTACCCTGTTGAACTTGTTCTCGGACCAAATAAATGTCGAACTCAATATGTTTAGTACGTTGATGTTGAACCGGATTACCTGAGAGGTAGATAACATTCACATTATCACAATACACGATGGTGGCATGAGACAAAGGTTTTTGGAGTTCAAACAATAAATTTCGTAGCCAACAAATTTCAGCCACCACATTGGCCACGCCTCTGTATTCGACCTCCACATGTGAACGGGAGACTGTAGACAGTCGTTTAGAAGACCAACAAATTAAGTTGTCACCAAGATAAACACAATAACCAAAGGTGGAATGACGAGTATCGAGACAACCTGCCCAATCTGCATCAGTGTAAGCCCGTAGACAAAGTGATTGTAAAGGACCAATAGTGATTCCATATGAAGTAGTGTCCTTAAGATACCGTAGAATGCACGTGAGTGTCATCCAATGTGTAATCTTAGGGGAGTGCATATGAATACAGATCTGTTGGACAACATATGAGATATCCGAACGTGTAAAAGTGAGATATTGTAAAGCACCAACCACGCTTCGAAACAAGGTGGGGTCATTGAAAGCATTATCATCATTGTTACTCATTTTTGGTTTCGTATCAACGGGCGTAGGAACGGACTTGCAAGATTTCATTCCCGCTCGATTAATAATATCTGTAGCATAAGCTTGTTGAGATAGAAACATGTGGTTACCATGTTGAGAGACTGTCGGAATCAATTATTCACTATCAATCTCGTAACCAACAACTAGATGTTGATAAAACGGTTACAAAAAAGCTTATGTGAAAACCAAATGAATATTTAAAGGCACAATCAATGATATTCAAGATGTTGCTTAAAGAACATAAAGTTGACAAAACACACAAGTCACTCAAAAGATTTCCATTGATATTAACTCAGAATACAAGGAAAATCTCTAGGTTTTCTAGGTGGAATGTTAGGTGGAGGCTACTTTCTCTACGAAATATTCTCTTTGCTAAGAAAGTGTAATCAGCCGTCAAATCACCAATTCTTCACGCACCCATAAATGCAATCTAAACTTTCCTTAAATAGGCACACCTGACACCTTCTAGAAACCCTAATGATTGTTACATAACATATTCAAAATATTACAAGTGTAAACAGGTCTTTGAGTAAGCTTTGTCTTTGTCGAGCAGACCTTGTAAACCATAAGGGTGCTGGAACATTTCCCCGAGCAATCGTTACTTAGAATATTTTCCTAAGAAAATATTCTTCAAGCAGACTTCAATCTTCATGATAATACCAAACTTTGCTCGATAATATACCACGAGCAAATTTGTTCTTCTTGATCTCTCCAACCTTTTGTTGATAACTTATTCTAGCAAACTAAGTGTGCTGGTGATACTGTAGCTTGCTCGAGGTTGAACCTTGCTCGTAGAAGTCCTTAGAATATTTCCATTGTAACTTCCTACAAGTTTGATTGAGATCTTCTTTAGTAAACCTTGCTCAACCCACCAAATTACTTGGTTTAAGCTTTGTTATGTAAAGGGTTTGCTCTGAAAAAAACCTTGCTCGACTAAAGAGCAACCTTGCTTGATTAAGTGTAGTTTGCTCAAACTAACACTTAAAAGAATCCCAGAAGATAATCTTGCTCGATGTAAGATACCTTGCTTGAATAAGTTCTAGGCTTGCTCGAAGTGCCAAGTTTGCTTGAATTCCATACTTAGCCATTTCTTAATGAGGTTGAGAAGATTCCAGTATTTCCTTGATCAATTCTTGATCCTAACAATACCCCCTAGATTGGAACAAACTCAGATGACCAAAACACCTGTAGGTTACATACACTTATCTAAAATACAAATAAAATTCTCAAACGCAATAAATTACATTACTTAAAATAAATAAAATTACATATTCAAATGATGTCACAAGGACATTACAAATCAAAATTAACAAAAAAAAAATATTCGTCTTCTTGAGCTTCCTTTTCCTTCATTCCTTCGATCAAATCTGACAGCAGCAGCTTTTGTTGAAACATATAGATCTCCCTTTAGAATGAATGTTGAGTTGGAATGTTCCATCTCACTATGTCATGCAGGTCATCCATATGGAGATACTCTAAGTCAGAATCTTCTTCAATAATCCCCAGAGCCACACCCTCAGAGTTTCTCAACATAAACGAGTTTGTCTTCTTTTCAAAGTGTATTTATGAGATTCTTCCATTATTTTGTACCTCTGATTTGGGCCTGCTCATCTGCCTTCTCATGCTTATACACTCCTTCATTGTAGGATAAGTTTTCATGACCTTATTGGATTTTCAATAAGAGAGTTCAGTCATTCTTATGTCACTCATCCTCCTCTGCCTCTTGATCCTTTCAGCTTCAGTGTACTCAAGAGTTCTCTTCTTATTTAACAGACGATGTCCCTTTCTGGCTTGTTCTTTTAAGTATTCTGATAGGTCATTCCTCTGCTGACCAGCAAAACTTTCACTCTGTTAATAATCATACAAGTGCAAACTTGCTAACTCTTCAAGTTGTTCTTTGTTGAAGTCCCGAAAAAACCCTGAATATAATTGTTTTTTAGTTCACCACTACTCATGATCACTTTTAGTGTCTTGGTCCTAAAATCAAAATAAAGATTATTTGGCAGATCCACATTAGATGGTGGTCTTTGTTGTCTTGGTTGGCTGGAACTGGTGGTAGGGATGGGGACTCTTTATGTAGAAGCCCTTGAAGTATAATGTCTTGGGGTTGAGGCCTTATCACATGTCCTTTTGATTCAAAAATTTTCACTATCTCATCTTTCTTCATCATGATTAGTGAAAGGTAGTCAACACCTTCCTCGGACAATATTTTTATTATCTCCATTGTATCTTTGTCCATTTGTTCCTCTGTTTGAGATCTTGGTCTTCTGACAGTTTGTCTTCTTGGACCAGACTGTAAGGACACGATTCTTCTTTGTTCATCCTCAACTTGATCAAAATACACTTTTTCTTTATTAAACAGATCTTTCAATTGAGACTGACCCAAGTTGTCATACACTCAAGCTGGTCAATGGGTCCCTTTTTTTACTTCAGTGATTAAGGAAGGAGCTTGAGTTGATTCTTTATGCTTGTACTGATCTTTCAACTCCTTCCTATATTTGGCCAGCTCTGACTCATATAGATCTTTCTTTTGTGCATCAGTTAGCTTCTTAAATTCATCTCTTACACCGCTAGCCTCCATAAGTCTCTCAAGAAGTTCTTTTTTCTCTTTAGATAAGGCTTTCTTCTTCTCCACAGTCAATATAGCTCTTGCTCTGTCAGCAAGAACTTTCCTTTTCTTTCTTCCTCTTCTTTCTCCCGTAATTCTTTTAACCTTCTTAGTTTCATGTCTTCAGCAATAGCTATTACTTCATCTTTTTTATTTTCTGTGATAATATTCTGAACTTTTCTTCAACTTCTTTTCTGCTAATAGAGACAACTAGTCCAAAATCATATCCATGTTCTAGAAAAATCCACATTTCCCACCAAATCTTCTAAACACTTTTCCTTTCTTTTTCAATTCATCAATTGCCCTTTTCACATAACTCATGAGCCTTAGTTGTTCTTTAGTATACTCTCTATTTTTCAAGTGAGAGATGTATTGTTTCAATTGTCTCTTCTTTTGTTCTCTATTCTTCCTCAGTTTTTCCCTTTTATTTTCAAATAAAAAATCAAGATCCTCATCAGATAACTCATTTAATTCTTCAAACCCGATTCCTTGACCCATCAAGCAGATTATTCTTGGATCCTCCCTTTTCAACTCTTCCAGCCTAGCCTTAATGTTCTAAGTATGTACATTAGTCAGATGAATTTGAGGTGAAGCTAGTTCATCCTCCTTTTCTTTCAGTTCATCCCCTTCTACATCATCCTCCAAATCAGAAATGTCCTCCAATGCCCCTATTTGTGGTTCATTGGATTCTATATTCACATTTAGCTCATATTCTTCAGGCTTCACAATTTGCAAAGGGATTGCATGTATAGGTTCTACAATTGGACTTTATTTCTTTTTCTTCGTATCCCCTTGCTCCTTCTCATTCATATTTCTCTTCTTCTTCTTAGGCATCAATTCTTCTGGCATATTATCCCCAAACCTCTTCTTTCTCTTCACAAATTTTACATGATTTATACGCCATTCTCTTTAACCTGATCGATTTGATATAAAAGGCTTTCAACTGCCATTTCTTTGCTTTCTTAATCATTTCATCATGGATTCTTTTGGTATCATAATTTGTCACCAACTATTTATCAGTGTTTTCAGTGGAGGGTTCAGCAGTTGGTACAGTTTGTTGAAAGTTTTCAATTTGAAACTTGAAAGACCTCGTGCCCGATCATAATACGACATGATAAGGATCGATAACTATGTGTTTACTATAATAAATCATATGGCGGAAACATATAATAAAGGAATTGACCACATATTCACTCTGTTAATCATCAGTATATTCATATAACATTGAAAGTACAAATGATGATCTCTCTGATCAAGATTACAAAAAATTGTTCAAAATATGACATGTAAGCACTATTTACACCTGAACCGTATAAGTCTGTTGGCGTATAAGACTTATACGCTATGTACCAGTCTTATACGTTACTTAGACTTATTCACTTATTAACAATATTCCAATATTGACATTTTCAACACCTATAACATACACATATGACATATTTAGCCCCATTAACACTACAAGACCTAGCATTAGACAATATTCTCTAAAAAACTCCCTCTTGGATATTGCTAGGTTCTTGTATCTTCAATCCATGCCAAATACCCTCTTACGATACGCTCTTCTCGCTTCTTCGAATGACGGCCTGGTTGAACCTTGTTATGATGTAGGACGGATACTCCAGTCGACATATATTGAAACCGATTCCACGATGCCTAAATAATTCTCCCATGTCGTTTAGCATTCAGCTCAACCTCAATCCTATCTTGTTCATCACTTGAAGCTCTCCAATTAGTTTCCCAAGCCCATCCAGAATGTATCTTCTTGTCAAAGCATAAATCCACCACTTTCTGGAACTGGTTGGCCTGAGTCTTGACTTTATCATCAGTGCATTTGATTCTGTTCAAATGTAATACCTCTATGTCTTTTAACGAAGAGTTCACCAACAATATTGGATCATATACTCGAATCACATCATATTTCTTGTCTCCACGATCCAAGTAAATGCTAGCTTCACCAGTCAACGCTAAATATGACCAACGAAGGAAATAAGGATAGAAATCATGTTCCATTGGGTACAATGGTATCACGCGTAGCGAATCTGGCCTCAAATACCTCAATATTATGATCAACTCACCTTCAGGGTTCTTCCTCGATTTGTACAAGAACACTTTAGGAACCTGAGGTGTCTATTTCTTAAATCCACATATAGCCTCATTCACCATAAATTCCCAAATCTCCTTCACATGGCCACTCTTTAGCTTGTAGAGCAAGTCATAATGCATACATATATCATAAACATCAAACCACGGAAAAGACTTCATCTCTATCAAACTATTGAAATATTGCACTCCAAATAGTCTTCTAATCACAATCTTACGTATCTTGCTCAAGTATGCAATGCTGATACATTTACCCAGTACAGCATCCTTTTGTGTCTTCTTATAGTATTTCACCGGGTTTAAGAACACTTGCTTTGTCTTAGCAACTCGATCTGGAAACCAACCTTTCCTATCCTCTTTATTGACTTTCTTTGGTTGTTCATACGGATTTGGTTCCATCTCGATTTCCTCGTCAAACACCTCATCAAATACATCAAACTTTTCAGTTTCTCCAACATACTTGACTGATTCTGGTTGCTCATCAAATTCTACATCTTGATTTAACTAGTCTTCATTTATATTTGTCTCGGGGATATCTTTTTCAAAATCAAATGTTAGATCTTCAATAGAAACATCCAACATCTTTGCAAGTTCAGAATTATCCACCAGTATGTCCCCTTCTTCTAACTCGTCCTCCATGTTAGACACTATAAATCTCGTAGGATCTAGAAATACATCGAAATTCTACAACCCTTTCTAAAGGTTTATCAATTGGTGCACTCTTAGTTTCAGACCACTGTTGTGGTTCATCATATTGAACATTACCACTAACAATAACAAACTTCTTAACAGACTTTCCAGCAATAGTACCTACACCGCCTTGAGGATTATTGTCATCATCATCATTTAAATCAAAATAATCATCATCTGAATCACCAAAATCCTGTTTTTCCTCATCTTCTTTTTCTTCTTCCTCAACAACCTTTACTTCATCAACTACAAGTTCACTGGGTTGTTCAACTGGTACAATCACAGGTTCAACTACCTACATATCCACCTCATTCGATCCTTTAGCCTGCACAGATGCTTCTACAATATCATCAACAATAATAGGCTCTTCAATCATAGACTTGCCTTTTTCAGCAGCTCTTTCAGCATCATAATCAACACGAAACGTTTCCTCAGCAACACCAATGTCACCTCCATACACACGTTAAAACACAGTGTCACTCGCTTCAGCGCTATCAACTTCATAAATAAGTGTAATCCTGTGCTTCTTTTCAATGATGACAAAGTACTTCATATGTTCATATAATAGATCGTCAGCAAGCTTTCTTTTACGTTCAGTTTCGTCTAATCTTTTTTTGACATCAACGTTCTCAACCCTTAAATGTTCATTTTCCTCAACAAGGCTAATAATTTTCACATCTTGACTTTCCACTTTATCTTTCAACAAATAGAACTCAACTCTTGATGGTCCATCTAATTGTAAGTACACATCAGAAAAGCTTCCAGACGATTGTTGTGATGTTTTATGATCAACTTTATGTGTCTCCTTGTGAACAGGTCTTCAACTATAGGTGTAGATTTTAGAATAAACTTTTGAGCAGTTGGAGTTTTCATCAACTTATCAATCGCATCATCTAGATTCACCTCAAACACTAGAGTCTTTTCAACTTCAACATTTTTATTAACACTTGTAAGTTTAGGTGTCTTCTCAACATTTATCTCCTTAACCCCAACATCCACATCCTCTGGTTCTTTTTCGGCTTGCTTGACTCTTGAACATAAGTAGCATATGTATCAAAAAATTTTCTTTGACCGCCTTTCCTTCTTTAAATCCAACATTGCTCAAGGTCATCCAAAATACTTCTACTAATTTCTGGGTCAGACTCAGTTTCCTCTCCAGATTGATCAGCAATTTGTTCAGCATCAATAACATGTTGTTGTTGTGGAGCAGGAGCATAAGGTGTTATAAGCTCAGCTTTAACCGTTTGCTTTCGTATATTTTTAGCCTTTTGTGATCCCTCAGCCTCATCAACCTCTGCTTTCACAAACCAACGACTACCACCAATAGGCACAAACCTCTACATACGAACATTTTCTTTTTACCGATTCGAATCACTACCGTCTTTCCTCCACTTGTTATTAACAGGTGCCACATAGTCAGGATCGCGGAAATGTCCAAATAAAGCACGGAACACAAATATTTCCTTTTCTAACTTCTTTATGTAGATTTCAATTTAACACATCCCATCACCGACATGTGTGCCAATTTCAACTCTTCAACATTCTTAACCAACTCCAGGAATTGATGATCAACAATAAGCTGGATGAAACGTGGGTACATAAACCATTTGCTACATTATCATATGCTTGAATATAACTTTAGAAAAGTTATACTTCAGATTCAAGCATAAATTTGTCATCATACACATATGATAATCAAGAATCTCCTCATATCCACCCTTACCATGTCCCAAACAATGAACAATCACGTATACCATAAACTTGAATGGTCTAGACAATCTCGTCTTCATATAAGCAACTCTATTCACCTCATTCCGGTAACCCATCATCTGCAAACATCCCTTGACCATACGTTTGCCAAGAGTAGTAGGATCAGTTGACTCATCTCGTTTCTCCAAAACATCTCGTAACACTTGATAGAAATAATGATCTCCTTTTTCTGTACCACGGCTTTGATACATTCCTCCTCGAGCTTAGTGTTCTTCCAGAATTCCTCCACGATCTCCTTAATCACAACAACATTAGCCGTAATTGCCTTTAATATCCTCGATCGTAAAAAGAATGTCAATATGGGACTGAATGGTTCCATCTTCCATCTGATCCATCCAAAAATGCACAAATGTTATGATTAGAATTAAAATCTTTCACCATCTACACGTACAAACAAACAAACAACATGTTAACAATTTTTACAAAAATGATCAGATTTGAAAATAGTCTAAATATGAGAAACATATAAGTGTATTCACAACGTATAAGTTCAGAATGATATATGTAATGTACACGTAAAAGTATGATCAAATGGATAAGTGTTTGGACGTGTAAGTCATGTATACGTATAAGCATAAAATGAACATTCAACGTATAACATTCATATATATAGTACACAAATATACGTTCGTATAAGTATTGGACTTATACGCCGTATAAGTCATAACAAATTATACGCCATATAAGTTTAATGCTTATATGTTGAACTGCTCAATCAACGTTTAAAACCGACAAATTTCACACTTTCGAACCCAATCAAGTCCAAATTAATGACCATGATGAATCCCCTTGAATTTTAAACTTCAATTTTGAACAATTTAGAATCAAAAAACCATTTTTACATTTTCGAACTTAATCAAGTCCAAATTAATGATCTTGATAAATTCACCTTGAAATTTTAAGTCCCAAATTTTGAATATATTTTCCAAAAACAACCACTCGATTCAGATTCTCAGATATCCAAACCCGATTAACCATTCACCAAAATCTAAAATAATACGGAAATGTAAAATCTTTTATGATTATAAACGAATTTGTAACCAAACAAAAATTTTCAAGAAATAAAGCTAATAGAAAAGAACATAAAGAAACATATTTTTGAGAGTTGAGCAAAGAATCATAATGATCAATCCGTTCTTTCATCACGGTTTTATATTTCGGCTTTATAATGTCTGATGTTAAGCCTAGTCATTGGTATTGTTGTCCACTTAAACTTTTAAACAAAAGATTCAGGGACATTAGTGATATGATTAAGGTTCAATTAAGCACAAAATATCAGAACATGGTTAGATTCTAATCTAGACTCAGGCTTGATTTAATTTTTACCATGTCACCCCAACTTGACTTAAACCTTAGAACCAGCAGATCAAAACATTTAAAATTTTTAATTTGGCAATCATAACAACAGTTTTCCACCACAAGGCATATCCCCGCTATTAAGCAATACCCTAAGTTTTCTTTATCATGGATGAATATGCACGATTTCATCTGTCGGCTTGCAGGCATTGTATCCCCTGGGTCTGTTTCTTATTGGCATTAAGACGCGCTCAAGGGAGGAACAGTGTATGACTAACAGCGTGTTTGATCAAGTCAGTAGTGAAAGCTGCACACAAAGTACAAAGTGATCAAGTTTAATGACTTTTTCAGGGTTCGCTCTTAAAGCACATTTTTAAATATTCACCAAAATGAATACCCAGATGATAAACCACATAAAGACCTCAATGGTTCGAGAAACTTAGTGCATCCTATCAATACAAGATTTAAGGCCATAAAACCATACACCGTTGAAGTGTAGACTGTGTACTAGACGCTTAAAACACTTTTATTAACACTTTATTTTTGGTGATCTACTAAAACATAAGGCTTGAGTATGACAGGCTATTAATTGTCTGCCATCATCACCAAGACTTTAGTGCTAGAATGCTAACCCATATTTCAATTTGGCTAGTTAGGTTTATATCACTTATTCACTTATTTGTTTGTTTTCAAAGCCTACCAATGCATCAACATTAAGCAATAGACTTTTATACCTCATTTTACCGGTATTTGGAACAAGATGATCAATGTACTATCATTTTCCTTTTATTCTTCAAAACTCATTTTGAGGCGCATTTTCTATTGTTATCAAGCAATACCCTAAGTCTCATTTTTCAATATTTTTGGATTTTATACTTTTTCAAATGTTTTTTACTTTTAAGATTTTTTAAATGTTTTTTATTTTCCCAAACAAATTCTCCCCTAAAAACAAAAACCATTTTAAAAGAAAAGTATTTACAAAGAAATATGGCCTCGATGATGGCTATTCAAGGTTGGAATCCATAACCTCAGGATCACTTACCACCACCCAATTTTTTAATACCACTAAGCCCCAACAAATACAAAAATCTGTGTAAAATCTGTTTTTGTCGAAAGCCTTAGTTAAAAGATCAGCTTTTTGTTCGTCGGTGTGATTTTTTTCTACGGTGATCAACTTCTTTTCGCAGCAATCACGAATGAAGTGATATCGTATATCGATATGTTTAGTTTTACACCCTGTTTTTGAGTTTTTTAAAGGAGGGAAAGAAAATGAAAACTAAGGATAGTTAAAAAATAGGTGTTCTTCAGTTTTTTTTGGATGGAAAGGAAAGGAGTAAGAGGAGTTAGGAGGGATTAAATTGATCTATTTTTTCAATAAGTTATCCTCCAATTTTTGGGCTGATTACTATAGAAAACTAAGTTATCCTTTCCTTTCCTCTAATTTCATTCCAACTCAAGAACACACCTAATTAAAAAAAATTTCCTTCCCTTCCATTCCCTTTCTTATCATTCCCTCTCCTTTCCTTTTCTTCCCTTAGTTAAAAAACTCAAGAAAAAGGCATTAGAGTGACTTACTGGGTTCTTAGTTATGGATATAGTAGTAGTGTTATCTACAAAAATAAGACTAGTAAGAAATTTCAAACCGTAATCGTGCATCTGTTTTTGTATCCATAAAACCTGAGAACAACAACTCGAAACCACTACGTACTCAGATTCACGGGTAGATAGAGATACAATCATCTGCTTCTTACAGTGCTATGTCACCAACCTGCTACCAAAGAATTGACAGCCGGCAGTGATTGATTTGGCGTTCAGTTTGCAACTTCCATATTCCGAATCAGAATACGCTCTCAGCTCAAATACATCATCTCTTGGATACCAAATACCGACCCCTGAACATCCCTTTAGATACCGAAGTATCTGCTTCACCAACGTTAGGTGAGATACTTTTGGATTGGATTGATATCGGGCGCACAAACAGGTAGGAGACATGATGTCTGGCCTTGATGCTGTGAGATACATGAGGGAACCAATCATAGAATGGTAGAGTGTTTCTTCAACCTTCTCCCCGATGGGATCAAGACCAATTCTATGTTTTAGCGGGATTGGAGTGCTGATCGGCGTTGAGTCAGTCATATTGAACTTTTCGAGGATATCTTTGACATACTTTGTCTGGTGAATAAAAATACCATCAGACATCTGTTCGACTTGCAAACCTAAGAAAAACTTCAATTCCCCTATAGCTCTCATCTCGAACTTCGATTTCATAACTTCCTCACAATTCTTGCACAGAGCATCATTTGTCGACCCAAAGATGATATCGTCAACGTAGACCTGGACTATCAGTACATGACCATCTACTTCCTTCGTGAAGTGTGTACAATTGACTTTGCCACGAACAAAACTATTGTCCATAAGGTGTTGAGACAATGTGACATACCAAGCTCTCGGGCTTGATGTAATCCGTATAGAGCTTTGTCGAGCAAGTGCACATTATCTTTGTGAATCGGATCAATGAACCCCGGTGGTTGTCCTACATAGACTTCTTCACCCAATTTTCTGTTAAGGAAAGCAGACATTACATCTAGTTGATAAACCCTGAATCATTTACAAGATGCAAAAGCCAAGAAAATTCTGATTGCTTCAAGTCTAGCAATGGGAGCATTGACTTCGTTGTAATCGATCCTTCTCTTTGATTAAAACCAAAAACCACCAATCGAGCTTTGTTTCTGACAATTATTCCATTTTCGTCCCTTTTACACTTGAAAACCCACTTGGTATTTATGCATCATTTGTCATCAGGTAGACTAACAAGTTTCCACGCACCAAGCTTTTTTAAATTGTAACAATTCTTCTTCCATCGCATTGACACAACTTGATTCTCTCAATGCTTGTTTATAAGTCTTCGGTTAGATTTGTGAGATAAAACATTTGAATGAGATCCGGTTTTGAAGAGGAGCAACTTGAGTATAGTAACAACTGAGACTCTGGTCGATTTGACTTCAGTTCGTACTACAGTATTAAGATCACCAATAATATTCTCTTCTGGGAGATATGACAAAGTTCGACGAATAGCTTCATCAGGAACCACCACATAAGTTTGAAGATTAGTGACATTTTCATCTTCTACCACTTCATCAGAATTAGGTGTCGGTTGAATCAAGGTCTGAATCACATCATCATGATCTTCACCATCATCATCAAAGGATTGTGTAGCTGGTGTATCTTCAAATGGAACATCAACATCTGGTGACGGGTCATCAGTGAAAATTGGCACATCTTGTGGTGTAATATCTTCACTACTTCCTTCACCCAAATGTTGTTGAAATAAAAGTGTGGCCATTTATCCATGAGTTCCTCTTCAGGAAATGTGAAACAACTCCACAAGCTCTCATAGTTAAACATCCACTAATCGCTCTTTCATTGAATAGGAGTAGCATAACATTGACAATCAACATGTTGCACTTGCACGATCCGGTTAATGCTAGGTAAGAATACACATTGTAAAGGACTAGCATAACCAACAAAGAATCCCTTCAAAGACTTAGCACCAAATTTACCGTTACGATCAAGAACTACACATTGTGATCCAAATGGATCAAGCCACTTCATGTTCAGCTTTTGTCGATTAAACAACTCGAAACAAGGTTTTCCAAACTTCTTTACCGTTTGAACGCGGTTGAGAGTGTAGCAAGCTGAGGAAACAACTTCTGACTAAAAGCGAACAGGTAATTTCGAATCAACCAGCATAGCCCTAGCTGTTTCAATAAAAGTCCTATTCTTTCATTGACCAACTCCATTCTGTTGTGGAGTATAAGGAGCACTGAATTCATGAAGAATACCATGCTCATTACAGTATTGAAGCATTTGGTTGTTCCTGAACTCGGTACCATTATCGCTTATGATTTTTCTGATCGACAGATTATATAACATCTCGAGCTTGTTGAATAAGATCATTAATTTGCTGAATATCTCAACTTTCGACTCAAGAAACATCAACCACGAGAAGCGTGAGTAATCATTAGTGACCTCCAAACAATAAAGTTTCCCGATTAATCTTTTGACATTCACGAGACCAAATAAATCCATGTGTACCCTCTCGAAAGGTAAGTTGATTGAGTTGAGAGACTTTGTCGAGTGAGACTTCTTCCTTTGCTATCCCTTCTTACAACTCCAGCAATCCGTACTCAAATGAAAACCTTTGACGTTTACTCCATCAACAAGTTGGTTGTGAACAAGATTGTTGATTTTACGAACGCTGATGTGACCCATTCGTCGATGCCGTAACACCGATTCCTTTTCTGACGCCTTGGTGACAGAACATTGAACGGTACACTTAGTCGTTTGTGCTACACCAATATTAAGAACATGAAGATCATTCTCCCTTGGTGCCTTCATCAAGACCCATTCGTCTGGTATCTTAAATCCTGGCTTCAGTATCAAAAATTTTTGACTTGTAAAGTGAGTTGAGAAACCTTTGTCACAGATTTGTGAAATACTCAACAATTTATTTTCCAAGTCAGTGATGTAGTTCACATTATCAAACATCACCTTCCCATTTGACAATGTTCTTTCGCCTACAATCCGCCCTCCTTGGTTTCCCGCAAATACCACATAACCTCCCCGAATAGATTTGACATTCTTTAGCAAATGAAGAGTTCCAGTCATGTATCGAGAGGCTCCACTATCCAAAATCCAACGTAAATCGTTGGATCTTGAAAGCCCCTACAAAAGTATGCGATTAGTGAAACAAGAAAACCCAAGCCTTCTTGGTCTTGGGTGGTTTTATTATTTTCATTTAAAACATCCTCAAAGTCATCATATTCATAATCAGACGATGAATCCACAGATGAACATGAACTAGATGAAACAAACTCAACAACTTGTTCAAAAATTGTATCAACAAGTTTATTAGAAGACTCAACAGATTGTTCCTTATCTTTAAAAGGTGGTTTAACAACTTGTTCAATATGTGGTTTAATATTTTCATCTTTTATTTCACCCTTTACCACCCATTTCTGCCCAACACAACTTTTATTTTTAGAAAAACCATCGTTAGTCTTCTTCACATTTGAAGACTCGCCGACCTCAAATTGTTCTTGAATAATTCCTTCTCCAAAAACCGTTTTAAAATCATTATGGGTGGAGAAGTAGGTCTCACAGATGAAACATTCACATGTGTTTTCTTGTTTACCACATGCTTTTCACTTGGGAATTTGAGAATCGTTTTGGGCATGAGTAAAACAAATGTCCTTCCTTATTACAACAAAAATATTTTCTCCTGTGAACAAACTTTTTGTTCCTCGAAGGTCTCACCTATAAAAAAAACAATTTATTGAAAACCATCATTCGGTTTTACAGACTCTTTGTTTCTTTCTTTGAACCCAACACCTTTTCTATTATAGTAAAAACTGGTTTTTAGCAAATTTTGAATTCTAATCACCAGTTTTAACATTTGATTGAGTTTCAGTTCTGCTTTTAGCAAACTTATTACTAGTTTTATCACTTGATTGAGTTTTTGTTCTGATGTTAGCAGATTGATTACCAATTTTAACATGAGGTTCAGTTTCTGTTTCAGACAACGAAAATTCAGCAGCTTATCTGCCTACCTCACTCTCACATTCAGAACTGTGAGAAGAGTTAACAACTTGCCCATCACATGATAGAGATGATGTAATATCATGATGTGGTGAATCAGGCACCACATTCATCGCCTTAAGAAACCCTTCAGGTTCTTTTGGAATATAAGAGCTCCAAATCGGTGGCGGTTGATGACCGTCGTTTGAGTCAATCAAAAACCTAATTATTCTAAACAGTTAGAGCAAGTAGGGTATCGTATCACAAGGAGTATATGGTTAATGTAATTCGTGTAACAGGTTTAATATTATGAAGCAAACGTTTTAGTGCTGATCACACAAGCAATAGTTTAAATTAAGAGAACTAAGCAACGAACAAGTAAACAAATATTAAGCAGTTAACAAAGCAAACCACACCCGGGAATTCAAGTAAGCAACCAAACAGTATCTCATGCAACCTAACAGATTGATTATCAATGATTAACTGAAAACTGATCAACCAGACAAAACCTTAGACGTTAACAATTACTTTACACACGGCACTGGTTATCAAACGGTCCTTGCCAGTGTGACTCAGTTAAGGGTAATTGTACGTTTTATCATATTCAATCTAACCAAACAGTTATATGACTAATTATCTAGCAACTGATAACAAATCGTTCAGACCAACGTAAACCTAAACCGACCGAACACACAGAAATACTAAACATCAATAATCATATATCAATCTTCAATAATCAAAACATAAGTATTCACAATCACATGAGAAAAACTGTAAATGGTTACAAACTATACATCCCGGGTGCCGTTCTAGGAGATTAACCGAGCTACGACATCATCAAATCTTCGATACGGATGATATGGATCATAGATATGGTCTTGACACGAGCTAGGATGGTAAAATCGCCTATCGGAGCTTCTGGAAATCGCCTCTATTCGTCAAAACCGAGTTAGGGTTTTATGTTGATGAAAAACAAGTTATAAACTCAAAATCCCGTCTGCACACCCGTCGTGGTACGCAACGGGTCTTCTTAGGGGTCTATCGCGTACCGCGATTGACCAGAGTCAACATAATTTTATCACCCATCGCGGTACGCGATGGGGACTTCAGCAAACCCATTGCGTACAGCGATGGGACTCTGACACAGCAAACTTCATTCTTTTCCTCGTTTTGCGTGCTGGACATCCCGGGTCTTCATTCCGTGTCACAACAGGTCCATACTGAGTACTTTAACGCCTATGACCTGAAATCCAATTAAACATGTATGAAGTATCGATAGTTCTAAAATAAACAGTTAAAACTAAATAATAAACAAACTAAAACATATACAAATTAACTGACCATCACATCCCCACACTTATCTTTTGCTTGCCCTCAAGCAAAACCCTAAAGTAAACATCGACCTCCATCATAGGTATGTAGATTATCGACATTAATACTAGTAAGGTTTAAGGTCATACTCAGTTTCCCAGACTGACAATGTTTTTAGATTGACATCTCACAAATACGGTTAAGTGCTATAATAAAAACAATAGAGCCGCCCAGACAAGTGTACTTTGTTTCCGTTAAGGCACACATGCTCATACCACTCGTAATATAACATCTCTCCTCTCGGTTTAATATCTGGACTAGCAAAAGATGTGCCCGTATCGCTCAGCTCTCAATATCACTCATAAATACATATTAATCCACCAAGCTGCTTTGGCACAAATGCAAATCAAGAGGTCTTTAAAAGGGTTGTAACGGGGCCAAGTGTAAGGGTATGGAAGGGAAATATTTAAGTAGCTCAAACGATCCGACCCGGCCATACAAAACATCTAAATAAACGAAACTACTGTACAGCTAACCAAATAATTATATACGTCTAAATAAACAAACTATCAACATACTGATTTCACATTTTTTTGTGTGATATAAACGAACTTCAACGAATGAATTACAGAATACATAACTGAATATAAACAGACATCTTTTTGTCTTTTTCTCGATTTTTTTTACTTTTTTTAAGCATAATAACGTGATGCTTAACAATAATATAAATACAAATACAAAACAAAAGCAAATACAATTACAGATACAAATAAAACCTAGTAAGCCGGATCGTCACGTAACATAATGTCGGGGTTAAACAAACGAAAAATAAGTCCAAGAAATGTTTTCTAAGGGACCCAACCCCCCGCCCCTCACATTAACCACACCTCACATGTGAAATAATGAGGCCCCAACACCCCAATGCCCACACTCACGCTCATCCAGACGAGTCTTAACCTAGTTGCCTCTATCACTTTTGCATTTTGCCAACTGTGATCCCGTAGTCCATGAACATCAGTGAAAGTACTCAAAAGACATGTGTGTACTATATATTATATGTGTATTATATATATTTGGGTCAACTCACACACGTACCGGAGGAATAGGGTTGACGATATAAACATGTGTACCTGTCCCCATGACTCGTTTTCCGCCTAAACGACCCCATTTTCAACTTCTCGTAATAAAACATTTGTGAGTAAGACTAATGAGACGCTGAAAAACCAACCATGACTAGAAACCTATGACTTGGCATTAATGGTAATAATTAACAGTTAACAACTTTGGTTTCTGAACACTCTTCGAGGTACTATCGGGCAAAAATTTTTCAAATTTCCCCAATCCCCACACTTGAGGTTTACATTGTCCTCAATGTAAGAATACTTAACATTGTCCTCAAATTTAAAAATTGATAGAACGATTAATGAACATTTGAGGGACGGGGATGAAATTGAGTTTTTGACTATTAAGCAATTTTAAAATTTCGGGGCTTATGTGAGGCGGTTCTACTAACAATTATACAATTATACTTTTAACGTTTAAAATAATAGAAACAAAATTAAATTATGAAACTGAAATCACCTGATATCAATGTGACTGGAGAAGGACCAGTCGGCTCGTGAACTCTCAAAAACACTCGTGTACTCTCATCTCATCCAATTACCAAACTGACAATCGAACTTGTAAAATCTCGAGATGTGTAGAAGCAAGCTTCTCACAAGTGTAAGACATAGGTCTTTTAAGAGTTAAGAAAATGAATATTTGTATATTTTATTAAAACAATTACCGAGCCAAATTAAATCGTTTCATAATAAAATCTGTAAAGTTAATTAAAAACATTAAAAGACCTAACTCACTTTCGTAGGAATCACGATTGAATTTAGCATATGCAACAAGCCCTGTAAACCCCCGGTAGCCCGGGAGGACGAGTGGGGTCTCGTGAGGGTTTATAGTGAACAACATCCACAAAGTTCGATTACAACAAAATATACAATTAAAATCAAACATAGTAGCAATCAAAAGATATATGAACATATAAGCCCAACCAGTTACCCAAACATGATTCCCCAAAATATTATATAATATAATACAGACCATGATACTAATAAAAACAAAATAAAATAAAAAAGGGTAACCAAAAAGCTACTGTGCTGGTGGATCATCAGCTGTCTCGTCCTACGGGTCCACTGTAATAATCAATGACGGTGGTAGTGGTACCTGCGAAGCAACAAACAACAAACGAAAGTAATCATCATAAAGGGCCCATTGGGCCCGCGTCTGCTCTCCTTGTGCCAGCACGGTATCTAAAAGCTGCTGCTGCTGCTGATAAATCATATCTAATATGACTGGCTGCTGCGGTTGGCGGGAGGAAGATGCTGAGGCCTCTCGGAGCGGATGCTACTGCTGTGGTAGCTCGATATGTGGAGTCGGACGACGCTGCCGGCGTGTCGGAATACCTCTCTGAAGTGAAACTGCAGCCTCCGATCCCTCTGGTGGTGGTGCCTGTGGACCCTGTCGGACCGGGACCAAAGCAACTGGATCCTGCTCCTCAACAATTCCAGCCCCACGGGCCTCCGATAGCCCAAAAACACCTGTATCTGGCCCCCGCGTAAAATATTCGGTCGGGTAGTGCTCAAATACCCCAAGTCGCTCAGCGATCCTCGTAATATAAGGCCCTAAGGGTAATTGTGCCAAGGATCCCTGTAGTCTGCTACCCCGAGCGAAAGATGTGAGCAGGGGCATCGCCACATTGGCCGGTCGCTAGCCAAGGATAGAATATAAACACAGCAGATCTAAGTTGTTGCATTTCCCGTGGCCCGAATGTCGACCTACGAGAGCACATGCACCAATCCTGTGAATGTAGCGATGTACGGGGTCCCGAATAGACGACTCCACAACAGAACTGGAGTGGGCCCCGTCGGCGATCTCCGCCCAATACTGGTCGAGCTGGGTCTCCGTGAGCCAGTGCTCACAGGGCGCCTGAGCATGTGCCGTGTAACCACGTATACTCTGAAGGAATGCAGGCGCCTGAACCTGCTAGGCCGTGTAAAATCCAGTAGCCATGGCAAAATCTGGGACTGACATCTCGTATAGCTGTCGTCCCAGTGAGAATGATACCGCGCGTGGCCCACTGAAATCCGTGGGCGTATAGTCAAAAGTCAAGTAAAACTTACGTGTGTGCTCGACATATGAACGCGAGTCACAGGCGAGTACAGCTGCCCACGGACCGTCAATAAATCACGTACCTGGTCGTGAATCCCCAACTGAGTTAGCAATGCCCAGTCAAACGAACGGTGGCGAAGCAGCTGCATCTGTCGAACCCGCTGGAGTCTCGTATACAATGTAGTCAAGTAAAATCGGAGAACCTGATGAGGAATGCGTGCATCCCCCATAATGTCTGCAGGCACGATCCCCTCGACAATCTGCACCTCGTCACTGTCATAGCGGATGACACGAGGGTCAGTCCGCTGCCTCTTGCGCCTGGTGCGCGAGGACTCTGGTGCATCAGCCATATATGTAAACTCAAGCAAACAAGTTAGATATGCTAATATGGCGACGACTGTATAGCATTTTGGTCGCGGTCGTCCCATATAATAAAATAATATTAAAATATTAATAAAAAATAGAATAAAAATAAAACTAAATAAAGATGAAAAATTCGGGGACACCCGGCACGTATATCTAAAAATCAGATTAACCCGCCCGAATGGAGATTGAGTACGGGCGGGTAATCAATTAACAATTCAAACTATCAAGGTATCCCCGAGACTCGATTAACAAAACACAAACAAACCTGGCTCAACACAACTCGATTAACTACACACAACCAAACAAAACAAAAGACAAACTGACATACCTAACACAAACTGACTAACTTTCTCGAACAACGTGTAAAGCAAACAACTATTATGTCGAGTTATATTTTAAAAATATGTTCACATAAATCGTTTAATACCGAATAAACACTATCATTTATTTTATAATAAAATAATGATTTTTTTAATGTGAAAATCAAAACCCGACTCGTTACATTGAACAATCCCGATTAGTTAAACGAATAACCAATCCAAACAACCCGGTAGGTCAACCATGTTCATAAATACCCCCACCACCTACTTTAACAAACTAACAGGCGAACCCAAACTTCAAAATCTAACTTCAAAATCAATCCCGTAAACCAATATTGAAAACCCAACCATCCCGCAAGTTTGTCGAAATAGTTACCTAACAACTCAATAACCCGACGAAAAGAAATAATATAATAATAATAATAACGTACCTCGATGTCGGATTAGAGGTCAAAAAAGGGTAATAATAATAATAGCGAAGATAGAAACGAAAGTGGTCGGGAACGGTGGTGCGGTGACTGTGGTGGTGGGTTTTGGGTGGGGGTGGCAGGGTTGGTGGTGGCGGTGAAGGATGATGGTGGTGGACAGGGGGTAAACGGTGGTAGTAGGTAGTGGCAATGTGATGGAGGGGTTGCGGTGGTTGGTGACTGGATGGAGGAAACGGCGTGGTAGTGGTGGCAATGAGAGAGACTGATGACGGGATAGTGGTGGAGGGTTTGTAGGTGGAGGGTTATGGAGGGTATGGTCGTAGATGAGGGTGGTTAGCAGGGGTTATAAGGCGGCGGTGGGTTATAGAGGGACGGCGAGGGTGGTGGTGGTCGGTGGGAGTTCGCCGGAGAAAGAAGGAGGAGAGAAGAAGATGAATTCAGAGAAGACGAGAAGTGAAAGAGAAGAGGAAGAAGATATTATAAAGCTCGGGTCAGGCGGATAAAAATGGGTCGAGCGCGTACCGCCGCCAAATCAGGTCAATTAGGGTTTTAACCCTATCGCGGTACGCGATGGGGTTCAATGCCAAGCCCATCGCGTACCGCGATGGGTTCAGAAATCAGTTTCGAAATTTTTGGAAAACGCACCTGTTTTGACATCCCGACATCACCCTGGACACGTTCAAAACTGAAAATACCTTTACATACCTGAAGTGACCTGTGCTAAACCCATGCTTACCGAATTTCTTTAATTTGCCATTCTTCAACGAGCTTCCCCACAATAAGTACAAGACTCAATAAAATAAAATAAAAACTGGACAGACACTTACAAACCCCGGGTTGCCTCCCGTAAGCGCTGAATTTAAAGTCTACAGCTCGACAGTGCCTCGAACTCAGTTATCTTCATAAACCGGTGAAGTCACAATAAAATTCACCGATTCCTTGTCCAGCTCGTGTATGTCCTTCATCTCCAAATATGGCTTCAGTCTATAGCCATTTACCACTTGCCTCAAATGATCATCGAAGTCTTCAATCTCGTACTGACCATGATTTCCGACCCTTACAATCAAATACCGGCCCGTCCACTTACTTTTCAACTTACCCGGGAAGAGTTTCATTCTCGTGTTGTACAACCACACTCGTTGACCAACTTCAAAATTCTTCAACCGGATATTTGCATCATGAACTTTCTTCATTTTTGCCTTGTAAGCGGACGCGCAATCGTATGCCTCGTCTCTCAACTCCTCGATCTCGCACAAAGCCATTTTTCTCGCTTTACCTGCATCATCATAATCCATATTAACCTGTTTAGTAGCCCAAAACGCTCGTTGTGCAATTTCAACCGGTAAATGGCAATCCTTTCCCTACACAAGTCTATAAGGAGTGGTTCCAATTGGCGTTTTATAAGCGGTTCGGTAGGCCCATAAGGCATCGGTCAACTTAGTTGACCAATCCTTTCGGTCCGTCCGAACAGTTTTCTGTAAAATCTGTTTTATTTGCCTATTGGAAACCTCAACTTGTCCACTCGTTTGTGGAAGGTAAGGAGTTGCAATCCTATGATCAACACCGTATCGTTTAAGAAATTTTCCAAATTTAAAATTCTTAAAATGAGATCCCCCTTCACTTATGATGGTTCGGGGAACTCCAAATCTCGAAAAAATATTACTTTGAACAAAATTGCAAACGACTGTCTGATCATTTGTCCTAGTGGCTATCGTTTCAACCCATTTAGAAACGTAATCAACGGCCACTAGGATATACAAATTACCGTGTGAATTCGGAAACGGGCCCATGAAATCGATCCCCCAAACATCAAAAATATCAACAACTAGGATCGGGTTCAAGGGCATCTCGTCCTGCTTAGAAATACTCCCGAGTTGTTGACACTTTAAACAGTGTGTCGCGAACTCGTGAGCATCCTTAAACAATGAAGGCCAAAAGAAACCACTCGTTAAAACTTTTCGAGCGGTTTTCTGGCCACTGAAATGACCACCACACGCAGACGAATGCGCGCGTTTCAAAACTGATCTGACATCCTCCTCGGGTATGCATCGTCTGATCATCTGATCTGCACTAATTTTATACAAATCCGGATCGTCCTAAATATACTGTTTAAACTCCAATCGGGTGATTGCAATATCGGGGCTTCAACTAATTTCAATTTCAAAATGTCAAAGGCCTTAGCACATTCATCATTAAAGTCAAACGAGGCATCCTTAAGCAATAAATTACATAAGGGTTTGGTAATGTCACTAAAACACTTAATAAACCGTCTATAAAACCTGGCATGCCCCAGAAATGATCTAATACCTTTAACATTTGTGGGATGAGGTAAAGTGGAAATAACTTGGACCTTAGCTCGGTCCACCTCAATCCCCCAAATCGAAATGACATGGCCCAATACAATTCCCTCTTGTACCATAAAATGGCTCTTTTCCCAACTAAGAACCAAGTTTGTTTCGACACATCTTTTCAAAGCTCTTTCGAGTTGGTTTAAACATGACTCGAAAGATGTGACGAAAATCGAAAAATCATCCATGAAAATTTCCAAAGACTCCCCCACCATATCTGAAAAGATACTCATCATGCACCTCTAAAAGGCGGCGGGGGCGTTACATAACCCAAATGGCATTCTCCTAAACGCGAATGTACCATACGGGTACGTAAACGTGGTCTTTTCCTGATCTTCAGGATGAATAGCTATCTGGTTATACCTTGAATACCCATCTAAAACGCAATAAAATTTTTGACCAGATAGTTTTTCGACAATTTGATCGATAAACGGAAGCGGAAAATGATCTATCGATGTTGTCACGTCCAGTTTACGATAATCAATACAAATACGCCACCCGGTTACCGACCGGGTGGCGACCTCGTTACCTGAGTCGTCCTTGACGACTTGGATGCCCGCCTTTTTCGGTACTGTCTGTGTCGGGCTCACCCATGTGCTGTTTGATATGGCAAAGATAATGCCAGCATCTAACCACTTCAAAACTTCCTTCTTCACAACTTCCCTCATGTTCGGGTTCAACCTTCGCTGAGCATCATGCGCGGGTTTGACAGCCGGATCTGTTAAAATTTTGTGCATCACAATTGAGGGACTGATTCCCTTCAAATCCGCTATCGTCCACCCGATTGCTTCTTTATTCGCAACCAGCACCTCCAAAAAGCATTTTCCTATTCAACAGATAAGTTAGAAGCTATAATAACAGGCAATGTATTATTCTTACCCAGAAAAGCATATTTTAAATGCTTTGGGAGCTCTTTCAGCTCGACTTTCGGTGCTTTCAGCATTGACGGTTTCAACCCGGTATCAGTCTTCTCGGGAAGTGGTTCCACCTGAACTGACCATGGTGGACGGTCCCCTCGCACAACTGCGATTTCCATCTATTTCTCTTCCTCATCCAGCAACTCGTCTGTTTCCACCTGTAACCTGTCAAACAAAAAACACGTCTTCACTGTGCCATCCAAACTGACGACATAGTCGTATAGCGGAAGCACTCGTCAATGACATCGACCATAAAGCACTCGTCATCAACCGAAGAGTTATCTCCACGTGTGAAAACATTAATTCTCAGCTTACGGTTATCGAATGCCATGTCAACAGTACCATTTCTACAATTAATGTTGGCATTTGAGGTAGCCAAAAATGGTCTACCGAGGATAACCGTAGGCTGTTTAGTCCTCTCACCCGAAACATAATCGAGGACTAAAAAGTCAACTGGAAAGTAAAGTCTTCCACCTTGACGATAACGTCAGTCAATATTCCTCGGGCAGTTTCGGTGTCTGTTCCGCCAAGACAACCGTGGTGGCAGCCGCACGAAGCGGGCCAAAATCGTACTGGTCGTATAAACTGCCCGGGAGAATACTGATGCTAGCTCTAAGATCTAGAAGCGCCCGAGTCATTTTAAAATCACCAACCTGAATGGGTATAATGGGCGTTCCCGGATCTTGTAGCTTGGGTGAAAGAGCACCCGAAAGAATTGCACTCACATTATCGGTAAAATCAATCTGTTTAGGAATCTTATGACTTCTTTTCTGTGTGCACAATTCTTTTAAATACTTAGCATAGGCGGAAATTTGTTTTATGGCATATAAAAGAGGAATTTTAATTTTGACTTGTTTAAACGTTTCCCACTTTCTTCTTGTTGCGGGCCTCGTTTTGATGCCATCTTCGCCTTTGATAGCGCCAACAAAGCATCGGGATATGGAACGGTTTTCCCATTTTCCTTATCCTTAGAGTTGTTGGTGTCATCCTTCGGAACCGATTTGTTATTTTTAGTTTCACTTTTGTTAGGTTTATTTAATTCAATCGGTTCCGGCTCGTCATTACTGACGAGAGTCTCATCGACTTCTTCCACCACCTCATCAACCAATGGTGGTGGACCTCCAACCTTATTATCATATTTCTTACCATTACGTAAAATACTTACCTGGTTAACGTGCCTTTTCGAACTTGAGCTGTGATGGTTCGGGTTGACTGTGGTGTCGCTCGGAAATTGGCCCACATTCTTTTGTAATTTCGCCATGTCTGAAGCGAGCTGACCAATTTGTTTCATCATTGCCTCTGAAGATTTATCCCGTAGCTCGAACTGTTGCCTCGTCTCGGCCTTTTGCTCAGTCATGGCTTTCAATAACGCATCCAACTTCTAGTGTACTGACTCATCCGAATTACCCGAGGACTGTTTCTGCTGATCCTGATTACCTGAAAAATTGACACCCCGGTTACTGTCTCTGTTATATTCCCGATTCTGATTACTCGAGCCCTGCTGATTATCACTCTGACGGTAATTACCCTGCGATATGTTCTGACTCGATCCCTGAAAGTTCGGGTTCATTTGAGAAGACGCGTTCTCGTAACGAAAATTCGGGTGGTTCCTCAGGCCCGGGTGATATATGTTTGAATTTAACCCTTGGCCTTTGGAATCCCCGTAAGCATAATTAACTTCCTCGGTGTCATCCTCCTCATCTTCATCATAATACTCGGGGCAATTTTCTGTCTTATGCTCGAGCTCACCACAATCTTCACAAACCGGGAATTTCACACCAACTTTCCCGACCTCTTTCTTCTTACCCTTTTTCAACTTAGCCAGTTCACGTTCCGACTCAGTAATTCTTTCAGACTCACTCGTGACTGACTTAACCGATCTGGATGAATTACCCCGTCTTCATCTTTCAGCTGCTGCTTCTGCCTTGGAATCTTCACACATGAACTCTAATATTCCCAATCATCTTCCTCATGCTGATTCAATAACTGACTATTACACGAGGCTTTAAGATGCTTTCGGTCCTCGTATGTCAAACCATAAACAAAGCATTTTACCAGTTCCCACAGTTCGATATTGTGATGTGGGCATTTTCTAATCATATCCTTATACCTGGTAAAAGCTTCATGGAATAACTCACCCGGTAACTGTGAAAAGTGACGAATGTCTGAACGGGCCTCGGTAGTCTTCTACTGTGAATAAAACTCGTTTAAGAAGACTTGTTGCATCTCGGCCTAGTTTCTGATACTGTGTGTTGGTAACGAGTTAAACCACAGTTTCGCTTTGTCTTTTAATGAGAACTGGAATAACCGCAACCGGACTTCATCCTGATCGAACGTACCATCACCAATAGACCCGCAAACAGCCGAAAAATCGATCAAGTGCGAATACGGGTCTTCCGAAGCCATCCCGTTGAAATGAGGAACGATTTTGATGTAGGATGGTCGGGACTTAAAAGTTTGCTGTCCCTGAAATCGTTCCTGTGGAACCAACGGGGATGCTCCATCTGAGATAGCCGGTTTGAACTGACTGTTAACACCATGAGTTGGAGCTATGTAATATCTCCTTTGCCCCCCGGGGTTTCCCATACCGCCCCGGTTAACCGGAATACCACGAACTCTCTTGGGCCGTTCCGCCCGATTTACCCTTTCTCGATCCCTTCGGTGTTTGTTAACGGGTTCAGCCCGTCTTCGAATTACCAGCTCTTCCACTTCTTCTTCATACTGATTATCACCCTCAGCCTCCGGTTCACCAACTTCGTTCTCGGGTTCAACCTCCCGATTTTCTCTAACCCATCTGTCAACATCATCGTCAGCTGCCCGAAAACCTTCGTTTCCATTATTGTCTTCACCCTCATCCTCATCTTCTGTCGGAACACTCGATCGAACATCATTAATATTTATCCGAACTCGGCGTCTAGGGTTATTGTTTGGAGCGGATGTTCCGGCTTGGTTAAAGTCAAGGTTTAGGTTTCGGTTAGGATTTCGGTTTCGGTTTTGATTTTGGGTTCTGGAGGCACGAGCAGAGTTGTTTTGGTTATTCTGGTTATTGAAGTTTGGTGGGTCGGGTATGTTGTCTGGGTGAAACATGTTGGTTCATGGAAGTGGGTCTTGGTTTTAGGTATTGTTTTGGTTCTGGTTCTAGTTTTGATTTTCATTCTGGTTTTGGTCTTCCATTTGTGAGTTTCTGGTTTGTACTCGGTTCTACCGAGCCACTCTCTCAATTTCGGGCTCGTAAACTAACGGAGACTATCGGCCCGAATAGCGGGTGCGCATAAACCTGTAATCTGCACAACTAACACAACCCGCGTAAAATGAAAAAAATACAAATAAAATAAAGTAAAATAAAATTTAAACTAAAACTGAAAATTAAATAAAACACGAAAATCAAATAACACGAAAAACAATAAGCGCACTAACTCCCCGGAAACGGCGCCATTTTGATGACCGTCGTTTGAGTCAATCAAAAACTTAATTATTCTAAATAGTTAGAGAAAGTAGGGTATCATATCACAAGGAGTATGTGGTTAATGTAATTCGTGTAACAGGTTTAATATTATGAAGCAAACGGTTTTAGTGCTGATCACACAAGCAATAGTTTAAATTAAGAGAACTAAGCAACGAACAAGTAAACAAATATTAAGCAATTAACAAAGCAAACCACACCCGGGAATTCAAGTAAGCAACCAAACAGTATCTCATGCAACCTAACAGATTGATTATCAACGATTAACTGAAAACTGATCAACCAGACAAAACCTTAGACGTCAACAATTACTTTACACACGGCACTGGGTATCAAACGGTCCTTGCCAGTGTGACTCAGTTAAGGGTAATTGTACGTTTTATCGTATTCAATCTAACCAAACAGTTTATGACTAATTATCTAGCAACTGGTAACAAATCGTTCAGACCAACGTAAACCTAAACCTACCGAACACACAGAAATACTAAACATCAATAATCATATATCAATCTTCAATAATCAAAACATAAGTATTCACAATCACATGAGAAAAACTGTAAATGGTTACAAACTATACATCCCGGGTGCGGTTCTAGGAAATTAGCCGAGCCGCGACATCATCAAATCTTCGATACAGATGATATGGATCATAGATATGGTCTTGACACGAGCTAGGATGGTAAAATCGCCTATCGGAGCTTCTGGAAATCGCATCTATTCGTCAAAACCGAGTTAGGGTTTTATGTTGATGAAAAACAAGTTAGAAACTCAAAATCCCGTCTGCACACCCGTCGCGGTACGCGACGGGTCTTCTTAGGGATCTATCGCGTACCGCGATTGACCAGAGTCAACATAATTTTATCACCCATCGCGGTACGCGATGGGGACTTCAGCAAACCCATCGCGTTCCGCGATAGGACTCTGACACAGCAAACTTCATTCTTTTCCTCGTTTTGCGTGCTGGACATCCCGGGTCTTCATTCGGTGTCACAACAGGTCCATACTGAGTACTTTAATGCCTATGACTTGAAATCCAATCAAACACGTATGAAGTATCGATAGTTCTAAAATAAACAGTTAAAACTAAATAATAAACAAACTAAAACATATACAAATTAACTGACCATCAGCGGTACAACATGATATTTCGGTACCTCTTTTGGAACAATATGATCAAGGACATGTGATGAGGGGGAATAGCTTTTAAGTTTAGTTTCAACTATTTCAATTTCAATTTTAGTTAGTTGATGTTCTCTTTTAAGTTCCGCTTTTCTCATCAATATGCCTATTGATGGCAATTTGTTTATCTTTAACCGTGTGCTTAAGCATTGAGATCGTTTTCTCATCTTGTAGGATTTTCACCCACAAGTTCTTTTCACACTTTTGAATCTTATCATAAGTCTCTTTTATACTTTGATAATCATGAAAATTTTTGTTATAGTCGGATATTAAAGAATTAATCACAAATTCTTTTTCATCATATGACTCACAAATACGTTTAACCTCTTGAGTAGAAAATGTTACCTGTACAACCATGTTTGCATGATGAATGGATCCACTTGGAACATCTTCACTTCTCATATCCTCAACTGTAGCTTGAACATCTTCAGCTGGCACAGTTTCTTCTCTCATTTCTTCACTGTTTGATTCCACTTGAGATTCATCAGATACGGTTTCATCTTCATCATCAACTCCAAAATCAATCTTTCCATGAGGCATTTCTTCATCATCAAACCAACCTGCAAAACGTTCAAACACATCAGGATATAAAAATGATTGAAAGAATTCATTTGGAACATAATCAAAACTCTTATAAGACTTTGTCTCCTTAGTGGTAGTCATATCACAAGATCCATCACTCTCAGTATTTTCACCATTAGTGACATCATTGTTTCCATCAGCATCATCATTTTCAATATCTTACACCGCTACACCTGCATTCATAAAGTTTACCTCTACCTGTTCTCCAGCTTGATCCTCGCCAATTACCTTAGCAACATTTGCCCTGTGAACAATAGTATTCCAGTTGATACCTTCATCCAATTGTGCATGACACGCTTTTAATGACGAGGACTCGGGCTTCTTTGATGATTAAGCCGGTGCAGGAGAGATTTGATGATAATTGGCCTACTTGTTTTAATCCCTTCCAAAAGAATTATGACTAGTCTCTCCAACTTCTGGATTCGTGCATTCCCTCTTGAAGTGTCCTTTCTCCTTGAATCGTAAACATCAAACCTTTGATTTGTCAAATACCAAATTTGAAGTCGTCCCATCAAGACAGTTCTTCCCAGTAATTTCCATAAATCTATGAGCTCTTCGGACGACGCTAGCCATACACCAACTAATATTCAACATCTCCATTTCCTTATGATCGATTTGATCATAATCCTTCTTTATCATGATGTAGTTTCCAATTCTCCTAGCTATTAAACATTCATATGACTCGAGGACGGATGCTAGAAAAGCCCTATGTTCTTGACATTTTCAGCAGTCAATCAATTGATATTCTTGATGTTAACCGCTATGTTGCATTGCATAACATCAGATGATGAACTAGAGGGATTTGAGGTTTGATCAGGAGCAGTGTTGGTTCCAGTGTAGAAGCTTGTGTAATCTTTCTATGTTAGATGGTTGACTTGATTGAGAGTTACCACCAAAACTACTATTTGTGACAAAAGCAGTTTGAATCCTCGGGCTAGGAGCTACCACAGATTGTGATGCATTGAAGTATAACCCGATATCTTGAGCTACCACAATACTCTTCATTTTTTTTTTTTTTTTGCTTCTTGCAGATTTCAAGTTCTCGAGCTTCCAACTTTTCAATAAAATGAGCTAGAGTCAATCTGGCATAGTTAATCGGGTTCGATTATTGTATCATAATGGAAGTCTCCCATTCATCAGATAGAGAATCAGCAAGTTTGTCAATATATTCATATCCTTGTTTTTCAATGCCTAATCTTTTCATCTCATTAACCAAATGGCAGTATATTTCAATCAATTGTGCCATAGATTCTCCCTTGACCATAGTGAAAATATCAAACTCTTTCTTCAATAGAGCCATTTTAGATTTTCTCATGTCAGGATTCCCTCTGTCTTTGTTTAATAAAGCTTCCCAAATTGAATGACATGAGCCATTGCGTTGTAACAGTTGGAAGACCTCAGATTTAATGACTTGTTGAAAAAGATTCATCATCTTCTTTTCCCTAAGAAATATTGGTTTCTCACCTTCAGGAATTTGGGATAACTGATAGCTTGTACCATTCTCATTTCGTGGAATAATGTATTCCACCTCAACCGCTTCCCAAGCATCATCATTCACAGCTTGAACATAGGTCTCGAACTTATCAACCCAACTTGGATAATCTTCCATCCTTAAAAGCTTCGGGGGCTTAGTAGACGTTCCCATTTCATTCTCCAAATTGATATTCTGAAGTATTGGCGACGGGTGTGTCACGAAAGCATTCAATTCTTCCATCGTTGCACGAAAACCAAGAAAACAGCTTTGATCAGCGTATATGTTTTAGGCAACGTGTAAGTATCAGCGTATAAGTTTTTACAACGTGTAAGTTCCTTATACACGTATACGGCGGAGAATCCGCTTCACTACTTATATGGAGAATACCTTGAATCATATAACTCACAACCTTATACGCTTATACACCCACTTATACGGACAAGCCAACTTATACATAGAAAACAGATACTTATGCGGACAACAAGCTTATACAAATAAACAACTTATACACCAAGATAACAAGTTATATGGTGATCACTCAACTTATACTCTGCATATTCTGTTAAAATTTCATGATCTGAATTTTGCTTAATCTTGTTGAATTTGATGAATGATCCTTGCAGAAATGATTCTCAGGTACTAACGACCATAATTCTAGTTTTATTTTGAAACTGATCCATAAAAGAGTGGGTAATGGAAGAATAAGTGATGTTGATAAACGTTGACTTTGTTCAAATCTTCAATTTGAAATGAGTTGATGTGTTCAATCCAGTAGTAAACACGAGCCAAAAGTTTTGATACCACTTGAAAGACCTCGTGCCCTATCATAATACGACATGATAAGGATCGATAACTTTGTGTTTACTATACTAAATCATATGGCGGAAACATATAATAAAGGAATTGACCACATATTCACTCTATTAATCATCATTATATTCATATAACATTTAAAGTATAAATGATGATCTCTCTAATCAAGATTATAAAAAAAGTGTTCAAAATATGACATGTAAGCACTATATATACATGAACCTATGAACCGTATAAGTCTGTTGGCATATAAGACTTATACGCTACGTATAAGTCTTATACGTTACATAGACTTATACGCTTCTTAACAATATTCTAATATTGACATTTTTAGCCCCTATAACATACACATATGGCATAGTTAGCCCATTAACACTACAAGACCTAGCATTAGACAATCTGCTCTAACAAAACTTGTATACTACGATGGCTAGAGTATTATCAGCCTCTTCAGCCTGTTGTAGTTTTAATAGTCCTTCTATTACTTCTTGTTCAACCTCCCCCTTATCTTCACTTAATTTCTTCTTAAGCTACAACTATTCCATGATAATCATCTGCTCCTCTATTTCTTTCTCAGTCAGCATGTGATGTAGAATATATTTTTGAAACCATTCATTTATAATTTATTCATGTAGCTTCTTGCCTCTCTCAATAGATTCATCAACAAAGAGCATGTGATCATTTGAGTCTTCTACCTTCTCTTTAAGGGACTGTAGTTGGCTTTCATGTTTAGCTACTGCCTTACCCTTTTCCCTTCTCCTTTCTTCCTCATAATCCAGGAGCCTAGATGGTCCAACCTCCCTAATCATAGAAGGTGGCACTTCATCTATCTCCTTTAACAGTTCCTCCAACTCTTCTTCTATTACCTCCTTTTCTTTCACCAACTAAGTGCTGACTTCTTCAAAATCATCATTCATTTCTTCAGTCTTGTTAGATAGAACAAAAGTCTAACAAGAAATAACAACTTCTCTAGTATTTTCTAATAACACTACCGTTTTATCACTTTCAGTATCAGTCAGAATGTCGTCATTAACAACTACATTCTCAACATCTTTCCCATTAACAAACACATCCTCATCAACATTATCATTTACATTCCCTACTTCAGCAATCTCATCAACCACATTTTCAGTAATTTCCCTTTCCTCTGCTTCATCATCATCATCATCATCATCACCATCATCATCATCATCATCATCATCACTGATGTCATACAATAATCCAATAAATCTCAGGGTATCTTCAACAACAGCTTTAGATATATGCTCCCCCTGTTTTGGTGCATCTAAGGTCTTCTCAACCTCAGACACAAGGGTTTGAATTTTATTTAATGCTTCTTTCAGCTTAGATTCCAACTCCTTGTTCCTCTCCTTCAGCTCAAAATTTTCAGTCCTTAGATTATAATTTTTCACGATAAGATTTAAATTCCTTTTCAAAATACTATGAGTTGAAATTGGGGATATGGTGAAAGGGTCAGAATCAGAGGTTTCAGAAGGTTGGGTTTGCTGGGTTTGAGAATTGAGCATTGGATAATTTGGGAGCTTGTGAGGGGTAAGGCGTTTCTGGTTTAGATTAAAGGTATATGGCTTTCGATTGGCGGGGATAAAGGAATATCATTATGGTAAATGTTTAGAGAGTTTGTTGGTGACTGGTATGGTGCGTTGGGTTGGTTTATGAGATGGGAAGGAATAAGTTATGGTATATAAGGTTCTGGGTCAGTTTGGTAGGTTTGGGTTCGGGGTTGTGAGGAAGATGGTGGTGAATGAATGATTGGCTCAAATGTTTGGGGAAAGTGAGGTGGTGAAGGAATATATTGTTCATGGATTTGGGAGTGTGGTGGTGGTTAAAGGTGGTGTTAGAGTTGAAACAATTTCATCATGTGGTGCTTCCCCCTCAACTTGTACTACCTTTTCATCCACAGCATTATCTCCTCCATCAGCATTATCTTCATCATCATCATCATCATCATCACTCTCATCTTCATTACTCTCATCATCACTGCTGACCACAGGTTAAGCAGGAACCTCCATGACCTCTATTTCATTGTTCACCAACCACGAAAGAATGTCAAACTCCACTTCCGGATTGAACTAGCTAGTTTCTCCCAATCTGTTGATCCTTCTAAAGAGATTAGGATCTTGTAGCACATGTGTAGTCCAGCCATTGGCAAATCTGGATGTAAGATGTTAAAAATTATTTGCAGAAATCTTGGATATATCAAGAATCTGTCATCGTCATCCTTCCTTAAATTTGTGACCAAGCCTTCAAAGATCATTCGTGAAAAGTTAAATGGACGGTCATACAACACAACAACTGTTGCAGTAGCTATTTCCCTGCTCATCAAGGTCCAACTCCCTCTTCTAGGTGTCATGCTCTGTATAGTGTGGTGAATTAGGAAATGATAGAGCAATGGAAGCATCCCCTTTTGAAATTGACCTTTGTTTATATTTCCTTGATATCCCAGAGTCTCTTGAAAAACTCTTAATAATCTTGTTGGGAATAAGATAACTGAACTTCAAGGTTATCAGTTAACTGGAGGCTTGATCTAATAAGATGCTATGTTATTTCGACCTCCCTGCCGAGCATAGTGGCCTTGATCCCTTGGCCATTAATATCATCAATAAGTTGTGCAGTTCTCCAGAAATCCGGATGATTATTTATGTAGATAATTGGCCTTTCCATCAAGGAAAATATCAAGTTGGAGTGTATCAACCAGTTTATCATCAACTCCAACGGGCGATTCTCCTCCGGAATATGGTGAAATGCACACATATTGTGTTTCTTTTCAAATTTATATGTCATTACTGCACAAACACAAACAAAATACACATTCAAAGCGTAAATTAGTCACTATGAACATCAATTGAACATGCATGTATGTATAATTGAAGAATAAAGTATAAAAGGATAGTCTTTATAAACCAGTTCTTTGATAATACAATAACCTACACATAAAATAGAGATGTCAGTAAAATTGATAATTAAAAACCTAAACGCATGTAATGAGTATCGGAAATCATTCAATTAAAGCTTACCAAGTCGGAATTAAGCGGATGATAATATTTGGAAAGGATTAAGGAGCAACGTTTGGGTGACTTAGGTCGCGAGCAAGTTTGTGATAATAGAAGGGAGAGAGAGAGAGGGAGGGAGAGAGAGGAAAAAGATGAATGAAAATTTTTTCTAAGTCTATCTTTTATAGTATACCTTTTGTGCATTTAAAAGTTTTTTTTAAATGATTTTTGTCATTTAGTACACGAATACTGCCAAAACCTAGAGTTTAATATTCAAGCACAAAGTTTGCTCGATAAAGTATTTTATCAAAGCTTGCTCGTTTCCAGAGTTTACTCGTGTTTAAAGTTATTAGAAATATACTAAGTGAATAATAAAAAGAAAGAAGTTTAGTTGAATTTACTGGATTGCTCGAGAAATTAATCACAAGCCATATAATCAAGTATATTTGTTCAAATAAACTACTTTGCTCGAAATTAACAAAGATCCTAAAATAGTAACTTAGAAATATTCCTAAATGTCAAACTTACTCAAATACTCTATCAAACTAAAGTTTACTAGAATTAACTTAATCAAGTAAAGAATTAACATTCTTCAAAGATATATTATGAAGTATACTCGAAGAACAAATTTTACTCACAAGTATACTCGAAGAAAAAAGTTTACTCACAATTTTATCAAAAACATAAAGTATTCTTGCGACTTATAATGTTAAATGTTAACATAAAAATGTATTCAAAGCATAAAGTATACTCGAGAAACAAATTTTGCTCGAAAACACTTGAAATTTGCAAGTATGCTTGAAGAACGCTTGAGATATTAAATTCTTAATATGCAAATTGTGCTTGAAGCATAAAGTTTGCTCGATAAACAAAGTTTACTCGCAAACACTTGCAATTCAGAAATAAAGTATTCAGACATAATGAACTTAAGTAAATCAATATTCTAACAAGTATGTTTGAAAATATACCAAGTTTACATATTCAAGTTAAAGATTCATCAAGTATGCTTGAATGAAACAAATATCAAATAAACAACTTAGTTTACTCGAAAGTTTATAAACACTTAAGCTTACTCAAAAGCACATATTCATATCAAACATTTATCAAGTATGCTCGAATGAGTCCAACTTCAAATAAACAACTTAATTTACTCAAAAGTTCATAAAAATTAAAGCTACTAGAAAGTACAAATTCAGACATTTTTAGTGTAAAAATGCAACACTTTTTGACTTAAACCTTACTTTAAACAGTTTTTCATTTTGGATCAAAAGTTTAAGAGCAAATGGTGCATTATAAGATCATATTTCAGTAAAATAATTTCAAATCCTTTTTTCTTTTATGAAAATATATCAACATGGGATCATATTGATTAAGTCATGGTGGGCCTAAATTCATGTGGTTTGTACTTAGTCTAGTCTGGGTGTAAAGGGCCGCGTATGTAAACCGAGATCCTAAGGGATCTCGGTGGGCTTTTGGTGGTTATTGGGCTAGTTTGTTTTGGTTCCCTATATATAGAACACTTTGTATAGGGTTTTGGGTTGTTCGTTTAGTTGTTTGTTTGGCCGTCTAAGTGTTTACTTGACGGGGTTGTAATTGTTGTGCTTAAGCACCAGACGTATAATATAATACGTGTGTTTTGAAGCATTGCTCGTGTCATGTGTTTGTGTTTGTTCGTGTTCTTGAGTCACCGAGTATTAGGATTCCGCACTAATACTTGGTTGGTTGATATCATAGTTGTAGTGATCTAGATTCGGGACTTACAATTGGTATCAGAGCCTTTAACCTATTCAGGCTCGTTATTGTGATATCAACGGATTCACGAGTTCGATTGTTTGGTGGTTTGCGTGTTTTCTGGTGAACAGGTGACCGGAGAAGAGATAAGTCAATTTTGGGAAAGAATTGGTTTTGGTTTGGAAACAAACCAAAATTACCTTTTTCTCGAAAGTTTGTTACACTAAAGATTGAGTTTGTTTAGAATCAGTGTTCTCGGATACAGCTGGTTCTCGGCCAAGATTAGTTCTCGGCTATAGTTGGTTCTCGACCAAGATTAATTCTCGGCCACAGTTGGTTCTCGGCCAAGATCAAGGTTCTCGGCCAAGGCAGTTCTCGGTTGGCTTGGGTTTTCTATCAACGCTTACTGTTCTCGGTGTTTGTGAGTTCTCGGTCAAAGTTTGGTCAGATTCACCTGGTTCTCGGTCAATCTTCGAGTTCTCGGTCAACATTTAATCTGTTCTCTGCCCAGTGATCTGTTCTCGGCCCAGTAATCTGTTAACCTTTTGGGCCTGATCAGTTTAAGTTTGGGCTTGCTACTTGGATCATAAGACATTTTGGACCTAAAATAAATCTTAAAATGGATCAAGTAATTAATGGTAATGGTTCAACAAACTCTTTACTCCATCAAGAACTGGACTCCATCATGGGGACCACCACTAGCATACCCCGTCTCTTGTCTCATGAGGGGTTTAGTGAATGAAAGTTTCGTTTTGAGAAATACATTAAGATGAAAGATTCCAAAGTTTGGAGAAGTATTGTTAGGGAGCCTCATAGAATCACTTATCAAAGGGAAAAATCAAATGAAGTTATTTGTTGCACAGTATGACGATGATGACTTTGCTAAAGTTGAGGAAGATGAAAAGGCTCTTTCCTACTCTAACCATGGCACTCTCACTCGAGATTGCCCTTCAATTTAGAGAGCTTGTTGAGTCAAATATTTGACCTAAGAGAAGTATATGGAAGATTGGAATCTTCTCAACCTCCTTGGAAATCACTAAGTATGGAATCGGGCACACCTAAGACATCTGAACAGGGTTTTACATAGCCGAGCATGATACTTTGTCTACCGAGCAAGGTTATCTTCTAGAATTCTTCTTAAGTGCATATCCGATCAGGGTTCACCAATTAGTGTATAACCGAGCAAGGTTCACTAGTTAGTACATACCCGGGCAGGGATCACTTTGTCTAGCAAGGTTGTTCTTCAAAAGTCGAGAAAGGTTTACTTCAGAGTAGGCTCTTGGCTAACCAAGCTCATGAGGCCAAGTGATTGGAAGATCGGGCAAGGTATTCATTAATAACACTAGTGGTCCGAGTAAGCTTGATGAGTAATGAATATCTCAAGTAACATCGGGCAGGGTTCAACTCAAGCAGAGTACAAGTGCTACCGGGCACACTTTGCTAAATAAGCTACTTCCTAGCAATGAGTTGAAGGGACCATTGAAGAACAAAGTTGCTCGTAAGAGTTTGTCGGGCAAAGTCTGATAAAGTCAAGAGGATTGAAGTCTACCCGGTGAACTCTAAGTGAAGTCTACCGGGAAACTGTTCCCGAGCACACTTCTATGTTACCAAGTACTAAAGGAAGGCAGAGCACACAGTCTACTCTGAAAAGTTAATAATGCTACAAAGCCTACCCGGAAGACTTGTCTTACACTTAGGATAGTTTTAAATATGTAATTTGAATATGTTTTATTATTTAGGGTTTCTAGAAGGAATGACAGTTGTAAATGAGGTGTCAGGCCTATAAAAGGAATAATTTAGGGCACGCCTCCTAAGACAGACAAACTCATTAACATAGAGAGAATATTTGTGAGTGTGACGGCTGTCCGAAGATCGTACGGATATAAGTTTCCCATCAAGAAACCCTAAATCGATTATCGTTTGTATGATTTATGTTATATGAATGGAAATCTTTTGAGTGAATCTTGTGTGTTAGTTACCTTGATTAATTGTTCAGCAACCAAATCGTTTGTTCCAATTGAAAAGATCCCCGGTGTTCCAGATGTTCCAATTATCAATGATCAAACACCAGAAAATCCAACTTCTGATGAACCCAAGATTGATGTAGTAAATGAATCAACAGAGGAGGAGGAAGAGCCTGATGAATCTGATAATAATGATGATAATGATCAAAATGTTGATGAACTGCTAGTGTTGTGTCCCCATAAGTCACAATGACTTATGAACAAAGGGCAAACATTGAGCTGAGTATGTTGGAGGCTAAAAAGAAAATCAATTGGTTGTGAAACTAAGAAGCTTTGGTATAAGCTTTGAAACCTTAGCTAATTTGAATGATGATCAATTGCAGAAAAGGTTAGATAAGGAGAGGGATGAGATCAAAAAGAGAATTGAACAGAAGAATAGAGATGCCCAAAAGTACAAAGAATATTTAAGGAAGCATGGGTACTCTGAAAAGGATCTAATTCACTTTAATGTTGACAAGTTGAGAGAAGCATATGAAGGAAAGAGGGAAGAGATAAAAGATAAATTTGTTAAAGAAAATAAGGAAGCTGAAAGACTAGAAGCCTTGAAAAAAAATTTGAAGGAAAGTATGGATATCTATTGGAGAGAGTTTTATTTATTTATTTAGTCATTTGTTTATTCATCTACGTTAAATAATCGAAATTTATGTGTTACTTAATTTACGTCTTGACTTTTACTGAAATTTGAATTGAAATGTGAAATGCATCGTAGTTCATGAAATTCTATTTCAATTTCACCTTTGGTTTTGGGATTTTTTTTTATTTGAAATATAAAATTTTATGGTGACTCATGAATATTCGATTTCAAACTCAATATTATTGCTGTGATTTTTATCGAAAAGTCATGGTGACACATGAATAGTCGAATTCAAATGTGATTTTTTTTCTATATTGAATTTTCATCTATCTTCCATATCAAACTCAATCCCTTTTTTGAATGATTTTTGTAGATTATAATTTTCTTTAAATTTGATATTATTCGGTTATCAATTAATTTACCTCTTGCCATATTATTTCATGTTATTGATATAAATTTGCCTCAACATTTACCCCATGTTATTTTCCACATTTACCTCATGTTGTTTCGCATTATGTTATTTGATAAATTTACCTCGTGTAATTTTATCAAGTTTACCCCATGTTATTTTACACATTACGTCATTGTGACATCTCACATTGGCTATGGAGGCGAACTAAGCGTCTTTATAATGAGGTGGATACCTTCCCCATCATAACGCATTTTGGGAGCTTAATGATAGTGGATGAGAGGAGAATTCCACAGTTAAGCATGCTAGGGTAAGAGTAGTATCAGGATGGGTGACCTCCTTGGAAGTCTTCACCTGGGCAACTAAAAGCAAATCCATGAAGCGATGGTGGTACGTCTTGGCCAAAGCGGATAATATTATGGCGCGGCGGTAGCTGGGCTATTACAGATGGTATCAAAGCTAGGGCCGAACCGGTGGTGCCAGGTCCCGCGAAGACGATGGGCCCTTAAAGGGGTGGATTGTGTCATCTCACATCGGTTGGGGAGGAGAACTAAACCTTCTTTATAAGGAGGTAGAAACCTTCCGCATCATAACGCATTTTGGACGCTTAATGGTAGTGGATGAGGGGAGAATTTTACAGTTAATCATGCTGAGGTGGAAGTAGTATCAGGATAGGTGGCCTTCGGGGAAGTCTTCACTTGGGAAACCAAAAGCAAATTCGTAAGGCGATGGTGGTACGTCCCGGAAAAGCAGGCAATATTATGGTGCGGCGGTAGCTGGGATGTTACACTCTTGTTGTTTTACCTTATGTTATTTGATAACTTTAACTCATGTAATTTTATCCATTTTACCCACATGTTATTTTACTCATTACCTCATGTTGTTTTACCTTATGTTAGTTGATAAATTTACATCATGTAATTTTATCCATTTTACCTTGTGTTATTTATAATTTACCTCATGTTATTTTTATCAATTTACGTGATATATCTTATAAGTGTACCTCATGATATTAATTTACCTCATGTTATATTATCAACTTAGCTCATGTTATTTTGTCAAGTTGCCTCATATTATTGTTTTTAAAGCATGCTATGTTGACATTTTACCCCAGCCCTCACCTAAATATTATTTCATGTATTGTATCTCAATCTCAAACTCAACATTATGTCACACCATTTTAACAAATTATCTAAAGTTCTATCTCAAATATTATGTGACCCCTCACAATTTATAACCTTGGTTTATTTTCACAACTTCATACTCTATTGTGTTTTAGTAAGTTACTCAACTACCCATATTCTAATGCCGCTAAAAGTTAAAAACTTTGTATTGCCAGACAAAAAAAAGCCACTAAAAGTCCAAATTTTTGTAGTGTCATCAAAAAATAGTGCCACTAAAAGTTTAAAGGTTTGTAGTGGCAGACGAAAAACAAGTGCCACTAAAGTTGAAAAGTTTGTAGTGAGACGAAAAGGGCCACTAAAAGTCCAAAGATTTGGAGTGACAGACAAAAAAAATTCCACTAAAAGTTCAGAATTTTTTTAGTGATGGATGAAAAAAAGTTCCACTAAAAGTCCAAAGGTTTTGAGTGGTAACCAAAAAAAAGTGCCACTAGAAGTCTAAAACTTTTTTTAATGGCAGACGTAAAAAGGTCCACTAAAAGCACAATAATTTGGCAGATGATAAAAGTGTCACTAAAAGGCTTTAGTGGTAGCCCTTCTAGTGGCACTTTTTGATTGTCTTACTCATTCCAAAATGGTTCTTTAATGACACTTCTTTCGTTTCTTGTGACACATTTTGTGTGCCACTAAATGGCTTTTTATTTGTAGTGAATCTCTTGTATTGCTTAGGATCCTTTTTTCGAAATCTCATACTCTGGTAAGAGCTTCTCCATAGTAAGCATGGGTGGAAATCAGGATAGCTCTATGCCAATGAAGTATCAAAATCAACCCATATCGCTAATCAAAAATTGAGACACGATGAATCATTTGAGCTCGGTAATCCCAACCTCATCCCTTGTAAGTATGATATTATCCACATAAACAACCATAACAATTCTTTAGCCATAAATTGTTTAAAAAATATAGAGTGATCATACGAACTACGGACCATCCAAAACTCTAATAACATTAGAAAATTACCAAACCACACCATAGGAGACTACTTAAGACCATATAAAAAAACAAAAACAATGTAGTATGCTAAGGTGCTCGAATAGTAAAAAATAACAAAGATAGCACACAGATTAAATGGTAAATGACCAACAAATACTAAACTAAACATGTTAATAGGAAAGAGTACATGTCGTATGTATAACACAGAGTGGTAAGATACAGGATATCAATCCGTGGGCACAACGTCTATTTAACCTAAATCCTAATTCAACAATTAATCTACTAATTTTTAGTTTCTTTTAGTAAGAAAAAGTTTTAAAAATATAAATTATTTAACTTAAATTTAACTTTTATAAAACTTATGATAACACGGACAATTTAAAGATAATTAGTCTAACTTCCGAATCCTCTTAGATTATAAATGCTTTGAATAAATTTACCATGAAACTATTCAAAAGTTTTTTTTACCATAAACATGTGTGAAGTGTTAAAAGACTAAACCCGAATAAGGTTAATCACATGAATTCAAGAGATTTATGCTATAGATACACACATAACCAAAAACAAGAACCTAGTTTTATTACCAATGTCTTATGACTTAGGCTAATATTGTTTACTTATTATATATATATTAGTTCACAAACACAATTAGTTTACAAAAAACCTTAACTAGTTTTGCATGTCATTTTATTCAGATCTTTCCCAAAGGTAGCTCACATATTTTACCATTTTACTTGATTTGTTCATGTAATATAGGTTAGGTTTCAAGCCATATGTTAACGATCGATATATAACCTAAATATAGAATGAATTTAATCTAACTAGCATAACTTCATTGAAAGACATTCAATCCACACAAACATGCCAAGAAATCAATGCACAATATGCAATCATATAAATCATAAGTTCATGTAACAAACTATTTAATAACACAATCATCCCAGACTCTAATAACATTAGAAAATGACCAAACCACGCCATGGGAGACTACTTAAGATCATATATGATGTGCGAAAATGTATCTATGAATTATCATTCGCAACTAGCTTTAACAATACTGATTAACCTAAAAACTTCACACAACCAGCAAGTGTACCTATCGTAAAGTAGTAAAGACTAAGGAAATCCAAGTATCGAACACAAAGGCACGTGAGAACGATATTGTTACTAAACCCTAACTAACACTTACCTAAAAATAATATTCTAATTAATTTTATTTTCAACTAATTTAATTAACTAGATTACTAAGTAAACTAACTTAACAAAACTAACTAGAACACTTGACGAAACTTCATGAGGTTTTAACAAATATGGAGAAATGAATACCTAGGCAGGAATCTTATTGACAGTTCAACTGCTAATAGAATTAACTAATCACACGACACTGGGATCTTGAAATAATCAACTAAGGCTCGCTAGATCACCTCCCGGTCTCACCAACTAACCCTCACTAGGACCGCCATAACATCTCGGACACGACACGATAAAACACGATGACCTGTTGTGCTAAACACGAACACGACACGATAACTAATCGTGTCATTTTTTCCAAACACGAACACGAGCCTGTTTGTAACAGGTTAACCTGCTAAGGGACATGTATAAAGACACAATGAATAATACATGTGTAACGAAACCAAAATTTTCAAAACGAGCATAAAAGTCTTAATTAGTATATGATCCACAACATATTTGAAACAAAAAACCACATATCCATAACATAGTATAAACAAAAGACGAAAAATACATAGTATACTTGAGACAAAAAACCATAGAGGCAAATCATACCATACATAAAAAATATAATATCGGGTTCTGGCGGGTATTAGTGTAATGTTTTTTGTAAAATGACTTTTGGTTTAAGAATTTGGGAGTATATATATATATATAAATCTACTCAGGTTACTAACAGGTTAACACTTCATTAACCAGTTAGGATACGAATTTAAACGTGTCTTAAACAAGTCAACCTATTTAAGACATGAAACATGTTAAGCTTAAACCCAAACCTGTTAAAACCCGTGTCGTGTTAACAGGTCCTTGTCATAAATTGACAGCCCTAACCCTCACAAATCTAAGTACATTGCATAAATGCATCGGCATAAAGATTACTAAGGTACCCTAATGACAAATCTACTCTCGGACTCAACGACACAAAACCCGCTTAAAATTGGCACCAGCAATTCTAGGGATAAAGGGGTATCAATATCTAACCCGATCTAAGATACTTATTTGAAAACAAAACTAAACCGGAAAAGACCACAATCTCGTGAAATTCTAAGATAGCCGAACAAAGACATGAGACAAACCAACTCCTTGTTACTTCTTGGTCGCAAGGAAGGTGAGCCTATTGTATTTTAATAATTAACCGTAATCAAGATTCCTATAGCAGTACTAACCACAACAATATCAAAAACAAGTATATGACCTAATCATAGTACCCTAACCAAATGGCACATAATCAATCAATCAAAGTCATACGCGAAATCACAAGCACTAATTATATAAAACAATATTTTACACATCAAAGATCGAATTAAATAAAGCTTTTCAATAATAATCATGTCATGTGATCAATCAAAACCAAATAAACCGTCAAACAACGTCAATATTCATCTCAACCTAGGTAGTTTGGATATTTAGCTACCCATAACAATAAATGAAAACAAAACAATCTTGGTAGCAAAACTCATGTTCACAATGCTTAGAAAAGAAACTAAAATAAAGATGAAAACTAAACCAAATAATCAATCCATCACTCCAAAAGCAATTGCGGACTCCAAAAATTATTGGGTGGCCTTCAAAGTCCGACTCTCTTTCATCTATATACTTTTCTATCTTCCTACATTTGACTTTTCTCGAGCAGCCGCCAACCGATTTTGCCTCGTAATGCTTTGCCGAATTCTTTCTTTTTATAATAATAATAGTCGCCAATTCCAATTACTTGTCGAACACACTTTGTTTGCTACAATTGCAGACACTTAATAACTCTCAAAACCTACTAGCCCACTCCAGAAGATTAACAGCCCATCAAATGTTATAAGGCACTGTCAAGCCCACCAACTCAGCCTAAGGGATCTTCAACTTCTTTAACTCCTTATTTTTCCTAAAACTCAAAATAAACACGAAAGGTTTTTATTGATCGAATATAAATAATTTACCTTCCCTATGTATTTTTCTCTTTTCTTAAACATGACACCACAAGTTTATCAATCATGAATTTTAAATTCACAACTTATGCCTTTTAATTTCATTGTATCACGTATAACTTATTATTATTATTATTATTATTATTATTATTATTATTATTATTATTATTATTATTACGATTCACTCGTTTGGTCTCAAGTCTTCTTCAAATGTATAGATTTAGCTCATTTTCACTTAAAACCCTTTATGTTCAAACATGAGCCACTTGAGAATAATATTTAACAAAAACTAGCTCAAAAGTAATTAAAAGTGTAGGAAATCGTAATCTTATTTATATATAATTTAGAGCATATCAATATAAAAAATCAATGTAGTCAGCTAACGTGCTCGAATAGTAACAAATAACAAAGATAGTGCACAGATTAAATGGTAAATAACCAACAAATACTAAACTAAACACTTTAATAAGAAAAAGTACCTATCGTATGTATAGCATAGAATGGTAAGATGCCAGATATCAATTCGTGGATACAGTATCTATTTAAACTAAATCCTAATTCAACAATAACCTACTATTTTTAAGTTTTTTTAATTAGAACAAAATTTGAAAACATAAAAGATTTAAATTAAATTTAACTTTTATAAAACTTATGTAAACACAGACAATTTAGAGATAATTAGTCTAACCTTCGAATCCTCTTATATTATTAAATTCATTGAATAATTTTACTATGAAACTATTCAAAAGTATTTTACTGAAAACAGGTGTGAAGTGAAAGACTAAACCCAAATAAGCTTAATCACATGAATTCAAGAGATTTATGGTACAGGTACACAAATGCCAACCAAAATCAAGAAGCTAGTTTTATTGCCAATGCCTTATGACACAGGATTATACTGTTTACTGATTAAATAACAATTAGTTCACAAAAATACCCTAACTAGTTTTGCGTGTCATTTAATTGAGATCTTTCCCTCAGGTGGCTCACATATTTTACCATTTTACTTGATTTGTTCATGTAATACGAGTTAGGTTTCAAGCCCTAGGTTAACGATTGATATATAACCTAAATATAGAATGAATCTAATATAAATAGCGTAACTTCATTGAAAGACAAATTCAATTCACACAAACATACCTAGAAATCAATGCATAATATACAATCATATAAATCATAAGTTCATGTAACAAACTATTTAATCGGGCAATCATTGAAAAACAAACATTAATATAACACAATTATACTTCAAACGGTTTGGATTCGGAACTTCGGAAACAACTCGGAAGAGGTTGCACGCTCTTCGAGTGACAAATACTAGTACAAAATCGGGCATCACTGACACACAAAAATCGTCACCATAAGTGGTTAGTGACGATTTTTTTCGTTAAATATGTCACCAAAGGTCGCGCCATTGTAGATGTTGTTTGGTGACACACAAAAAATCGTCATTGTAGGTTATAAAAATCAGTCACCGTAGAGTAGAGGTGTCACTATGGACTAGTGATTTTTGTTCCAATTTTATCAAATATTGTCAATATAAACCCTTTTCAGTTACACAAGTTTTTCTGGTTAGTGGCATATATCAACAATTGGTCACATGAAATTGTTTTCCAATTTGACATTTTGCTTGAAATTTGTCACATTACACTATGTTCAGTGTGACTATTGGTTGGTATTTGATCACAATTAGAAACCAAGTTGTTAATCTAAGTTGTGACTATTACATACCTTCTAGTAACATAACACCAATGAACATGTAACCTAACACCAATGAACATGTGACCTAAAACGTTTAATATAAACTTGTCCTATTTTAAGTGTCACTGTTGTGTAACCTTCAGTGACACTATCTTTAAATATTTGTTGTTACATTTCCATTTAGTGACATATAGTACGTAGTTACATAACCCTAACACACTTGTTGTCACAATATTATTATATAAAATGTGACTATTTGTGTATTCTAGTGACAAATAAGTTTGAATAGTGTGACTATATGTTGTTAGTTATCACAAACTACAAATAAAAGGCCATTTAGTGGCACACGTTTTTAATGGCATTTAGCTCTTGTGCCACTAATTTAGGTTTTTAATGGCACTTGGTGTATGTCATCTCTTATAACACATTTTTAGTGGCACTTAGTTTTAGTGCCACTAATTTATTATTTTAGTGGCACTTTGCGTATGCCACTAAAAACCAGTTGCACACGTTTTTAATGGCATTTAGCTCTTGTGCCACTAATTTAGGTTTATAATGGCACTTGGTGTATGCCGTCTTTGCTTATATCACATTTTTAATGGCACTTAGTTTTAGTGCCACTAATTTATGATTTTAGTGGCACTTTGCATTTGCCACTAAAAAACCAGTAACACACATTTTTAATGACATTTAGTTCTTGTGCCATTAATTTAGGTTTTTAATGGCACTTTTTGTATGCCGTCTTTGCTTATAACACATTTTTAGTGGCACCTAGTTTTAGTGCCACTAATTTATGGATTTAGTGGCAATTTGCGTATGCCACTAAAATAACTGTCACACATGTTTTTAATGGCATTTAGCTCTTTTTCCACTAATTTAGGTTTCTAATGGCACTTGGTGTATGCCGTCTTTGCTTATAACACATTTTTAGTGGCACTTAGTGTTAGTGCCACTAATTTATGACTTTAGTGGCACTTTGCGTCTGCCACTGATGATTAAGCGGTTGAAGTTTTTTAACCTTTTATTTTAAAAAATTGATAGGCTTCTCCAAAAGTAGCTGTAATCTTGATTTTAGTTTGTTGTAATCTTGATCTCTGATCCACTTTCTCCTTATTGTGTTTCATTTGATAACTATATAGTGTTTGGCATTATGTTAGTGTTTGTTAAAACTATTAAACTACTTTATAGGCATCCCAAATATGCATCTGCTTTCTCTTAGGCCAAATATGGCAAAACATTGGCTAGATGACAAAATCAAATGTTTATATAATATATGTTTCAGTTCAATAATAATCGATATATCTAAAACTAAAAAAATATAATGTTTATATAATATTTGGTATCGTGAAAGATAAACGAGCCTAGTTGGTTATACTAGCCGGTCTCGGTGAAAGTTAAACGAGCCGAACTCAAGCCTAGTTGAGCTCGGGATCGGTTCAGCTCGGCTCGTTTGCACCCCTAAGCAACACCAAAATCAAAAATATGGGGTCCTTTTGCATTGTCTTTATTCGATTAACACTTTTGAAATTATTTAATTATTGGACAAGTTAACAAAAAGCTTGAAACAAACCGAGTCTTTTAAAGCCCGAGCCTCAATTAAAGATCATTTAGTTCAAGGCCGAGCTTTGGTTGAGAAGATCGTTTGTGCTCGTAGAACCTCAATAACCGTAGTGTAAAGCTTGAGCTTTAGAAATGCGCTCAAAATGAGTCCTGCTCGAGCCAAGTCATGGTTCGGCTACACCACTACTCTTGTCCAGAATCCAGATCTGCTGGATTAGTTTACAATATCTGCTAAAAAATTAGAACGTCTGATGCTGCTAATAGGACTCGAGCATAGGTGCTAACCGCCAAGGCCTACAGAATGGGGAAGTTACAAGTACGCCACAGCAAATGAATAATATATATATATATTGAAGTAAAATAATATTTACAGCATATTCATATGTTATTATCATGTTCTTTGGTGAGCTATTCTAACCTAACTGCCCCAAGCATTTAATCCGACGATCTCCGCTGCCGTAAAACATCTTCTCTGACGAGCATCTCAACCGTTCCGACGATCTCCGCTGCCGTAAAACATCGCTCCGACGATCTCCTTTCTATCTGATGCCAAATTTGGGGGAAAAACATAGGTTAAACCTTAGATCTGTGATTTAATCCATCAGGTAGTTTTAATTTTGAGTTTACATACTTATTGCTATGATCTGCCAAACAATTAGTTATCAGGAGTATACGAGTAAGTGTTTAGTTTGATTGTATCGATTTACAGTGAGATTGAAATTTAAATTTATCGATCTAATCAGCTACTTATTCAGATTGTATTGATTTACTGTTATATTGAAGTTTAGGTTTTTCGATCTAATCAGTTAGATAAATTGAGCTACGAGAGGTTGTTAGGTAGGATTGGATCGTACGGAATGTATCAGTTTACTGTTTGATTGGAATTTAGGTTTATTGATCTAATCGGCTGTTTATATTGCATATACCAGTAATTGATAGAGAAATTAAATTGTGGTAGCTTTGGATTTTATCGATTTATAATGGGATTGAAATTTAGGTTTATCGATCTAATCGGTTGATTATATTGCATGTGCAAGTAATAGATTGATAAATTGAATCGTGATAGCTTTATATCGTTCTGCTTATGACAATCACAATTTAGCCTTGATTTTCAATTTAATATATTGTGTCAGCTTTATAAAAGATTGACTTGTGCATCATAGAGGCTACAGGAGATGGAGGTTAAAGAAATTCCCGTTGAGAACTGTGAGAAACAATTTGATGTCGTTGAGAACTGTGACACCATAGGTATGATTCTCTATTTCTCTTAATTAACACAGTTATTACTTATTAGTGAAATTTTAATTTTTTGCTAAAAGACTGTTACTCATATTTGAAAAGGAATATGTTTTTCAGATTATGATTATCTTGCAAAGGCTCTACATGGAAGTCTGAAACTTGAGACTCCCTCTAGAGTAGACATGTGAACCGAAATGGAAATGCCACCATCCGCACATTCAATAGGGTAACTGCTTTTTTGACTTCTCTTTTATATGATTACAATTGCAAAAGTAGAATTGTTAATAAATTTTTATAGGTTAATGCTCTAGATTTACAGCATATGCCATATTGTGTTCATTGCTTAATAAAATTATGAATATGAATTTTTTTGCAAAGATATACCATTAGGTTATGCATCAATTCAAGGAATAATTGAAGAGAAAATAACTAATCATGGTGTGAAAGCAGTGGAACATATTATTAAAACAAAGCGTCATCAAGATCCTGATACAGCTAAGGGGTGTCTCTATTAGCTATTGTTCATGTAATTTTCCTAGAATGTGTAGATGGACTATATTCTGATTTGATCTTATGCTATTAAAATTTTATCTATAAAATATTTAAAAGGTGCTTGAGTTTTTCCACTTTGGCTGTACATCTGAAAACGCAAACAGTCTAGCATCCGGACTAGAGGCATACAAAAAGTTTTCTATTTATTTTATTTATTTATTTAATTATTTTTTTCTAAAACCGAGTTGGTCAACTAGAAAATAAAAACCAGTTTAGAAGGAAAAATGTTCGAACCTACCAAATCGATATGGGTCGGCTTATAATCTGGTTTGGGAAAACCTGTTTTTTTCTTTGCATATTTTTCATACTGAGTCAAGTCCAAAACCAGTTTCAGGGAACATTAGACTTGTGCAAACTAGCATAAAGGGCCCCTGACGCAGGAACCGCCAGCCGGAATGACCAACAAATTCTGCAGCCTGACTGTTGGATGTGTTGAGTTTTGACCTGCTGTTTCTTAGTTGATGCCCAATTAGTTTTCTGGATAAAACCTCCAAAAATGATCCTAATAGCTATCTTGACCCGTATCTTGACCCAAAACTAGATATTGACCAAAGCACTAATCTAACATTATGCTTTCTCTTATTCATGGACAAGTAAAATCTTTTCCTATTACTATAAGTTAAAACCACATCTTTTCTTTTTATTTTATACCTTTAAATCGTATGTGCATGCTACAAAGGGTATAACTGGAATTTCACATCACCATTGGAAGATCAGACGTCCAATATTGACCATCAAGTGAAATCTAATCATTGGGGATGACTAAAGTAATGAAGAAATAGGGCAATTTGATTTCAAAAAGAGAAGATCAAGCAACCATCAGGTAAAATCTAATCACTTGACAAAATTTGAAGTTTTAGTTAAAATTGTTTTCTTTTAGAATGCAAAGGAAGATAGTTATGACATTAAACAACCCGTCCACCGGATGGGTATAAAACTAGTTTCTTTGGTTTTTCCTCTTTTATATTCTTCTAAAGTGTTGTTATTTCCTATGCCACCTAGGCGACATATGTGTGTGATTATATCCTTGGTGGTAAAACTTAACGGATCTAGTTCTACAATAGAAGCATTTCTAGAGGTATGCATTATACTCTCTTAAATCTATATAATATTGATTTCGTGTTTATGTTTTAAATATCTACACACTTCTAACTTTTTGCATACTTGCAGAAATTTAAATATGCAGTTTTCAAGGGTTTTGATACCGACACTGATGTAGAAAACCAAGCTACAATGTTAAAGGGAGAAACGGAGGAAATTGGTTGGTATCGTTGTCTTTGATTTATTATAATAATTGTCCGGAAATTACAATTTTTGATGCCTACTTTTTTCTTTTTGTAATTTTTGCATGGAAATTAGTCGAGAGGACCCTGATGAGTAAATATGGAATGGAACATGTCGCTGAACACTTCATAAGTTTCAACATGCACCATTTGTGATGCTACTCAAGTAAGTACTTTTAAACAATGGGTGGGCGGGTAGTAGGTATTTAACTAACTTTTGGTATGTGTCGAATTGCCTTGGACCAAAAATCATAAAAAGTTACATATTATATACATATTGATAAGTTTTTATTTTTTTTATTAGGTACCTTGCATGCAGATTGAAGATGGTGAAAGAGGTTAACGAGTGTGGTGAAGTTTTTAGTTTTTATTCAAATATTTGTTACTTTCCTTTTGATATGATTGAACTTTTAATTGTAGTAAAGATATTATGATTTCTGGATTTGAGGGTTGCATTATAATAATAGTGTCACTAAGAGGTTAAGGTTTAGTGGGGTACAAAAAACATACCCAAAAGTTTGTAATAGTAGAAATAAAAAGTGTCACTAAAAGTTCAAAAGCTTGTAGTGGCAGACGAAAAAAATTGTCACTGGAACAAAATGTTATAATGGTATATAGAAAAAATGCCACTAAAATTCCATAATGTTTTTAATGGTATATTGAAAAAATTGCCACTAAAGTTCAAAATATTTTTAATGGCATACGATAAAAAAAGTGCCACTAAAAGTTTAAAATATTTTTAATTGCATACAGAAAAAAATGCCAATAAAAGTAAAATGTTTTAGTGGCATATGAAAAAAAGTGCCACTAAAAGCCCAAAAGTTTGTAGTGGCGAACGAAAAAAGTGCCACTAAAAGGCTTTAGTGGTAGCTCTTCTAGTGGCACTTTTTTTGTGTGTCACTCATTCCAACAAGGTTCTTTAGTGACACTTTTTTAGTTTCTTGTGACACTTTTTGTGTGCCATTAAATGGCTTTTTATTTGTAGTGGTACACAATTGTTAATCTAAGTTGTGACTATTACATACCTTCTAGTGACATGACACCAATGAAAATGTGACCTACAACTTTTAATATAAACTTGTCTTATTTTAAGTGTCACTGTTGTGTATCCTTCAGTGACTATCTTTGAATATTTGTTGTTACATTTTCATTTACTGACATATATTACGTAGTTACATGACCCTAACACACTTGTTATCACACTATTATTAAATAAATGTGACTATTTGTGTATTTTAGTGACAAAAAAGTTTGAATAGTGTGACTATATGTTGTTAGTTATCACACAATTGTTAATCTAAGTTGTGACTATTACATACCTTCTAGTGACATAACACCAATGAACATGTAACCTAAAACTTTTAATATAAACTTGTCCTATTTTAAGTGTCACTGTTGTGTAACCTTCAGTGACACTATGTTTAAATATTTGTTGTTACATTTCCATTTAGTGACATATAGTACGTAGTTACATGACCCTAACACACTTGTTGTCACAATATTATTATATAAATGTAACTATTTGTGTAATTTAGTGACAAATAAGTTTGAATAGTGTGACTATATGTAATTAGTTATCACACAATTGTTAATCTAAGTTGTTGCTACTACATACCTTATAGTGACATCTCTTATTTTAAGTGTCAATGTTGTGCATCCTTTAGTGACACTATCTTTGAGTATTTGTTGTTACATTTCCATTTACTGACATATAATACGTAGTTACATGACCCTAATACACTTGTTGTCACACTATTAATAAATATATGTGACTATTTGTGTATTTTAGTGACAAATAAGTTTTAACAGTGTGACTATATGTTGTTAGTTATCACACAATTGTTAATCTAAGTTGTGACTTCCTTCTAGTGACATCTCTTATTTTAAGTGTCACTGTTGTGCATCCTTCAGTGACACTATGTTTGAATATTTGTTGTTACGTTTCACTTTAATGACATATATTACGTAGTTACGTGACCCTATAACATACTTGTGGTCACAGTCTTTTCTAAAGACTGTGACTGTTAATCGGATGTAGACACAAATATTTTGGTAGGCAGTGATTATATGTAGTTAGTTATCACACTATTGTTAATACAAAATTACCAATATATACCTTTTAGTGACATTCGTATTTACACTATATTTAATGAACGTGACCATATATATATATATGTTAGACACAAATTATTTTGTAAAATGTGACTACATATAGTTTATAATCACCCAAATGTAACCTTTTAGTGACATATGATAATTTTAAATGTGACCAAAAATGAATTATAATCAAATAAGTTTTAACAGTGTGACTATATGTTGTTAGTTATCACACAATTGTTAATCTAAGTTGTGACTTCCTTCTAGTGACATCTCTTATTTTAAGTGTCACTGTTGTGCATCCTTCAGTGACACTATGTTTGAATATTTGTTGTTACGTTTCACTTTAATGACATATATTACGTAGTTACGTGACCCTATAACATACTTGTGGTCACAGTCTTTTCTAAAGACTGTGACTGTTAATCGGATGTAGACACAAATATTTTGGTAGGCAGTGATTATATGTAGTTAGTTATCACACTATTGTTAATACAAAATTACCAATATATACCTTTTAGTGACATTCGTATTTACACTATATTTAATGAACGTGACCATATATATATATATGTTAGACACAAATTATTTTGTAAAATGTGACTACATATAGTTTATAATCACCCAAATGTAACCTTTTAGTGACATATGATAATTTTAAATGTGACCAAAAATGAATTATAATCAAATAAGTTTTAACAGTGTGACTATATGTTGTTAGTTATCACACAATTGTTAATCTAAGTTGTGACTTCCTTCTAGTGACATCTCTTATTTTAAGTGTCACTGTTGTGCATCCTTCAGTGACACTATGTTTGAATATTTGTTGTTACGTTTCACTTTAATGACATATATTACGTAGTTACGTGACCCTATAACATACTTGTGGTCACAGTCTTTTCTAAAGACTGTGACTGTTAATCGGATGTAGACACAAATATTTTGGTAGGCAGTGATTATATGTAGTTAGTTATCACACTATTGTTAATACAAAATTACCAATATATACCTTTTAGTGACATTCGTATTTACACTATATTTAATGAACGTGACCATATATATATATGTTAGACACAAATTATTTTGTAAAATGTGACTACATATAGTTTATAATCACCCAAATGTAACCTTTTAGTGACATATGATAATTTTAAATGTGACCAAAAATGAATTATAATCACATGATTTTGATTGCATTTCACATTTAGTGACATTTGAGAAATAAGCATAATAATGGATAATATATATATGAAACGACACAAATATATAAAAAAATAAAATGAAATTCTTCTACATATAAATAAATTTTAAACGGGAGTTTCTACAAATATGCATCCTAATTTAAATCCAACAAGTTGAATTAATTAAGCCTGCTTAGCTGCTGCATTAGTACTACTCCTGGTGATCTTCGATTTAAGATAATTCAACTGGACATATTCTACTGTTCCTTTTATTTTAGGCATTTTTTTTACCTTTGAATCTTTCGGTTGATTCCGCTGTTGACCATCAACATCTTTAGTAGTGGTCCCGTTTGTAAAGATGTTGACCTTTAATTTTCAATGTGTTGTTCATCTTGTGTCTACGCCATTTGAAAAGGAAAAAAACACATAAGTTGTTTGAAATAGTTTAATAATTTAAAAACCGTTATAGAAAGTAGTTACTGAAACTCACATCAATAATGCAAAGATCCTTCGCCCAAGTAACAAAACTGCCAGCTGCTTCCCCGACTGTACGCGCATCAGAAATTTTATGAGGTAAAAATGATGCATCTTGTATCGGTTGGTCAATCGATACTTTGTAGCAGTCCTCTTGGACTGAAACATTGTGACATGTTGGTAGGCCTTCGGACAAGTAAATCCTACCAGAAGCGACAACGTTTCTCTTTTGTCACAATTGCTAGTTGACACTTGATAGTCTATAATAATTATTGTCATTATATCATATAGAAAAAAGGAAAAAAAAAATACAAAGACATATTTGTAAAAGTACATACCCGTTATCCTAATGGTGAAGGAGTATTTACTGGTACAGGTGAGCTTTCTGCGTTCTTTTTGACGGTTTTGGAAGAGTCCTAAATAACAATTTATAATTCCCACAATTAATTAATGACGATTGTAAATTACTGAATTATTCAAAGAATAACTTACTTGATTAACTTTGTCAAGTGTACAATGTTTCCTTTTGCCTGTAGCAGAAGTGGCTCGGTCATTCTTACCGGACGAAGTTGTCGTTTTTTTCAGTTGACGTCCACCTGATTGACTTGGAGACTGATTCCAGGACTTGTCTCGTTGCCCTGATCAAATACTCATATTAAAAGTACAATGTTATAATAGAATTTAATTAATAAAAATAATATTAAAATAAAATAATAAGTTACTAGAGTTATGTTAACCTTTGTGCACTGTTTCAGTTGAAGTATATGATCAGTAACAGTGTCGTCATTCTGACCCACCGAATATGCAGTTTGATTCTTCTGGGACCCACTTGAATGAATCGGAGACTGCTTTTCATGAGAACAAAGGATTAGCAATGGATTAATTTATTTATATTTATAAAAATATTATGGGCAGGTTCACTTACTTGTTGTTGATTCGGTTTTGTCCGCACCTAGATCCCCTGAATAGCAAGGCTGGTTAGTAACTCTCTCATGCCAGCTTGTTGTTTATCAAGCACATTTTTCATCAACATAAGCTCGTCACCTTGTTTCTGTCTTTCTTGTCTCTCTTTTTCCTTTTCGTCTCTCTCAGACTGGACCATAAGTTGAAGCTCCTTTATTTGTTCTTTTGTCGATCCTCTAACTCGTCGTGGACCGTGAAGATACATAGAAGACGTTGCTCCAGTTCCTACCCCTCTTACGCAACCACGTTTTTCGTGGCCAAAGACTAGTGTCATGGCATCCTCGCCTTGATCAACCTTCAACTCCCCAGTAATGATTTTTTTTTTCATTTTCCATCTACACAAAATAATATGTAAAATCATTCAAGTTCAAATAATATGTAAAATCAATCAACTATTGCAAAAAAATATGAATAAATTACAAATAGTCTCCCGAACTCACTAGTTGCTCTCCCAGCGTCCTAACCTCCTCATCTTCTATTTTACCATCTTTGTTTTGACAGGCTTAATACCAAATTAAACACCGGGAGGGAGGTACATCTTTCTCAACTTCGTTGTTTGCAAGCTTGTTATAATTTATAAGAAAGGTGCATTAGTATTAAATCAAATAATCTTTTTTTAAGTCCTAAGCATCTATTTATGGAATGTTTAAAGAATAAAACATTTACCATTTTTTCTTCAAGAGTAGCATATCCACCTCTTCCCAACCGGTGGCTGTAACGCGACTTCGCACGAGCTTCCTTCCTTAAGATCGACGAATCCTTCATGAAAACTAAATCTCACATATATCAATTCTTAATCTCACATATTTTCAAATCTAGCTTAAATTTTATAAGCATTTACCTTGAATTTGTCGGATTGTGTATACGCGACAAAGTTGTCCCGGTGATCTTGGTTAAGGATTATTATCTGAAACCGTCTTGGAATTTTAGCTAACTTCTCTGGTTTGCCTAGGTTGGGGTGTATGTCCCGTTTATACACCCTACTTCTAAACCTTCTTAAGAGCAAACCAAGACGAGTCATTACAACTTTTCTTTTTTCTTCGTCTACTTCGTAATAACGCTGAAACAACAATTACAATTAGAATGGGATATAATGTATGCAAAAAAAAAATTGATCTCCTAAGTTCTTTACCGTAATCTCTTCCCACAACTTATCCCTTAGTTCTTTTTTATGCTTCCGTCCATGTAAGAACACTGAAATTCATTTTCTCCCTGACGAGATCTCATACAAAACTCACGAATTCAGATCTATACTTTCCAGTCAACCTGCCAAATGCATCGAACTTGACTTTATGTTTTTTTCCACCAAAATTTGTATAGGCACTTCGCATCTTTGGCAGTCTAGTCAATCCCCTTTTCTTTTTATCTTTGGCATCATTGACTTTATGTTTGTTTTCAGAGGCATCTGATGGACTCATATCAGAGTCACTCGAATCATCATGAGATTCTTCATTATACAGGTCTTCCAATGCATCATTCCCTTCATATATTCCTTTCAATTCGATGACCTACGACCCAAAGTAACATGCAAATGAGAGTTTTTGATTGCAAATAAACATATATACAAATCGTCACAATCATTCATAGTTGTTGAACATATATAAATCCTCACAAACCTTAGTAGAAGAAGATGAATTGCTTGATGACAAACCCGCGTATTTCTGAAAATCGTCAATCGAGTTCTAGAACGGAAACCACCAACAGATGTGGAATGCATCATTATGACCATGTTTCCGTAATAATAGTAGTGTAATTTGTTCATGGAGACAATGTGATTTTTTCAATTTTTGTTAATTTTCAATCAAACATTGATTAACGGCGCCATTTTAGAATCCTATTAATATTAAACAGTCATTATTAAGCTATATTTGTAAATTTGGGAGGGGAAGATTTTGAGAAATTTGAAATTATGGTCGACCATTCAGTTTTAGTATTAATTATCATTATCTTTTTATAATTTGTAAATGTTACTCTTATAAATACATAATGTAAATTTTTATAATGTTACTCTTATAAATACATTAATTATCATTATCTTTTTACAATTTGTATATGTTACCTTCATAATCATACTCTTATAAATACATAATGTAAATTTATATAGCGAACTCCGACCGAAACCAATATTATTTTGTTACCGACCCCAATCTATTTTTATTACCAACCCCAATCTTCCTATTGTCATTTAGTTTTTAAGAATATTAGCTAACATTTTTTAAAAATTTTAAATTTTTTAAAAACTTATAACAAAAATAGAAGTTCTTATAATTCTCTAATTAGGAGTTGGACTTAAGTGTTTAACCAAATCTAATTCTAAAATAAATTGATCCATTAATTAAGAACATGGTCTTTTAACCATTTAACTAACCCAAATCCAGCCTCCAATTCTTTGAAAAATAAGTCATTTGTTATCTGATTAGGGATTATAGATTCCAATGGGGTATAACAGAGTCCAATAGGGGTAAGAGAGTCCAATTGTGGGTAACAATGTCCAATTGGGGATAACAAAGTCCAATTGGGATAACATAGTCCAATTGGGGATAATAGAGTCCAATTGGGTATAACAAAGTCCAAATGGAGATAACAGAGTCCAACTGGAATAACATAGTCCAATTGGGATAACATAGTCCTATTAGGGATAATAATGTCCAATTGGTGATAATAGAGTCCAATTAGGTATAACAAATCCAATTTGGGGTAATAGAGTCCAATTGGGTATAACAAAGTCCAAATGGGGATAATAGAGTCCAACTGGGATAACATAGTCCAATTGGGATAACATAGTCCTATTAGGGTTAAAAGTCTCCAATTGGGGATAATAGAATCTAATTGGGTATAACATAGTCCAATTGGGATAACATAGTCCTTTTAGGGTTAAAAGTGTCCAATTGGGGATAATATAGTCCAATTGGGTATAACAAAGTCCAATTGGGGATAACAAAGTCCAATTGTGTATAACAAAGTCCAAATAGGGATAATATAGTCCAATTGGGGATAACAAAGTCCAGTTGGGTATAACAAAGTCCAATTGGATAACATAGTCCGATTAGGAATAATAGTGTCCAACTGGAGATAATAGACTCCAATTGGGGATAATAGAGTCCAATTGGGGATATCAAAGTCTAGTTGGGGATAATAGTATCCAATTGGGGATAATAGAGTCCAATTGGATAATAGAGTCCAATCGGACTCTATTATCCCAGTATGACTCTGTTATCCCCATTCGGACTCTTTTATCCTTGATCGGACTCTTCTGTCCCCAAACGGGTCAAAATGGGTTGACAAATTTATGGAGATGAGTGGATGGTGGTTAGTGTCTCAAGGAAAAAGAATGTTCGGGTTTAAACGGGTTTTGGATTGAAAGTAGTTCGGTTTGGGTTTGTTATTTGTTATCCCCATGACCAGTTTCCACCCAAATCTAAACACACCTCACGTAGGTTCGACCTAATTGATAAACATATCACAGCGTAGGTTCGACCCATGACCCGTTTCCACCCAAATCTAAACACAACTCACGTAGGTTCAACATAATTGATAAACATATGACAATGTAGGTTCGACCCATGACCCGTTTCCACCCAAATCTAAACACAACTCACGTAGGTTCGACTCAATTGATAAACATATCACAACGTAGGTTCGACCTCTGTGAGAAATACAAAGTAAGGTGTGTATTTAATTATGAGTAGAATAAGTATGTTGTTCGATTAATTGATAAGAATAATTACTTATTTGGTTTAATTATGTTTATAGTGGTGATTTCAAAGATGGACAAGTCTTGGATGGCAACGAATAGAAACAGAAAGGTTTACATGGATGGAGTTCTAAGTGTTATAGATTATGAAGTCACCAATTTAAAGAAATCGAGCAATAAGCCAATAAATAAAATACCATGTCCATGTCAAACTTGTTTAAACCACATATCACTCAGTCTGGACGATGTGAAACATCACTTATTCAAACATGGCATAGATCAAAACTATACCATATGGTCTAAGCATGGAGAAAAGGATGAGCCCCAAATTAGTTATCTAGTTTTGTGACAACTATGAAATGCACACAACCGATTTTACTTAGGAATTACCAACTGATGTTGCCCAAACAGTAAATATGGTTGAAGCTACAGAAGAAAACTTCACGGATGATCGTGATTATGCAAAGTTCATAAAAATAATTGAAGATGCTGAGAAGCCACTTTACAAAGGTTGTCCCGACTTCATGAAGTTGTTTGTGCTGGTACAACTTTTCAACGTGAAGAGCAAGTACGGAGTTTCGGATAAATGCTTTACAGAATTCATTATTATCTTTAAGAAGATGCTACCAGAAGGTAATGAAATGGCTAGTGGTACATATGAGGTTAAGAGAACATTCAAAGCAATGGGGTCAGGTTATAACAAAATACACGCCTGCGTTAACGACTGCATTCTTCATAGGGGACTGTACGAAAAATATGAAGTATGTCCCACTTGTGGAAAAGATGGAAGGAAGATGATATTTAAGAAGTAACATACAATAAAATTCCAGCAAAAGTATTATGGTACTTTCCCATAATTCCACGGATTAATTGACTTTTTTAGTCACCGACGACTGCACGACATTTGAGATGGCACGCGGAAAGTAGAATAAAGAATGGTGTTTTACGTCACCCGACGGATTCACCCGCATAGGCTGCTATAGATTAATTGACTTTTTTAGTCACCGACGACTGCACGACATTTGAGATGGCACGCGGAAAGTAGAATAAAGAATGGTGTTTTACGTCACCCGACGGATTCACCCGCATAGGCTGCTATAGATTACGAATATAAACCCATTAAACAAGATCCAAGAAGTTTGCGGCTAGGCATTGCAGCTGATGGGTGGATATTAATAGAGGAAATCGACACCACAGTGTCTGGCTAGTTTTAGCTGTCATTTACAACCTTCCACCATGGCTCTGTATGAAAAGGAAGTTCATCATGCTATCGTTATTGGTATCGGGGACACTGGGTAATGATATCGATGTATTTTTAGCACCGTTGATTGAATATCTACAACAGTTATTCGATACGGGGGTAGAACATACGATGCATATGCCCGAGAAAGTTTTACGCTACATGCTGTTGTCTTATGGACCATAAACGATTATCCCGCCCTTGGTACACTTTGTGGTTGTCCATATAGAGGCTTCTTTGGTTGTGTAGTTTATGGTAATGAAACAAACTGTGTTAGACTAAGAAGATCAAATAAGCAAAGCTATGGTGGCCATAGACGGTATCTACCTTATGATCACCCGTTCATAAAGCAAAAGAAGGGATTCGATGGAACACAAGAGTTTCGAAGTGAACCAATACCTAATAACGGGGTAGAAATATATAACGAGATGCAATATTGTATAAACATTTGAGGTAAGGGCCACAAGAACAATGCATCAGGTTTGCAACAAGCTTCGAATGGGAGAGGTGGGAAAATTTTTTTAAAAAAAAGGAACAAAAGAATCAAATACAACTTAAGAAGGCAGCAATGGTAAACCCTACTGGATAAAATTTAATATTTGGCATCGGAAACTTAGATATTGGCGGTTTAATTATGTCAACCATTGTATAGATTTTATGCATATTGAAAAGAATGTGGCAGAGAGTCTGATTGGAACACTGTTAAACATTCCGTGAAAGACGAAAGATGGATTGGAGGCTCGACTCGATCTAGATGATATGCACTTAAGGCCATAGTTACAACCCAAGAGAGACGACACGAACATTAGGCTTCCGCCTGCGAGTTACACATTAACGACAGAGGAAAAAGACAAGTTTTGCGGCACGTTGTACAAGTTAAGGGTCCCACAAAGGTATTGTTCAAATTTTGCTAGTTTGGTTGGTCTAAAGGACAGGAAGCTAGTAGGACTTAAATCACACGACTATCACATGCTTATGCAACAGTTTTTGCCCCTGGCAATACGATCTATTATGCCACAACCTACAAGATATGATATAATAAGGTATTTTCTTATTTTTATATTCATATCACCATATCACTCCTTAATTTTTTTGGTAAGTTGGAATACTGCATGTTGTTACGTGACCGTATACTTTTTTATTTCATGTTCTGTTTTTTTCAAATCAATTTGTAGCAAGGATATCAAGGTCGAGGAGGTTGACAAATTGGAGGCAGATTTGTTTATGACATTGTGCCTTCTCGAGAAATACTTCCCTCCATCGTTTTTTGATGTTATGGTTCATTTAACCGTGCACATTGCTAGGGAAGTTAAGTTATGTGGTCCCGTATTCTTTCGGTGGATGTATCCATTTGAAAGGTGTATGAAGGTTATTAAGGGGCACGTGCGAAACAAAAATAAGCCAGAAGGATGAATTGCTGAACAAATGTTGCTGAGGAGATGACTGAGTTCTTAAGCGAATTCAAAAAAGACTTGAACACTATTGGTATTCCTAATAGCTTGAGGAACTCGATTGAAAATAAGAATAGAGCAAGTAATAAAAACGGAGTCCCACTATCTACGGGCAAATCTATGGACGACATTTCTTCAGATCTGTTCGTGAAAGCACATTTCTATGTGCTGCAAAATACATCCGAAATTGTTCCTTATATCGAGTAAGTATTATGTACATGGATTATATTATTTTATTTTCTACTACACGGTGTATAAAATTAATTCGTCAATAGTTATTTACAGTCGGCACATGGCATTTCTTGAACAACAACATCCTGACAAGAAAACAACATGGCTAGAGAAAGGGCACATCTTAAAGTTTGGTATGTGGTTACGATATGAGGTGCGTACGTATACTACATATTTCATAACAGCCTTACTAGTCAAATATTTATTATATTTGATCACCCTTGTAGTATATATGTATCAGGTTGAGAGAGAGTTAGCGGAATCGAGAGAAAGTATATCAGAGACCGTAAGGTGGATTTCATATGGACCAAATAGAAACGTATTGAGCTACGAAGTCTATTACATCAACGGATTTACATTTCGTACAAAATCTCAAAAAGGTAAAGTTCACCAGAACAGTGGGGTTAGTGTAGTAGCAAATGACTTGCACATTTCTAGAGAAGTTAAAACCTGCACCGAGACAAGCTATTATAGGGTTTTACAGGACATATGGGTACTTGATTACCATTTTAGAAAAATCCCGTTGTTCAAGTGTGACTGGGTTGACAATAAAATCGGGGCCAAGAAAGACGACCAAGGGTTCACATTGGTTGAACTAAGTAGATTAGGACACAAGAATGATCCTTTCATATTGGGCTCACAAGCACAACAAGTTTTTTATGTGACGGTCCAACTCAATAAAATTTTTTTAATAGTAATCAAGAATCCTCCAACAATTTATACGTATGCGTACGAAGATGAGGAGTTTAGTACGGTGATTTGTTATGAGAATGAAAATGTATTGCCCCCTGTAGATAAAAAAGATTTGGGGAAGGAATCCCGAGATGACTATTAACGCAATGACGGTCGGGATTTAATTATACGTACTAAGGTATGCAATTCTTTCTTGATAATCTGCTAATGCATTTGTTAAATCTGAAACGTTAAGTTGTCAACATGTACATTTATACAAGTGTAGCTAGCACTCACATTTGATTGTTTCAGGCACAAGTGGGCCCTTTTTTATTATCATGGACGTCGACCATTGGCTTGCATCATTACTTAATATTAGACTAGTATAATATAGTTGTAATATATTATGTAATATGTTCTCATTATTTGTTGAGTCTCATTAATATGTAATATTTTCTCATTATATGTTGAGTCTCATTATTAATTATTATGTAAATATGCTTAAATTTAGATTTGGAAAGATATGGTATGTTAAGCTATATATAAAATTGATTGGAAATTATTGGGACTAGATCGTAATTGAATTATTTTCGGCTAGCAACTTAGTCGTAATTCATATATAGCATCCATGTATATCGTCATTACACTAAGTGATTTTCTTTATATCATAATTACCTAGGAACTACAAAAGGCAATATTTAATTGACAATAATATCTTATTAATTTCTTAAATTTATTCATATAAAAGACAATATTATTATACCTTAACTACATCAAAGTAGTAGATATTCATTCATATAATTAACAATTAGTACACTAAAACCATATCAAAGCAAATATTCATTCATATAATTAAAAAGTAGTAGATACAAAAACTTAATGTCCAGAAATATATAATCTTACATTAAAATAAAATATCTAATTATTATTAAGAAGATAGATTGTGAACATCGATTGGTCTTCACTCCAGTTGAAACTAGCCCTCAACCCGACATCAATCACGTTCTCTTCCAGAAAATCGTCCCCCTTACAAACCTTGTATTGACGCGACTGGTACTACCTATCGTTCCGGCGAGCAACTGTTTCAAAAACATCCCCATAATCACCAAATATGAACTTCAATCTGAAGTTCTTCGACCGGATGTTGTACCGGTTGACAAATGTAACCGGTAGTTTCTGCCATATTAAAAAACCAAATGCCACAATTTAAATTTATAACTTATTATATACAATAATCTTTGATTGAAATTATAATAGTAAATAAGAGAATGGGGTATAACTTACGAGGGAACCCTTAACCACCATCTTAAAGGTGTAGTCATATTCCAGCCATTGAACGTTTGTGTAGTCTTCTGCATTAAATCCACAAGAACATGCATACTTAATATTTTGATCAAAATTTACAAAATCAAAATCGGATTCAGATACTAGATTGTATAATTAATTATAACCCTAGTTCATGTATTTATAACTACGTTCATTATACACAAAACTCTAATAGAAAGGAAGACGAAATATCGTGCATGGTTGCATATGGTTATTCATAAATTGATCAAACGTGTAAATTAAGCATATATGAAATACTTTCGTCATGGTATAGCAGAGTGATGGATATCGCCATGATTTTAAGTTTACTTTGAAAACTAACTGATCGATTAGGGAGTAGGGACAGGGATGACGAAAAGGCGGTTGGAAACAATTGCTTATATATCGTGTTTTAACCAAAAAGGCCCAAATAATTATCTTTTAAGCAAAATGGCCCTTTGAAAAACATATTATAGTATTTAGTCACACATTACAATTAAAGTTGTCACTATAAACTACTAAGACAACACTAATGTTTCCTTAAAGAATGTAAAGAATGTAATGGTCACATGTTAACTAATTAAAAGTACTTACACTTCACTAACATTTCCTTGGTAATGAACATTTAGTCACACCTAACAAAGTGAACAATTAGCAAAATGTATTTGTAGTCATAAATTGTATGCATTTACCATCACCATAATGTATATTTTGTCACACATCCAAATTGGAGATGTGACCAAATCGTTCACAAAATTTTTTCATCATCTTCACTTTAGCTCATGTTGCCGGTCAATATTTAGTTTTTATTAAAAAATAAATTTTTTTTATAAACTTTTCTTTACTTAAAATTTATGCCGGCGTGTTCACAAAATAAACTGAACAAGACTGTGTTTTTAGATTTTTTTTTAAACTTAATTATTAAAAGTTATTATAAAAATTCAATGTTGTAGTTTAAACTAATTAATGTGTGCAGAAAAGGAAGAACAAATTAAATATTTTCCAATAAAATAGTGACATTTGGCAATGAATGGGTTTACAAATAATGTTGTTGTGTTGAACCGATTAGTATCTAGTTTGCTAATGGTTACTATTAGTCACACCTAACTAGTCTTATACTAGTGGAGTTACTTTGTCACATATTCCAATGCTGACCAAATATCTAACTAGTTGTTTAGTATTAATAACATTGCCTTGTATTAATAGCATTGCCTTTATATGTTTTTGTACTTAAAATGGCACATGCACATTATTTTCTTCATATCTCTTAGTTCAAATTTTCTCTCACAGTATTAACTATCAAGGTTAGTCTTTTAGTTTTTATATTACTTGCATGTATATGACAGTGTAATTTTGTAACTTCTATTTAGATTATAAACAGTTTGAAGCATTAGCGTGTATCTATTGTTGTGTGTGTTAATTAACTTTGTTGATTTGTTGTTACAGATGAAGATTACTGATGTAGAGGAAGATGACATGGAAGATGATAAAGTGCTGATTTGGTCATGGACGCAATCGCTACTCTCCAAAGGAAGATCACAAGATTTCGTTTCAAGTCTAACATCCGCGATTTGGTGGATTATTTCTCATAGTATCACCTGTCCGAATCTCGGATAGATGAATAGAATCTATGATGGTGTTTCCGTAAAAAATTTATTCACCATCATTATTATAGATTCGACCGAGGTCAACAGACTGGATTTTCGGGTAGCTGGGGTGCTGCCAAGACATCCATAGGTAATTTGATAGATCCAAAATTTCAAGTTAATACGACCGAGGTCTACTATATCATTAGTTAGGCTAAATCAAGTGTAGGATTGTGATGATTATTCAGTTTGTACGGTTATTTAGTTTGTACTCTGATTGTTATAATCAATATATACCTTTTAATGTTGATTTTTGAAACAGTCATGACGGTAATTCAGATTGTACTATGATTGTTATAATCAATATACTGAATCTTAAGAGTGAATGTGTTGTGACTTCTTAATGTTATAATTCCGCTATACCATATCGAATTGTAGATATAAGCGTTTCTGTAAATCCAAAAGTACATGCATACATATCAAATAGTTTGATCAAACTCTAAAAAATCAAAGTTGGATTCATATAATAGATTGTATAATTAATAACCCTTCATTTATTAACTACATTCATTACGCAAAACGCGAATAGAAAGGATGACGAACTCGTGGTTGCATACACTGGTTATTCATAAATCAAACTGCTTATAATCGTGTTTAGAACAAAAATGGGCCCAAATTATCGTGTTTTGAAAAATAGGCCCAATTAATCATCTTTTAAGCAAAATGGCCCATTGAAAACCATAATATAGTCTTTAGTCACACATTAAAATTAAACTGTCATTATAATCGCACCTAATTAATTAGTTATATTTTTACACACCTAATAAAATGAGAAATTATAATCTGGATAATACCGATCTATAAAGTCAGGAACTATTTTTAGAGTCACTATTGTTTAACCTTTAGTCACATTGTTACATAAATACATGACCCTAACACACCTTTAGTCACACTCTTTTGTAAAGGTTTTTTTTGTGACTATAAACTACTAAGACAACACTAACGTTTCCTTAAAAGAATGTAATATGTAATGGTCACATGTTGACTGAAAAGTACTTACACTTCACTAACATTTCCTTAATAATGAACATTTAGTCACACCTAACAAAGTGAACAATTAACATATGTTACTTCTAGTCACATATTGTATGCATTTACCATTATCATAATATATAATTTGTCACACATCCATATTCGAGATGTGACCAAAAAGTAATTATACATCAATAAAGATGATTGTCTATTGAACATTTAGTCACACCTAACAAAGTGAACAATTAACATATGTTACTTCTAGTCACAAATTGTATGCATTTACCATCACCATAATATATATTTTATCACACATCTGAATTGAAGATGTGACCAAAAAGTAATTATTCATCAATAATGTTGCATTAGTATTAAAAATTTTAGTCACACCTACTAAAATGAACTATGACTATAAACTACTTAGACTTCACTAACGTTTTCTTAGTATTAACCGTTAGTCACACCTAACAGAGTGAACAATCACAAATTGCAATTATAGTCACATGTTTTTTCCATTAAACATTACCATAATATATAATTTGTCACACGCCCATATTCGAGATGTGACCAAAAAGTAATTATACATCAATAACGATGATTGTCTGTTGAACATTTAGTCACACCTAACAAAGTGAACAATTAACATATGTTACTTCTAGTCACAAATTGTATGCATTTACCATCACCATAATATATATTTTATCACACATCCGAATTGGAGATGTGACAAATAAATACTTATACATCAATAACGTTGCCTTAGTATTAAAAATTTTAGTCACACCTACTAAAATAAACTGTTACTTAGACGTCACTAATATTTTCTTAGTATTAACCGTTAGTCACACCTAATAAAGTGAACAATCACCAAATTGCAATTCTAGTCACATGTTTTTTTCCATTAACCATGACCATAATATATAATTTGTCACACATCCATATTCGATCTATGACCATAAACTTCTTATACATCAATAACTATTTCGTTAGGTTAAAATTTTAGTGACACATAATAAAATGGAAGCTGACCATTTGTTACTTCTAATCACATGTTTGTTACATTTGTCATGACTATTATTTATCGTTAGTGACACATTGTAATTGTCACTGTCACCATAAACTTTAACATATGGTAACACAATTAATTAGTGTGACTAATAAACATAAACTTAACATCACACAAACAAATGTTTACTGTCATTTTAAATTACATTTACTCACAGTTACGTTATGTCACTGAATGTGCGTCATTATATAGTGACACAAACAATTGTCATATGTGACCATATGTTTATCTATGGTATCACAAAAAAAGTTACATTTGTGACAAATTAAAAACGTGACCAAATAGTGACATTTGGTCACATTCCTATTATACATCACTAATATTTTATGACATACGCTATGTTTAGTGTGACTAAAGAGGTGATTCTCTATGCAATAGTCACACAAGCACGCTGAAATCGTCACCAAAACATTCTAGGAATTTTCAAACATACATACGGTGACACTTTTTTTCGAAAGTGTCGCATCGACCTGACGTGGTGTATGTCACTAAAAGTAGATTTTGTACTAGTGAAAGAAGTGAGGATCGGCTGAATGCTCTATCCATGCTCTGCTTTTATAGCTGAACTCGACCACCGCCGGCGGATCGTCAGGAAATGGCGGCGGACCATCATGCCGCCTTTTGACACGTCATCTAACGCATTCCATTCATGTTTGTATCGCACCCTGCCATGAGGGGCCTGGTCGTTTTACATACAAATTGGTACCAAGTGTAAGCAGTGGAGTATTATTGATAAAAATAAGTTACAACGTTTGCACTAAGTATTTATGACAAGGTGTAACTACACAACTATCTCTTTTCTAACACTGCTGCAATTTTGTGGTTGGTTCTACTAATATTCTTGGCATCTAGTCTTCATTTTCATGTTCAGCATACGCCTCTATCCTTAGGATTTCTCATTACAAAGCTAATCTAAATTTCTATCCACATAGTACCTGAATATATGCTAAAACGTGTCAACTAAAAAGTTGGTGAGTTCATGAGTCTAGATCACATACACGTAAAAGATTTAATTTGTAAAAGCGCGCAAGTTTGCGTGTATGTAAGTATAAAACGTGGTGCACATCAATCAAGTCCACAATCAATCATGCATCCGATCATAAGTCCCCCTTGACTTACAATCGAACGTCACCCGTCCCCCCGATTATTACCCTGCCAAGATATAATCAAATGTCTAGGTCATATGTCGCAATGGCCCGCATACCTTAGTGTGGTTTACCCAACACCCTGTAACAACCACAAAAATGGGGCTATAATTTTTTTTATAAAAGAAAATTATCGTTAGATACCAGGTGAAATGTTGGTAGAAGCGAACCGTATGTCGATAGGCTTGGCCCAAATAGAAACCAAACGAACCAGAATTTGTTTAGCCCAAAGAAACCCAAGCCCGATAACTCAAAAATCTTAAGAAACATTCCAACAATTATTTAATCTTACCGAGTACCTAAAATATATAACTCAACCATCAAACACTTCTTAAATCAACATTCGAACACCGAACCAAACGAACAAAAACCGATATACAAGAATTGTGATGTGTAATACAAGCATCTACAATATATAACTCATGACTTTTATATAAAAAGAATTAGCCCTCCTCTTTATCTTATTTAAAAACAAATTTATTTAAAGTTTATAAAAATAACATAATATAATACAAGATTTATTATATCCCTAAAATCAAAATCAAATCCCTGGCACCAATGAAAACTCATGGCAACCCCACTTGCTCACCAATCTCGATCCTTCTCTGCAACCCCAATCAGATTTTGTACATGACTTCAATATCCCATGGCAACCCTACCAGCTCACCAATTTCATTTGATCTCAAATGGTGGTGGATTAATAATTATTGAAACAACTTAATACTGTAATAAATTAGAGAACGGTGGATTTAACAACTTATTGAGACACATAATTAATAAGAGTCAGATGGTTGATAATTAATAAGAGGCAACTTATTATTATAACAAACATTTTTATATAAGTAATACTATTTATTTTATTCATTATAGATAAATATTTCGTTCTTGATGTTGGATATCAAAATACTAGAGGTTATCTTGCTCTATATAAAGGAACCAACATTCGTTATCATATACCAAATTTTCGTCGTGGAAAAACGGTTGCTATTCGTACTCTTAGAGGACCTAAAGAGATATTTAACTACCATAATTCATCATTGAGACATTTCATTGAACGAACTTTTGGAGCATGGAAGGCTAGATGGGAGATATTACAGCATATGCAGTCAATTACACCTACGAAACAAAAGTGAAGATCGTGCTAGCATATATGGCAATCATAATTATATTAGAAGAAAAGATACATGTGATGAAGGGTACAACAAGGCGCAACAAGAATCTTACACTTCAAAAATTGTATTAATAGTCGAGGATATTGTGACATTAATGAAAAAGATGAAGACACAAGTACACAATGTAGAATAGATGATTTATACATGAGTGGAGTTAGATATATGATTGCAGGAGATCTAACCAAACCAAGATAAATGTTTATTGAATATTAATGTATTTTTGTAGAAGTTTTACATCATCCTCGATATAAATTTATCCAAAAATGATGGTATAACTCATAAAAATAAAGTAGATACATATAAAATATATGTTATGTGATAATATGTAACCATGCCTCTTTTGGTCATTTTACTAACATAAGCTAAATAAAAAAGCTAACATAAACACTTAAAAAGAGCTTATCAACTTGTAGAATATAATCTAATCCAAACACTTATAAAGAGCTTATCAAATAATAGAAAATAAGCTATAAGCTACTTTAAAATATAAGCATGAGCCAAAAACATAAAAGCTAGGCCAAACCCCCCCCCCCCCAATCTCTCTTCATCTTAATTTAAATCAGCAGTGTCATTCTTTATCCTGCAACTTCTTCAAACTAAACTCTATGTTCTCTATGTTTTCTACTTAAGAATCTGAACCAGCCCAAGGCCATCAAGAAATCCGATAATTCGTTGTTATAACCTCATTCTATTGTGATTATGAGTCATGTTCGATTGCTTCTAATGTTATTTTAACAAACATGTATGACCTCTCTCTCTCTCTCTCTCTCTCTCTCTCTCTCTCCGTGTGTGTTGTTACTCGTGAATTGGGCCCAAGGAACTAGAAACCAATCCTCTCGTGAAACCCTAATGTGCACGAGGTACCGCAACCATATTCGTTTATGTTTATGTAGCATTGTAAACTTTAAACCCGTGTTAGAGCATGTTTGGGATTGAGTTTGAAAAGTGCTTATGCCTTTTCAAAAAGCTATTTTGAAAAGCCAGGATTTGGGGCTTTTGGAAAACTACTTTTTAACCCTTTCAAAAAGCTAAAATAAAAGGTTTTTTTTGTGATTTCCAAACACTATTTAACTTATTGGCTTTTTGAAAAAGCCAATAAGCCAATAAAATGTTTTCAAACTCAATCCCAAATATGCCTTTAATACCAGTGTGTTAAAGACGTAAATGAAATAGCAAATACTATTGAAAAACCCTCACAAAACTTAATAATGAAATACATGTTAAAATCGGGTACACCATAACCACAAAATTAACACCTTTAACTATTAAACCGAAAACTCAGTTTATAAAACCAAACAAAGGGGTTGTGAATAAAACCATTTAACTTTATAAATATTTACATGCATATTATATAACTGGGTTGGAACTATAAAAAATCATTGTTAGTACACGGTTCAGCGTCTCGAGTCTTTGTATCTATCGTTAATGTACTTGTCATTTTATTTTTGTAATAAAATATTAAGTTATTAATGTAGTTCGTTAAGTTAGCATCTAGTTCGTTAAGGATGCTTAACGAACTAGACTTAAGTTATGTTCCCTCCTGATTCGTTAAGGATGTTTAACGAATCATGGGGTGATTCGTTAAGATTATCCTATTTATTGTATGTAACGAAGTGAGTAGCTAGTTCGTTACGGCTTGTGTAACGAACTAGACTCATCTTCTATTTATAGTGGGTTCTACCACTGTTTAATTTAAGTTTTGAGTTACATTATCGAACCTCTGCCCAAATATCCTCTCAAGCTTCAATACTAATATTATGCACATACATACACATATATATAACTAATATAACGTATAACATACAATCAAGTGCAATTATGAACTAGATCCTTGAATCGTGATTATTCATATATATATCAGATCTGAGATCTGATTGTGTTCAAACAATCATACTGAGAGCAGCCCCAAAAATGACCAATTAGTGTACCATTCGGTAACTCTTTTAAGTGCAAACTAGCTTGAAAACAAACCCGACATGTGACTTTATTAACTTCTGGACATTTAACAAAATTTCCAGAAGTTAAACACACATATTTAAGTCTTTGAGATGCTATAAATAAGCCCCAAGGGATAATATTGAAACCGGGCTATGAAAATGGTTTAAACCAACACTTTTGTAACTCGCTTAACTAAAAAATAAGCTCCGCATCCTAACTAATATTGTAACATCCTTTTACAGCCCTAAACATGATATTATAATAAGTTATAATCTTACCCGAAACTTTTTTACATGAATCATCATTTTTAAAACCGAACTAGAACTTGAATGTACCAAAACCGGGCCGTTATCCGTAACGGCAACCCTATGTAACATTTATAAAATTCATAAAATGTTAAACCAACTTATTTTTATGTATTATATAATGTCCTAACTTGTTTGACAACCAAAATGAGTTTTGTTAAAAATAGGACATAAAGGTGCTAACGGCCCCAAACCGGACATTTTGGAACAAAAGAAATGTTTCTTAAAAATAAACGTGGCTACGAGCATTTTTGGAACGAAAGAAAACGGGTGGTTTCTTAAAAACTGAAAATATAAAAATATGATTTTAAAACATAAACTCATGAGTTTAAATGTGCCAAAATAATCTATAAAAATTTTTAGGATAAGTGGATTTAGAAAAAAGGGTCCATTTACGAGCTTAAAAGTGTTATTTCGTTAAAACCGACGAACGGGCCGGCTTTTAAATAATAAAATGCTTCAAAAAAATATAATGTGGGTATTTTTCTAGAATTTGAATGTAAAGTACTTTATTGTAATAATATAAACCATTTTCAATACATACAACACCCTTTTTATCAAGAATTGGCGTTTAAACGTGATTTACGGTAAAACGACATAAACCAAACAAACATCTTGAAAAATACAAAATTATGAAGTTTTTGGTTTCTAACAGTAAGTATAAGTTTATAAAACCCTAATTTTAGTGTTTACTTATTTTACCAAAATTTACTAAATCTTTAACCCAATTTTTGCCAAAACGAACGTAAAACGAAAGTGCGGGTACTAAACCTGTACAAAACCAAACTTGTTGAATAATCAGACCTGGAAATAGCATATTTTTGCATAATATATGTTTATGGAAAATTTGAAGTTTTAGTTACAAGATCATTCATTTATTTAAACTATTATTTCAAGAAACATGGTTAAAAACCGACAACACCGGTTAACCGATACTGTCAATTTTCGCAAACACAAGGCATGATTGTTTAAATAAGAATATATAATTAAACTTTTGATATCAATGAAATGTATATAACATCTTTGGTCATATGGTAACCCGAAACCTAACTGAAGACCCGAACTTTCAAAAACTAGAAACTTTATCAAAGCTCAAATAAGTGGATTGAGGTAACTGAAACTCTAAGAAGTTGAACTATATACCCAACCACACAACACCAATGTTATATAATTATTCCAAGTGTAATATTTCCATAAAAGAAACTTTTTCACCGGGAATCAAACATTTGGTCGAAACTTAGAATTAACTAGTACACAATACCCATACATTTTACTATGATGTGCAATAACTTATTGTTGATTAATATATACTAGGCGTACTTGGTGGTTGTTAGCGTAGTTGAAAGCTCATAGATTGTCTTTCATTTACACCAACTGCATGCGGACTGAGGTGAGTTTCGTGCTGCCCTTTTTACTTAAACTTTTTGGGCCGAATAATGTTGGTTTTACTTATGGTGTGATTTTTATCAAGACTTGCTTTCTGCCATGATTTTGTCCCACTTAAAATTACACAATCATTAAATCAAGGAGTGAGCCTAGAGCTCTTATGGGTAGTACTATGTGGGAGGCCCCACCCATAGTGACGCTATGTCGGGTAAACCATACCGAGGTTTGCGGACAGTTGCCACATATGACCTAAACATTTGATTATTTCTTAGCGGGGTAACAATCGGGGTGGGGGGGGTGACATTCAGTTGTAAGTCAAGGGGGGGGGGGGGGGCTTATGATCGGATGCAGGATTGATTGTGGACTTGATTTATGTGCACCATGCTTTATACTTACATACACGCAAACTTGTGCGCTTTTATGAATTAAATCTTTTATGTGTATGTGAGCTAAATTCACGAACTCACTAACTTTTTAGCTGACACTTTTTAACATGTATTCAGGTACTGTGTGGATAGCAATTTGGATTAGCTTTGTAATGAGAATGCCTAAGGATAGAGGTGTATGCCGAACATGAACAATGAAGATTAGATGCCAAGGGATTAGTAGAACCAACTACGAGATTGCAACACTGTCAGAGCAGAGATAGTTGTGTAATTACACATTGTCATAAATACTTAGTGCAAACGTTGTAACTTATATTTATCAATAATATTCGGCCGCTTACATTTGGTATCAGTTTATCTGTAAAATGACCAGGCCCCTCATGGCAGCCTGACATTGGATAACCACTTCCGTTGTCGGACCGTTGGCGGCGCCTCCGATGGTCTTATGCAGTGCCATGTTAATGGCACACGCGATTCCTCAACGATTAGTGGGCACATGCCTAGCTCTGATAGCTTGTTTTGGGATTAACCGACAGACCGTCGGGCATTAAGGCGGTGGTCCGCTACACAACCTTGTTGCTGGCAAACTGTAAGTTGTCTGAAGGGTGTCCGCTGGAAATTATTTTCCCAAATCGTAGTTTAGTTCTTGTTCTCATAATTGGACAAGATTGGAGTGAAATTTTAAAGGTGTTATATTACGTATGACCTACAACTTAGACTACAACCACACATTGTTAACTTTGCTTACTAAGTCTTCTACAAACCCGACGCAACACGCGGGTCCTAACACACAGCTAGCATCACCTAATATAGTGTCCTACCCCATGGGTTATGTACTGTTATTATATAGTACCCTCTAAAACTTTGTATTAGTATCTCTTATCCCCCTTCACATACATATTATTATGACATCTTGCCCTCAACATTTGCAATGCTTCAACCAAACGAAAAAGGAAGAGTGTGAGATGTGTTTGATAATCTCAATCTTATACTCATTTTAAAATTATGTATGTTATTTGCCCAATATTTGTTTGGTTTGTGTCATATAATTACATGTCAGTTATTCAGTATACTTGTCAGTTTCCTAAATATTACCCGTTGAGATTCTCACATTACTTAGCACTTTTTTTTTACAATTTCATTAAGAAATACAAAAAAAAATCTAAAAATTGGTAAATTAGTTGATTATGCTATCAACCAAGTTTTCGTCGGTAGCCCCATGACTTTTCTTTTGAGAGGCCATGAGATTGACTGTTGCCTGAAGTATTTTGTTTCCGGTTGAGTAGTAGATTTTCTCACCTATAGGTTTCCTTATGAGTGGATGAATCAAGTTACCATGTTCTATTTTCAGAATAAATATTAATCCATTTGCTATAGTGATCCCTTATGTCCAAGCCATAATATTTAAAACTAGTGTTTTACCCGGCGCGTTGCGTCGGGGCAGGTCTGTAAAACTCGGGCGGTGGTAAAACATAAGCGTTTGAGGCGGTAAGTCAACGCGAATTCGGTCTGTTTTAGTTACTCGTGTTATTTTACCAGGACAAGAACCCAAAATAAAACAAAGAATTATAAAAATTAAGGTAGATCAATGGCGCAATGTCGGTCGATAAAACTCGAGCGTTGTTAAAACCCGACTGTTGGCGATCTCAGTCATTGAGTTAATCAGTCTACGCATATTAGGTCGGTTTCTGTCACGTTCTTTACAACACCGGAACTAAAACAAAAAAATGACATTCGGTTGGTTTTCGTTACATTCACTGTAGAACTTAAACTACAAAAAAACGCGGTGAGTCTACACAAAATTCGGCCGATTTGCATCATGTTCGTTACAATACTATAATTAAAATAAAACAATAGCAACAAACAAAACCAAAAAAAAAAAAGAAAAAACAAAAAAAAATCATTTTCACCGTTAAGGTGCCGCCAGGTGGCCCAATAGGGTAACCAAAGTTCTTAAATGTATATATATTAGTAATACATAATATATGTATTTGGGTCGGGTTTGTTTGTGATGGATGGAGTCAAACAGGTACTACCAACCAAAAGAGAGCAGCAACGAGTTTTCTGTTTTTAGACAAGAAAAAGATACATAAAATCTCATCTCTCCAATAAGTCTTTCATCTTTATCTTGTTTGTTGTACTCACTTTGATTCATCAATCCGCATACATACATGGACCGGATCGTCGGAGGCAAGTACAAGCTCGGCCGCAAGATCGGAAGCGGATCCTTCGGTGAAATCCATTTGGGTTGGCTTACTTTTGATATGAATATGTAATTAATTTGTATTGAAATTGAACTGAGTTAAGGTTGTTTTTTGTTCAGCCACGCATGTCGATACCTTTGAAATCGTTGCCGTCAAGATCGTAAGTCAAATACAGTATTATTGTCTTGTTGGGGGGTTTTCGAATTTAGATAGACCTGCCTCCTAATGCTCTGGATGGATTTTATTATTATTATTATTATGCAGGAGAATAATAAGACTAAGCATCCACAACTTTTGTATGAAGCCAAGTTGTATAATATTCTTCAGGGAGGAAGTATGTATGCATAGCAATATCATCTTGTATATATATATATATATATATATTATATATATTTAAACTTCTAATTTGTGTTTTCACTTGTAGGTGGTATACCTTCCATAAAATGGTCTGGTGTAGATGGAGAGGATAACATATTAGTGCTTGATTTGCTAGGACCCAGTCTTGAGGACCTGTTTGTGTATTGTGGGAGGAAATTTCAATTGAAAACAGTCTTAATGTTGGCTGATCAAATGGTAACTGTAGTTTCCGTTGACTCACCTGCTGTTTCATCCGTTTCAATTCATTTCCTATAAAACATTCACATTTGGAGTATAACTACATTGTTTGCAACAGCAGATTAACTGGTTAGTCTCTTTTTTCAGATTACAAGAATTGAGTACGTTCATTCTAAAGGGTTTCTGCATCGTGATATTAAGCCTGATAATTTTCTCATGGGTCTCGGTCGAAAAGCAAATCAGGTGATGAAAAAGACCCATACAATTGCTATTACTGATCACTAAGTTATGTTGTCATAAGTTGATTATCTTCTTTCATTTTCAATTTCTTTATTCACCAGGTTTATATTATAGATTTTGGGCTTGCTAAAAGATATCGTGATGCAACAACCCACCGACATATTCCTTACAGGTATACTAGCTTTTTAGTATAACCGCCATTAAGTTAATGTATTTATTCTTTTCACTTGTTGCAGCTGCAATCATTTTATGTACATTCTTTTTATAAAGAACACTACTTATCTTTGTAGGGAGAACAAAAATTTAACTGGAACTGCACGTTATGCAAGTTGCAATACTCATCTCGGGATTGGTAAGAATCATTTTTACTAAACTTGGAGAAGTTAGTTAACAAGATTGACTTTTTAATGCTCTTGTTTTCAGAACAAAGCCGACGGGATGACTTAGAGTCTCTTGGATATGTACTTCTATATTTTTTGAGGGGAAGGTACCAAAAATTTTCTGTGATATGTTGTATCTTTAATTGTATAATAATTCGTTAACTTAGTTTTGTGGATGTTTTTTTCTTATCTAGTTTGCTTCATATTGTATTTTGTTAGTCTTCCATGGCAGGGTCTTAAAGCTGCCACAAAAAAGCAGAAGTATGACAAAATATGCGAAAAGAAGTTATCAACTCCAATTGAGGTGCATACATGTGATGTGTTTATATAATTGATATTATATATTCTAATATTCTTATCATTAATATTGTGACTTACAACAGGTTCTATGCAAGTCTCATCCTGTAGAATTCGCGTCATATTTTCATTACTGCCATTCGTTGACATTTGATCAGCGGCCTGATTACGGATTCTTGAAACGTTTATTTCGAGAGTTGTTCACTCGTGAAGGTATTTTATATGAAACTGAGTTACAATGCCTTTTATGGATTATATGAAACAGAGTTGAATAGAGAACGGAGGATGTAATGTTTTTTGATGCAGGATTTGAATTTGATTATATCTTTGATTGGACTGTTCTTAAGTATCAACAGTGCCAAAAGAGTAAAGCTCAGCCACATGGATTGGTTAGTGTTATTACAGTTTGTTTTTCCTTATATTATGTATATACATATATAGTGTTTTAATTAACACATTATGTATATTTTGCAGCCAGTTCATGGAGAAAGCAGCACTGGAGGCATTCGAAGGGATATGGAAAAGCATCAAGGTTTGAGATATTCTTATCAATTTAATGGTTCTAGGTTGTTCTTCACATACTGTATAAGGGTTTAGAGCATCGTAACTAACTTTTGTTTTCTTTTTTCTCATCAATGGAAGGAAGCAACAATGCTACTTATTCGGCTGAATTAACAGACCGTATAAAGTCAAACACTGCCGCCAGTCCAGGTGTCCGAATGCAACTAAAATCACCAATCAGCAGAATGACTCCCGATAATCCACCCAAAAGAAATGTGAGTCATTTGTTACAAGAAAGACAAGTTTGATAATTTACTTTTATACATAATATGCATACATATATCCGCACAATGCGGTGGGGAACACATACACTGGTAATCACGTAACATGTTAATGCTTTTTTGATTAAAACGAAAACTATAGCAATACCATACTCAAATTAAAGAGAGTAAAATGCTTGTTTTTATGGTGTAGCTTTTTATATATATATATATATTTATATATATTATATAGGATCATGATCATGAGAGAACCTTTTTGAAATTGAGAACTATGAGAACCATTTTTGACCACAAAAAACCCAAAAATAAAAAAAATCATAAAATAAAATAAAACACAAAAATAAAAAAAAATAAAAAAACCAAAATTCTTATTTTATCATCCCAATTTCATAAAAAAAATAAAAAAATAAAAATAAAAAAACTCGGTTTAGCTAAATTATATACACATATGTATAATATATACATATATGTATATTTGCATGTTTTTTTGTACACGTGTATAATTTAAGATAAATGATGTTGTACATATGTGTATATTACGTAACCAAAGATTAAATAAAATTATACATATGTGTATAATACAATGTTTTTTTTCTATTTTTTTTATTTTTTTAATGAAACCGGAATGAAATATAAGAATTTTGGTTTCTTTTACTTTTTTAAAATTCTTATTATTTTTTGTTTTATGATTTTTTTAAATATTTTTTTTAAAGGTGTTTTTAGTGGTCCAAAAAATTGTTCTCACAGTTCTCAATTTACAAAGGGTTCTCTTAGGATCCTTACCCTATATATATATATATATATATTAACGTATGAAAAAGCCATGCTCGTTTTAAAATCGTGGGGGAAAGTTGGTTTAAAAGTCAACAATATGTTTAAAAGGATTGTACCATATGTTTTAAAAGTTGTAATTACTTAAAACTCTTAAAATTATGTATAATTATCTTTTTGTCCTCGTATCTGTTATAATATAGTTATGTGTCTATATATATATGCATGAGCTGCTTGTTCATAATGCTGTTTTTGCAGACTTTGGGCCACTCTCAGCTGCTTGTTATAACATATGCTTGTTCATATGTTATATATTATATACACATATGTATAATATATACATATATGTATATTTGCATGTTTTTTTGTACACGTGTATAATTTAAGATAAATGATGTTGTACATATGTGTATATTACGTAACCAAAGATTAAATAAAATTATACATATGTGTATAATACAATGTTTTTTTTCTATTTTTTTTATTTTTTTAATGAAACCGGAATGAAATATAAGAATTTTGGTTTCTTTTACTTTTTTAAAATTCTTATTATTTTTTGTTTTATGATTTTTTTAAATATTTTTTTTAAAGGTGTTTTTAGTGGTCCAAAAAATTGTTCTCACAGTTCTCAATTTACAAAGGGTTCTCTTAGGATCCTTACCCTATATATATATATATATATATTAACGTATGAAAAAGCCATGCTCGTTTTAAAATCGTGGGGGAAAGTTGGTTTAAAAGTCAACAATATGTTTAAAAGGATTGTACCATATGTTTTAAAAGTTGTAATTACTTAAAACTCTTAAAATTATGTATAATTATCTTTTTGTCCTCGTATCTGTTATAATATAGTTATGTGTCTATATATATATGCATGAGCTGCTTGTTCATAATGCTGTTTTTGCAGACTTTGGGCCACTCTCAGCTGCTTGTTATAACATATGCTTGTTCATATGTTATATATTATATACACATATGTATAATATATACATATATGTATATTTGCATGTTTTTTTGTACACGTGTATAATTTAAGATAAATGATGTTGTACATATGTGTATATTACGTAACCAAAGATTAAATAAAATTATACATATGTGTATAATACAATGTTTTTTTTCTATTTTTTTAATGAAACCGGAATGAAATATAAGAATTTTGGTTTTTTTTACTTTTTTAAAATTCTTATTATTTTTTGTTTTATGATTTTTTTAAATATTTTTTTTAAAGGTGTTTTTAGTGGTCCAAAATGGTTCTCACAGTTCTCAATTTACAAAGGGTTCTCTTAGGATCCTTACCCTATATATATATATATATATATATATATATATATATATATATATATATTAACGTATGAAAAAGCCATGCTCGTTTTAAAATCGTGGGGGAAAGTTGGTTTAAAAGTCAACAATATGTTTAAAAGGATTGTACCATATCTTTTAAAAGTTGTAATTACTTAAAACTCTTAAAATTATGTATAATTATCTTTTTGTCCTCGTATCTGTTATAATATAGTTATGTGTCTATATATATATGCATGAGCTGCTTGTTCATAATGCTGTTTTTGCAGACTTTGGGCCACTCTCAACTGCCCCCATCATCATCTGGCGGGCCAAAAAGATACACCACAAAACCGGACGACTCTACAAACCCTAATCATGCAGCAGACAGTACAGCAGCTCCTTCTAGCAGCTGGATTTCCTCTTTGCGCCGCATTTCTTCTGCCAAGTAACATCTCGGTAATTCATATGAGTCATTTACTTATAAACGGGCAAATTCCGGTTACGTATTATCATTAACATGTCAATTTAAGAAAAATATATGTTGTGTGTTTTCAGATAGCTTATGGTGAAGATAATGGCGATGCACGAACCTCAAACACAGGGGAGCAAATAACACTTGTTTTTCATAGAATTCAGAAGCTATACACCTAAAGCCCGATCTCCATTCATTCTGCTTCTCGTGTAACACGTAAATGTCCATCAAGTGTTTATTTTTATTTTAAAAATTAGATTTTCTTTAAACAGTCTTTCTTGTGCAGATAGTTCTAAACTTGCTTTGTTTGATTTATATCTATTATGGTTGTGCTCTTGTGTTGTAACATCTTAATTTACACTTTTGTTTGTATAAGCCCGTTATCCATGCGGGTCGGGCCATTCTTTTTGGGCTTTCAGTACCTGGATCGGTTCTTATCGAAGCTCATGCTGCACGCGTGGCCGGCCAGTTAGATTCTAGTAATTACTCTCTCCTTTTATCAGTTTTGTACATTTCTCTATGTCTCTAGTATGTGGGGCCTGCTTGTTAATAATTTCGTTAAAGTGGTGGACCCGACTATGTATTAATTGATACATTCCCTAGATAGTAGGTTTCTATATTCTCGCTACCAAACACATGACATTAATGTAACATGTTTGTGTTTATATGTTTTGATCTGCAGAATATTCGGCTGATATCCGGTTGATAGGTGACGGGTCCGGCTTAAATCTGCGGTTGCTCTGCGTATTAGTGTGTGTGTGTGGCGTGCTCTTATCAAACTTGTAAAGCAAAAGAAAGTAAAGGCTTTCATTTCTCTAAAGTTATGGGAAAACAATGTTCTTGATGAGTTGTAATTTGGTCTTACGTTTAAATTTGACTGGGTTGGGTTTTGGAAGTTTGACTGCGTTTAAGGTCGGCACGTTAAATTTACGAGAGCTAGTGAACCGTTTCGATCTCCGTTTATAAATATCGACACTAAATTGTTTTTCAAGCTTGAGCTCGACTTATTTATTCTTTATTAATTAATTCATATAACATGTATTTATAATTATAAAGTTTGCGTATAACATGTAACATAAGGGGGGCCCGGGGCACTGCGTGAGGAGCACCCATCACGCGTGATGGGTTCACCGCACACCGCAGCCTGTCCTTTGTCAAGCGTGAGGGGGGGGGGGGGGGGTGATGCGTGATGGCCATCACGCAAGTGATGGTTGTTTTCCAAGAAAATTGGACCGTTGAGGAAGGAGCCGTTGGGAGGGGGGGGGGAGGGGGGGTTTAAATAAAAAAAAAAATAAAAAACCAATATAAAACCAAATCCAACTTAAAACCAAATCCAACTCAAAAGCACTCTCAATCTTCCCCTTCATTCACAACAAAAAAATATGGCATTTTCAAATTACTTGCTTCCCTTAGACACCGATAGCTCTTCGTCTACGGACGATGACATTCTCGAATGGTTCCCGTTGCTATATAACGAACTTGAAGGCCCGAGCCGTCCAAAGAAAAAAGTGGTGGAGCGTGATCGTATACATGCCCACGAAGCGCTAATGAATGACTATTTTGTGGAGGAGCCGAAATACAATGACGAGACGTTTAGGGAACACTTTTGTTTGCCGAAATCTTTTTTGTTTTTAAAGATTGTAGCCAACGACGAAGCAAACGAAGAATGGTTTCAAGAATCTTACGACGCGAGGGGCAAACGAAGTTTTACGGCTCTTCAAAAATGCACATCCGCTATTCGTCAACTAGCGACAGGTAACCCACCCGACCAATTCGATGAATACTTACAAATGTCTGAGAGAATTTCATGTGAATGTCTACAATTCTTTTGTAACGCGATTATAAAATTTTATGGCAAAGAGTTTCTACGAAAACCAACAAGACACGACATTACACGTCTTTACGCCGCGCACGAGGCTAGATGACATTTTCCAGGGATGCTCGGTAGCATCGATTGTACATATATCGAATGGAGAAATAGTCCACGGGAGTTGCGAGGGGCGTATGTTAGGGGTGATATCAAACGACCGACCATCTCACTAGAAGCGGTTGCATCAAATGATTTATGGTTTTGGCATTCTTATTTTGGTGTTCCCGGCTCAAACAACGACATCACTGTTCTGTACACATCACCGTTGTTTCAGAGCGTAACAGATGGCACCGCACCTTTCTATCCATAATTTGTCAACGGGAGATATTACAGACGTTGCTACTATCTTGTCGATGGTATCTACCTGCAATGGTCTGTTTTTGTGAACGCCTTTTCGTTTCCTGTCGAGACCAGTGAAAAGGCGTTCAAGAAATTGCAAGAATCGGCAAGAAAAGATGTCGAGAGAGCTTTCGGTGTTTTAAAGGGTAGATGGTGCATACTTAGTCGACCGGTTCGTGCAATGAAAAAACCCACGATCTCTAGCTACATGTATGCATGCATCATATTACACAATATGTTAATAAAAGAAGATGAAAATGCAATTTCTCCAGATTGGGTACCGGATCCTCCGACTCAAGTTCCCGTTCCCGATGATGTCCAATTAGACTTGCAGGATGAAGATATTCATAATCGGTTGAGATGGGATCTAGTTGAGCTTATAAGTTCCTTAGGTTTGGAATTTCCGGATTCAGACGAGGAGTAGACGTTTATTGTAACTTTTATTTTTTATTTCTAATTTTTAAGTTGAATTATAGTAAACTATTGTTTTTATATTTTAAGTTCTAGTAAAATATTGTTTTAATTTTATAAGTTGCAAAAAAAAAAGAAAACAAAACAAAAACAAAAATATTCTTATTATAGACCACCACACCACACCACACCACCACCCCTACCAAATTCCATCAAAATGTGATGGATTTGGGGTTGGTGATGTGACACCATTTGATTGGGTGGGGTGTGATGACATCACCTCCACCACCCCTCCCCCCCTAATATATTTTGTTTAGTTTCTTTTTTCATAATTTTTTTTATAGTATATAATCATTAATTAATGAAGATTAGCCGTGTTTGCTAAATGAGTTTACTTTCAGGTCTTAAGCTTGTGTAAGCTCAGTTCAAGTCGAGTTTTTTAGCAAGTCGATCTTGAGTAGTTTACGAAAGGATGGCGAATGTGCTTGGTTTTATTGTGTTTAAATTATTGAGAAATGTTTTATAATGATTAAACATAACATATGTATGGAGGGGCTACAACGTGGATGGTTGGTACCTGAACATAAAAGTGGATTGTGGGTACCCAAAGAAATAAGATACAGATAATGTTTAATGAAAAACATAAACTCTGAGCATCCTCTTTGACCTCAGGTTTTGTTCAGGGATTTTAGAGCGCTTAAGAATCTTTTAATGGCTTATAACTTTTTAATGGTTAATATGTAGTTTTAAGTCTGAATAGTTAAGAGGTAATTATTAAGAGATAGCATCTTAATAACTGTTGAAAGGCTATCAAACAACGCCTAAGTTGCTTTTGTTCTTATTTAGAGGTGGAAGCCTCATACAAATTGCGTATTAAAGGCTTGCAATCCTCGTATTACCTGAAAAAAGTCATTTCGTTTCTAAACATTGATCGATTCTACCAATGAGTTATCAATTATCATCATGCACCAGTAGGCGCAAAGTGAACAAATGTGGGGTCCACAAGTTTCATCCAATAAAGAGAGACATGTATGAGTGACCAATTGTGTCGGCTACCACTGTTCATATGAGTCGCCTCACAAACATTTGGTGATGATGATTACTTGTATGTTGGAATAAAAGTGTGTTTTCTTTCTTTCTTTTTGGCCAGTTAGTACGAGTTTGTGCTTGTGAATTGCTAAAAGAGACCTTGATTCCATCTAGACTCCGGAGCGAGTAAACTAAAGCGAGAGCTTTAGATACTCTCTTGGATATTGTCTCCCATTAAACCAAAGTTGACAAATAAAATATATACTAAATGATGAAAATGTTTCATAAGCTATTTGAAAAGACAAACTATTCGTCTCATTCAACATAATATCTATGAAAATAATTTGTATTTATTGTAATTATGTTTTCCTTATATAGCTAATACTATATAATAGGCAGCTACGATTTATGTGTATATATAATGCCAGTAGTCAATAAACAATTTATTCAGAATCAATACACTTTCGTGGTACCGATAGCTTTTCACCGAACCCAATTTTGATCCAACTGCCTTGCCTCACATACTTCGGTCTTCTTCTTCAACTTTCTAGACTCCGGTCTGCAACTAATCCTCATATCAACCACCGGTTTCCGTCTCATCCTTTCTTCATAGGAGACTGATGTGCTAAAAACAGTCAATAAATATTAACTAAGTTAAACAAGTAATAAAAACAAGACCTAAGACTCAACTAAACAAAACACCGGCAAGTGAACCGGTCAATTGTACTAAGCTAAGTGAGTCCGGAATATCGAACCCACAGGACTCTATAAATTACGTTAATTAACTAATTAGACTCGACTTACGACACAACTATTTATTATTAATGTTTTAAGGGGGATTTTAAACTAATATTAAACTAAGAAAACAAATAAGCAAGTAAACGAGAAATAAGCAACTAAACACAAGATCGAAACCAATCAGAGAAGAAATCTACCTAGTAAGAATCCCATGTATCAACAATCATCAAGCAATGGACAAATAACATGATTATGGAAACTGATTTCTAAACGTATTCATCTAACAAACCCTAAAGGACCCTTGACTGAATCAAATGAAATCCCAAAGAACAATTATTAGATTATTAAGCAATCAGTATTATTGATTTCCGCAGAGTCATCAAAAAGGGTTAACTAATAGTATCTAAAGCAAGCAATCTTACGAAACACTAAACCCTAGATAACTTGATAAGCTAACATGACATCATGAACATGGATCAACACAATAAGCAATAATATTGTCACTATCTATCCTAGCATGCAATTGACCAAGACACATGAACAACTCCTCACCTTACAGCTATTGAAATTTAGCAAAACATCTAAAATCCTAATTAACGATTAACAAGCTTCTATGATCTAATAGGCCTATTCAACCATAATAATCAAAACACCAAGTAAATATTAAACATGAACCCTAAATCTAAAGAACACAATCAATAGAAAACAAGATCCATGTGAAGCAATAGTTAATAATCAATCAAGATAACGAATACTCATATGCATTATGAAAACAAAATCAAGTCTTTTACTATTAAATAAACAAAACCATAATCAAAGCAAGAATCAAGTCTCAAACATAATCATCAAACCTAGGTAGACATGAAGTCTAGCCTAGCATAATCTTAACCAAAGACAAATAACTAAACCAAAGAACAAAGAGAAACATCATGAAAATTAATGAACAAAGGCAAAGATAAAGAACAAAAGAACCCGTCTTAATCGATCCTTGAACACCAGTATGAAAGCTCAATGATCTCCATTGATTCCTAGCTTCAAAACCTTCACAAACCCTTGGAAAACCTCTCAATTTCGGGTGCAATATGTCCTCCAATCGGCTAGGTTTGCAATTATTATATAATAAACGAGCTGGGCCTTAAAACTTGCAAAACGTGCTGACCAGGAGGCCTAGGCGCCCGTCGAAGGCAAATTGGGCATTGCCTAGGCGCGGCGCGGCGCCCTTTTTTTGAGAATTTTCGTTTTTTGCTTTTTCTTTATTATTTAACCATGTTAGATCCCTTTCTTGAACTCCAAGTAACGTTTAGAACCTTCTAGACCTTCTTTTCTTACAAATCACCATCTACATGAAAACAAATCAAAACGCTAAGTGGAACAATCATGTAATCATTAACGAGCAAAACATACTTAAACTTCGCATGAAAAGATAGAAAGAATTAAGTAAAACACGCAAGACACCAAAAGAGTTAAAACATGATAAATATATAAAACTTGACTCAAAACCTAAATTAATAAAAGATAAACAAAACTCGAACTTAAACCGAACTTAAAACATTAAATTAACATAACTTTACAAGGGATTCGAGATGTATAAATAGACGTATATCAAATATCCCCACACTTACTCTTTTTTCGTCCCTGAAAAAGTCTAATGCAGTTGGATCAGAATCGGAAAATATAGCCTAACAAACATATAGGTTAATTTTTAAAGCTTAGAAGAACGCAAAAACCGCGATCACCGATATTGTTGTCCACTTAAACCCATGCCTTAATCTTTACCAGGACAAATAAGATCCGACAATTTTTTACTCAGTGGTTACACAATTAAGACCCGCTTATTTTCAGCTTTTACCGGACCAGACCACCCCAACTTGACTTAAACCTCAAAATTTAGCAGATTTAACTTTTGTTGCTTTATTTTTTTCATGAATAGTTAAGACGATCAAGGATATTGTTTATCCACCTAAGTTTAAGCATCAAAGTCTACCAAGCAGCCATTAGATATTATTAAGGTACAATTAATTAATAGCTAGTGTTCCCCACAACATGACATACCCCCGTTATCAAGCAATACACCGAACCATTACCATAGGTGAGTATGCAAAATTTCATCTGTAGGGCTTACATGTGGCGTGTCCTTTGTGGTCCGTTTCTTAATGGTAATGAGACGCGAGCAAGGGGACCCCACATGGCTAACAGCGTGGATGATCAAGTCTGTAATGCATTTGTACTTTTGTACTTTTTTTGTAACCATGTTTAAAGACTTATATGGCAGAAATCTGCGGGTTTGCTCTTTTTTAGCTTTATTTTAAATATTCACAACCCCATTTGGAATTGTGAATACCCAGATGAATAATCGGCATACAGACCCATGGTCTCCGGACCCGGGGCATCCCATAAATACAAGATTTAAGGTTATAAAACCGTACGCCAATGATGTGTAAAACACTAAAGCTAAGCATTTTAAGATTTATATCACAAGCTACACGACATACTCTAACGTTAAACCTACCCAAGCATCATATGATAACGTATTCAATTTTTTAAAATTTTATGACATTTCCACTTTTTCATACAAAAAATTGAGGCTTGAGTATGACTGACCTTTCATTACTTATCTTCCACGGACAAAACGCTTTACCCACAAGAGATTTCCGACCCATTTTATCAAATTGCCCTTTCATTTTCAAGGCTGAGCCTACCAACACATCCCAAGTTAAGTGCGCTTTCTTTTATTTATCTCATATTATTAGTAGTTTGAAAAATCAATTTCCGATAAATATCATCATCTCCCACTTTAACGCAATAAACTAAATTCAAGAGACATTTTTAAACATTTTTCAATTTTTTTTAATTTTTTTAATTTTTTTTAATTTTCTTAATTTAAAGCAAAATTAAACTACGACTCAAATATCCTATCCCCACACTTAAATTTTGCATTGTCGTCAATGCAAGGATAAGGACGACTTAAAATAAAAATAAAATTAAAAATAAAGTCGGACTTTAAAAAATTAAAAACCTAAAAATAAAAACTAAAGCAAAATAAAAATAAAAAGTTAACAAGCTTGATAATGGAAAAGACTTAGCTGGTAATTTGCGCATGAAATATGATGCCAAAGTCTTCTTTCCAAGAATGCCCTCCAACTACGAACGTGCTCAGCAAATAGTAACTCCTTTCACGAACGTAAGAGACAAAACAAAACAAACATATCTAAAAATGTATCTTATTATAATGATAGATATTAAGCAATTAAAGTGCTTTCACCAATAAATATATAAAATATAATAATCAGTAGCAAATAAATAAACATAAAGTATACGGCTCCAATGAAACTCCATCCCCACACTTGTTCGTTTCATTATACTCAACCTCGGGGATCTTCTCTCTAGCTCACTCAATCTTCAATCTAGCAAAACTCAAAAACACAAAACAAAGTCGAACTACAAAAAAACTACGTTAGTGACTCAAAGAAAAAGAAAATAGAAATAAAAATAAAATAAAATATACAAACTCTACACTTGAGTTTTCACTCAAGAACCCATGTTATGCGAATCACGTGATGGACTGAGTGGAGCTTCCTCCACCTCGGTAGAACTCCAATGCCCTCAAGAATTCCGAATCACGATCCGACCATTCATCAATCTTCGTCTTCTTCTTTTTAACCCCACGAACCTTTTCAAATTTACGCTTTCCACCACCTCTTTCTCCAACGCACTTTACCATTACCCGAGAACTAGAAACCTCTCGCTCCTTCCCCACACTTAAATTCTCCGAACGGGAATCGTCAAGACGAGAATCCATGCCCGGGATTAATGATTCTATCGAGTTAACTGGATGACATGGATCAATGAGACTGTCTTGACCACTCGGATGTCTCATGGACTTAGCCAAATAAGTGGCACTATCATCGCCGGCTCTAAGAGTTATCTTGCCTTCAAACACATCGATGATTGCCCTAGCAGTACGTAAAAAATGGACGACCCAAAATGATAGGAACTCTCTCGTCGGCCTCCAAATCCAAAACAACAAAATCTGCGGGAAAAACCAAATTATCTACCTTAACGAGCAAATTCTCCACGACGCCCCTCGGATACTTAACGGAATGATTGGCTAAAGACAACGTCATACGAGTAGGGGTGAGCTCTCCTAGGCCTAGCTTTTCATATAAAGAATACGACATGAGGTTTATGCTAGCTCCAAGATCGGCTAATGCTTGACACGTCGTCTCACTTCCGAAAAGACATGGAATGGTAAAAACGCCGGGGTCGGGTAATTTCTCTGGTACTTTGTTAAGAACTACTGCAGAACACTCTCCATTCAGCGGTACAGTCGATAGCTCCTCCAACTTATCCTTTCTTTTAACAACATCTTTCAAAAACTTGGCATACTTAGGCATATGCTGGAGGACTTCAACGAACAGGGGGTTGACATTTAATTGGCTAAAATATATTGAAAAAATGCCCGTAATCCTTCGTATACTGTTGATGTTTTAGACGAGCGGGATACGGGACATAGGCAGGGTTAATGATGTGTGGTGGTGGCCGGACTCCAACCGGCTTCCTCTCGGTGTTTTTCTCAACTTGCGGCTCTATAATTGGTGTTGTACTTTGTGACTTACCCGGAGCCTCTACCTCTATCTGCTCATCTACCAATTCATCCTCCCCATTTTTCCCAATTTCTTTACTAACTACCTCCGGACCGAAACCCTACCACTACGAGTGAAGATGGATTTCAATTGAGCAGCCGGATTAGTTTGAGGAATACCCGAGAACTGACCTGGAGGCCTTTATTCTAAACGACGAGCAATATCTCCAACATTTGAATATCGAGAATAGCATATTGTTGATTCCTAAAAAGTAGGTCATGTTCGGAAAACTTTCGCTGTGTAACTTGATCTCTCTCCAAGATTTGCTTCATCATCTCTTCCAAACACCCAATTCCACCGTTCGAATCCTGCACATTATTTTGAATATTAGTACCATCGGTGTTATTATTATTAAAATACTGACCTTGTGCTGGAGCATAAGAATTTTGAAATCCGGGTGGTGCGCCTGACGGACGCCAGTTGGAATTATTCTGATCCGGGTTCTTGTAGGTGTTCCAAATCTGACTATTGTTGCTGTAATTATTGGGAAACCTATTCTGACCAACAATAAAATTGACCTGTTGATTCATCACCGGGAACTCCAACATACCATGTCCACCCCTACAAAACTCACACTTGTCCACCTTGGCCTTCATCTCCTTAACCTCTCTAGTTAGTGATTCCAAAGCAGCAGCCACACTAGTATCCAGATTAACCTGGTGTACACCTCGAGCGGATGAGGTTGTACTGCTAACGGGAATGGAATTCCCTCGATGTGGAACTTTGGCAAGGTCCGATTGAGCGAAGCTCTCAAACATCTCGTTACATTCGGCGACATTCTTCCTAACCAGTAGACTTCCTCCCGCGGCCGTATCGAACTGAACTTGGGTTTCGTAGTTCAACCCATTGTAAAATTTCTCCATGAGAGCCCATGGTGTGAGGCCATTCTGTGAGCATCGGGCAAGCAAACTCTGAAAATGCTCCCAAGCATGGCAATATTGTTCATCTGGCTCCATGTGAAACGAGTGAATCTGATCGCGAAGAATAGCCGCTTTAGCAGGTGGGAAGTATCTCTTGATAAATGCCGAACGTAGTGCTTCCCAAGTGGTGAACGTGCCAGGTGGCTGAGTGTCAAGCCAAGTAGCTGCTTTACCTGTAAGTGAAAAAGGAAAAAGATGTAAGAAAATTGTATCTTCAGTAGCACCTTGCAATTTAAAAGTTTTCAAAACGCGGTAAAGTCGGTTAATATGAGCCGGCGCATCCTCGTCATCGTTCGTTCATGACGTATGACGGAATCTGCCACGAGTTGAGGTTGTCGATCTCGGGAACGACGATGCATGATTGGTTTCCGGTTAAGCCATCGAAGGCTTGAGCAGCAATTGTCCTATTGTCGGCCATTGGATCTTGACTTCTAGGACTTCCGGGTGGTGACGAATTTGGTGTAGATGCGGGTTCTGACGGTTTTTCTTCTACTGACGAACTAGCCTAGGTCCTCAACGGAGAAGATCCAAGATTATCCAGCGGTGGTTCTTGCGAACGAAGATGTGGCATAAACCTGAAAAACGCAAAAGACGAAGTGAGTAGACTCGAATACTAAAAAAAAATAAACTAAAATAAACTAAAACTTAAATTAGATTCCTACGACTCAAACAAAAATAAAACAAATAGCACTTATGTAGCAATTAAGTCCAATCAAAACTGATAACGCAATCGCCAAGTGTCCCCGGCAGCGACACCAAAAACTTGATGTGCTAAAAACAGTCAATAAATATTAACTACATTAAACAAGTAATAAAAACAAGACCTAAGACTCAACTAAACAAAACACCGGCAAGTGAACCGGTCAATTGTACCAAGCTAAGTGAGTCCGGAATATCGAACCCACAGGACTCTATAAATTACATTAATTAACTAATTAGACTCGACTTACGAAACGACTATTTATTATTAATGTTTTAAGGGGGATTTTAAACTAATATTAAACTAAGAAAAAAAATAAGCAAGTAAACGAGAAAAAAGCAACCAAACACAAGATCGAAACTAATCAGAGAAGAAATCTACCTAGGTAAGAATCCCATTTATCAACAATCATCAAGCAATGGACAAATAACATGATTATGGAAACTGATTTCTAAACGTATTCATCTAACAAACCCTAAAGGACCCTTGACTGAATCAAATGAAATCCCAAAGAACAATTATTAGATTATTAAGCAATCAGTATTATTGATTTCTGCAGAGTCATCAGAAAGGGTTAATTAATAGTATCTAAAGCAAGCAATCTTACGAAACACTAAACCCTAGATAACTTGATAAGCTAACATGACATCATGAACATGGATCAACACAATAAGCAAGAATATTGTCACTATCTATCCTAGCATGCAATTGACCAAGACACATGAACAACTCCTCACCTTACAGCTATTGGAATTTAGCAAAACATCTAAAATCCTAATTAACGATTAACAAGCTTCTATGATCTAATAGGCCTATTCAACCATAATAATCAAAACACCAAGTAAATATTAAACATGAACCCTAAATCTAAAGAGCACACTCAATAGAAGACAAGATCCATGTGAAGCAATAGTTAATAATCAATCAAGATAACGAATACTCATATGCATCATGAAAACAAAATCAAGTCTTTTACTATTAAATCAATAAAACCATAATCAAAGCATAAGTCCAAAGCAAGAATCAAGTCTCAAACATATTCATCAAACCTAGGTAGACATGAAGTCTAGCATAGCATAATCTTAATCAAAGACAAATAACTAAACCAAAGAACAAAGAGAAACATCATGAAATTAATGAACAAAGGCAAAGATAAAGAACAAAAGAACCCGTCTTAATAGATCCTTGAAAACCAGTATGAAAGCTCGATGATCTCCCTTGATTCCTAGCTTCAAAACCTTCACAAACCCTTGGAAAACCTCTCAATTTCGGCTGCAATATGTCCTCCAATCGGCTAGGTTTGCAATTATTATATAATAAACGAGCTGGGCCTTAAAACTTGCAAAACGTGCTGACCAGGAGGCCTAGGCGCCCCGCGACCCCCTCCTGGCATGGCGCGGTGCCCTTTTGGGAGGCCTAGGCGCCCGGCGAAGGAAAATTGGGCATTTTCCTAGGCGCGGCGCGGTGCCCTTTTTTTGGGAATTTTTGTTTTTTGCTTTTTCTTTATTATTTAACCATGTTAGATCTCTTTCTTGAACTCCAAGTAACGTTTAGAACCTTCTAGACCTTCTTTTCTTACAAATCACCATCTACATGAAAACAAATCGAAACGCTAAGTGGAACAATCATGTAATCATTAACTAGCAAAACATACTTAAACTTCGCATGAAAAGATAAAAAGAATGAAGTAAAACATGCAAGACACCAAAAGAGTTAAAACACGATAAATATATAAAACTTGACTCAAAACCTAAATTAATAAAAGATAAACAAAACTCGAACATAAACCGAACTTAAAACATTAAATAAACATAACTTTACAAGGGATTCGAGATGTATAAATAGACGTATATCAGAGACGCTCACCCAACCAAGAATAACTCCCTCCACCTCATTTACACCGTCACAAACATTCAAAATAAAATTGTGCCCTTGACAGGAAAAATGTGATTTACTCATCATGGGTCAAACTCTTTCAACTTTATGCCCGTAGCTATGATGTCTTATCCCAGATCAAAAGGTCCATGCACGTGACGAATTCTTGAAAATGAATTGTTGTTTGTTCCACCCAAAAGATCTTGAGAAACATTATAACTAAATGTCAGAACGGTTTCATTGTCTCAATGGTGTCGATGACGCAAATTGATGTGCAAAAAAATATATAAATAATAAACACGAATCACAAATAATCTTTAAAAACCAAACAACTTATCCTAGTTCACACAACGGTAAGTGTACTCGAGTATAGCAAAGATAAGGAAAGTCTGGATATCGAACTCAAAGACACGTGAGAACGGCTCAGATTATAAACCCCAATCCAAGTCCTACCTAATAATATTTAATTGATTTTATATTAGTTTTATCTAAACTTAACTTAATTAACTAGATTACTAAGAAGAAACTCACCTTAACGGAACTAACTGGAAAACTTAACGGATTTAACGATAATGGGAAAACAAATCACCTAGGTAGGATAATTTAACGGCTATAGGATGACTCGGGTGCAAACACGTGGTTGAAACCAGGATTCTAAAGATGAGCTAACATAGGAGAACTCAAGGCACTGGGTCCCTACGGTTAGTTTTACCAGTAAAACCTTACAACGTCTAGATAGCTTTTAATTTTTGGTTGTTTATCTACGTACCCTAATGACTCATCACCTGGTCCGTGTCTAAATCACAAGTCTCTCTAAGGCTCGAGCTTTTACAAACCTAAGAGAAAAGGGGTAACTCTATACTAAGGACAAAATAACTTAACTCACAAACTCACCTAGTCAAAAGTTGGAAAAACGCACATGGTCTCACAACGAATAACTAAATCAACTAAACTAGAAAGATAAGCCAACACCTAAGGTTTTGGTCCAACTCAATGGTGGTGAACCTACTACTTTAATGATCTAAGCAAACATAAACCCTATTGATACGTCTACCACAATCAATCAACACACAAAGTATTAACTGAACCATGCAATTAACGATGACACGAAACTACTTCATGCTATAATTAACTACACGGGGCACATGCAACCAGAGATACATCTATGTCAGTGGGTAAACACGGAATAATTTCAAAAATTAAGAGCTTTACAATAGGCAAACTATCAGCCACACGTTAAACACCCTAAACTAGCTAATTTAAACCGTTAAACATCAAACCTAGGTAATTCAAACAAGTTTAGCTAAGAATGATGAATGAACAGTAGATAATAATGATAGTTAAGCTCAAAGAATCCATTACAAATTGATTAGAGCTTGTTTCAATGTCTAAAACACAAAACCGAACCAATAAACGTTAAAACAATTAAAATAACGAACGGACAAGTATAATAACGAATCAGCAGCTTCTCCTCTTCGTAAACTCCTATGGAACATATGTGAGACGGCTGGAATGTTGATTATATAGATATAAGGTTGTATCTCCTTAAAGAGATGAGTTAAACTTGCTAAACAAGCCAAAATAAGCAAAACCCGGTCCAACCAGGCCCACTAAATGACAAAATAGTCAGCCTATATGAAATATGAATATTTTTTTTCCAGATGAGACACTGCCACGTGCGGAGTTGATGGTCCAACATGGTCGCGTAGCGTGGCCAGGTCCCTGGGTACGATTTATTCGTTTTTCGACTCGTTAAACCTCGTGTACGCGCACCATCTTCGATCCAATCTTCGTATGAGTCCCGTTTCTCATTCTTAGGCTTCGTTTTCTACTATTTTCAACCATGGGACCTACAATAAACGAAAACATGTAAATTCATGCGATAAACAACTGATATTTGTTTAATGATTAAGCACAAAACGACATAAAAACTAGCAAGAAAATATGTGTGTTTTACAACACATCAAACATTCCCACACTTAAACCTTTTTCGTCCCTGAAAAAGAATCTGCACAGGATCATACCCAAGAAAAAAATAACAACTCTCAGTTTTATTTATTATTTTATTAAAGCATTAGAAACAAGTTGACGTATTAACCGCGATTGCCGATATATTGATCCATTTTAAACCCATCCACCAACCCATCGAGCCCCCAGTCGTACTTAGCATTAAGTTTAAATGATCATCAATAAGCCTATGGAACCCTCACTCAAGAGTGGCAGCTAATCTTAACTGCTCAAACATAAAGAGCTAGCTAGGTTGGAGCCGATGCAAAATGGTCCGACAAATCACCGTAAGCAATTGACTCTTTAATGGTAAGAAGAAAGTGCACTAGATGGAATTATGAATGATTGGTCTTGTGATGGTCATACGAGCTGATCCTAGATATTATTGGACTTTGTCCTATATAAACCTAAACATTTATTTATTGACTAAGAACTTTCAAGCCCTAATAGAATCTCAAAGTCACTATCCTCTTGGCAACGCGTAAACTCTCAGTCCTGTCTAGTTTGCACAACTTTGGCCTCTTTTGCTATTTTTTGATGCTTTTTGCATCTTTTATTTGCACTTTTTTCATTTTTGTAATAATACCTTAAATATATATTACTAATTCTATGCTCGTGAAAAGATGGACTTTTGGCGGGGTGTCACCACTTAAATTATTTTCATAAAACGAGTGATGTGCTAGATTTTAAGTGCACCCGATTCTCACCACCTCAAAGTAAAATGATTACGGTAATCCACCCTATATCATATTGAATTTTAGTTTCGCCACCCCCCCAGATGAGAACCCATAAAGTTTATGAATTTGTTAAAGTACAATTAAGAATAGTAAAGTGACTTTTCAGGATTAATTGGGCCTACCGACACATCTCAAATTATATACGCAACTGTTCTGATTTATTATATAAATATTAAGAAAACACCAAGAGATTGTGAAGAACACTCGGAATAATACCATTTCCTGTTTAATGCAAAAATTTTGAAAACAATGGATAAAAATTTTAAAATATTTTTGGATATTTGACCAACTTTTCTATATTTGTTTTTTCTACAACTAAGTAAAATAAGCTCCCATCCCAACACTTGAACGATGAATCTTCCCCGATGAGCATTAGGAAAATAAAATAAAATAAACTAGAAATAAAAGCAAATAATAAGATAAAAAAATGTATTACTCCCCTGGTTTATGTGCATGTCTTCACAATATGTGTATCCATGGCCGTATAGAATTCGTTTGCGACCGTAACCTTGGGAGAAACGTTCCAAAACGCCATCCAGAGCTATCATGCGGAAAGATGTAAACTGTGCTAAGCAAAATCGCTCGCATATAGCGGCGTACACAACTAAAACTAAGGTAAGTAATAAACATGTTTTTGTATTTTTATTATTTTATAATTTTTTTGGATTTTGTTGTTTTTTTAACTTTTTTTATTATTTTTTAATATAAATGAAAACTCTCAAAAGTAGCTGCTCGAATGGAGATTGAGTACGAACAGCTTCAATCGGAAGAAATCTTAAAAACAAGTAAAAATAAATACAAAATACAAAAAAATTACAACTCGGGCTGCCTCTCGAGATCGCTTGGTTTAATGGGTCCTCAGCCTGACCCCTCTCTCATGTCTAACCCAAAGATGTTGTAAGGCGCAAAACCTTGTCTTCCTCCATGCTCGCCTTTTCACCAATGTAGTACTTCAAACAGTGACCATTAACTTTGAAGCTCCCATTTTTGTCTTCAATTTCGATCGCTCCATACGGAAAAACTTCCTTAACTGTATATTGTCCATACCATCGAGAAAGCAACTTTCCCGGATGCAACTTGAGTCAGGAATTGAACAAGACTACGGCGTCCCCACACTTGAACTGTTTATCACCTCTCAACTTCCTATCTTGCAGCTCTTTGGTCTTCAGCTTATAACTGTACGAGTGTGCATAGGCATGATCGCGGAGTTCCTCTAACTCATGGATCTGATGGAAATGATGAACTCCCGCAGTCGAAAGATCGAGGTTAACTGTTTGAAGTGCCCAAGAAGCACGGTGTTCCAACTCAACAGGCAGATGGTTGACTTTCCCATAAATCATCCGAAACGGTGTAGAACCGGTTGGAGTCTTGTACGATGTATGGAAATCCCACAAAGCATCATCTAATTTTTCGGACCAATCCTTTCGATTAATTTTAACCGTTTTCTCCAGGATGCGTTTGATGTCATAGTACTCACCTCTATCTGTCCATTGGTCTGTGGGTGGTAGGCAGTCGCAAACCGATGGGTGACCCCATAGCGTTGCAACGCCTTCTCCATCTGCGCGTTGCAGAAGTAAGTACCTCCATCGCTGATCAAGGCTTTTGGTACACCAAAACGAGAGAGGAGGTTTTTCACTACAACTCGAGCGTCGTTAGTGGGCAAGGCTCTGGCTTCGACCCACTTGGAGACGTAATCAACTTCCAAGAGTATGTACTTATTCCTTTTAAACGACGGGAACAGGCCCCTAAAATCAATACCCCAAGTATCAAAAACCTCGCAAACCTGAATAGCATTTTGGGGCATCTCATTTCGGGATGAGATGTTACCGACACGTTGGCATCGGTCACAGCTTTTAACGAACGCATGAGCATCTTTGAAAATCTAAGGCCAACAGAATCCCGAATCAAACACCTTCTTAGCAGTAAGAACAGCACCATGGTGACCTCCTGTCGATCCTTCATGAAAGTGGCCCAAGATCCACCACCCCTCTTCAACATCCACACATATCCTCACTAGCTGATCAACACCTATACGAAAAAGAAATGGTTCGTCCCAGATGTAGAATTTTACGTCTTTAAAGAATTTCTTCTTTTGCTGGTGAGACATCCTCCTAGGAAGGGACCCATCAACGAGAAAGTTCGCGATATGGGCAAATCATGGGTAGCCGTCATCCTGGGCTCTGACAAACATGAGATTCTCTAACGAGAAATGGTCATTGATGTTGACCCTAACATCTCCAATCTCGGCTCTTTCAAGACGTGACAAGTGATCGACCGTCACATTCCCGGCCCCCTTTTATGACGGATTTTGATATTAAACTGTAACATTCGTTACTTTTCAAACCCGAATATCCGAGCCATTTTTAATTTTCAGTTTTATTTATGTATATATGTACAAATATAAATATATTTAAAGTTTTGTCTTATGTATTCGTTAAACCGACATGTTTTGGCGTTTCGATGCAAATCGTAGTTTTCGTTTATTATTTATATAATGTTCTCGGAAAATTCAAGTAATTAATCAAGCGTTTTCTTTTCAGTTCATTTAAGTTATAAAACTCCGTAATTCAATGTTGTACTTAAACGAGACCCGAACTATTCGGGCATAATATTGAAAAATATCTAAGTTTATAAACTTTTATTTTCATTCCTAATACATCTTAAAGTCCGAGGTTCAATATGTAAATAAAGTTTAAAAACAAATTACAAAGGTCTAAAAGTGAAAATTCATTTAAAATATAATAATAATAATAATAATAATAATAATAATAATAATAATAATAATAATAATAATAATAATAATAATAATAATAATAATAATAATAATGCAGCCCAGCCCTCCATCTTCACGCTGTTCCGGCAGCGCCTCAGGCGGCCGACAATTGGTTCCGGCGAACCGAAACAGCCCATTGTCCTCGTCGCTTGACCTGTTTAAATCGTGTAGAATCATTAGAACGTAACGGTAAATGATTATTTGCAATTAAAAACTAGTAACAACAACGTTTTTACGGCTGGAATTCGGCAAAGTTTTTCCGGCGAAACAAGTAAACAACATATTAATCACTAATCGATCCGTTAACCCATCCTAAATGATGTCTCCACTAACGTTAAGCAATAATTCGTGATTAATTTCATCATTTACAACCCTTAATGTCCGATTTAATCCCGTAATATTATAAGCATCAAATAATGACCAATTAACTCCAAACACTCCAATCGTGACTATAAATACGACGCAAAGCTTCATCAAAACTTGTCCCAAACAATAAACTGGTCTAACATACACTTTATATTGTCGAATTGATTCGTTCAAGATCTTTGCTCAGGCCACCGTCGTTCTTCGTCAGAAATTAACCTCTTCTGGTAATTGTTATGTTTATAATGATTGATTCTAGCTGATTAATGAAACCCCTAACTCAATTTTAACCAACAATGAATGGATTAGCGGGTTTAATTCTAGGGTTTTGATTAAGGAAGATGATGAACCATGGTTATAAATTATAACGTTTATGTTTTGATCTATTAACAAACAAACAATCTGGTCCAACTGGTTAGACCATGAACTTGTCAATAAGGTGACCCGGTTTCAAACCCGGGTAATAGCAGTTTTGTTGTTTTTATTTTTAAGACCTTTCTTTTGATAATTTTTTAACCAAATAACATTTATAAATCAAATAAGATCATTTTTTAATTATATAAAAATTGTTGTAGTTTATTTTATAACTTTTTCATCCGAAAATCAAATTTTTTCCAACCCGAAATGTTTGTTAAAACTCGTGAAATAAATATATAAATATATATATACAATCTCGTCGTAAACTTTATAAATTCCAAAAGACAACTTTTATACTAAAATAAAATATACCGTTAACATCAAAACCCTATAAATGTTATAATATTCAAACTCGATATTAATCTCATAATTTAATATTAAATATTAATTCGTTAAATTTAGTTAACGTATAAAAATCATATTATCCAACTCCATAATCAAATATACATTCAACACTTCAAAATCCTGAAAACCCGAGTTATCTACTTTTTATAAGGCATTAGTTAATATTAACTTTGTACTTTTAATTTTAGCTCGTGACATTCAATTGCTTCGGTTTCATTTATGCACTTTCGGTTTTATTTCAAGTTTGTCTTCAACTTCAAGGTGAGTTTTTCTCACACCCCCTTTTTAACGCTTTTACATATTTCGGGGGTAGCATATATATCCTATTCAAATTACAATTTCGTTTATTCATTATTTACAAACTACAATTCGCTACATGGACTTGTGTGTTTACTTGTTACTTGCTACAAATTACTTGCTCATGGATTACTTCAAAATAGTATGATCATACGCCCCCCTTTGCGCTCAATACATTTGTTGTTATGAGTGGAAAAGGGCCTCATTATCCGAGTACATTGGTGCACAATCCCAACTGGAAAGGACCTTACTTGCGCTTATCTGAGTACGTTGGTGCACAATCCCAGTTGGAAAGGACATTACTTGCTCATTTACACTTGTTCATGGAATTGTATGATTTTTATGTACGTATATCGAAACTTGTGTGAACTCACCAACTATTCATTTAGTTGACTTTATTTTATATATATGTTACAGGTACAATTATTAGAGGATGAAACGGAGAAGACACTAGAACTTAGGTTATATTAATAAATGGACAAGTTGTTAATTGTTCTTGTATTTTCCTTGTATCTCTAGTTACAAACTCCTGTACTTGATGTTTAAATTAATTAATGATAATATTTTCACTTAATAGTGTCACATGTGTTTTGAGCAATCTGTACGTCACACTCGGCCGTATTCCGCTTTAGCCGGGGTGTTACATAAACTCTTGAAGAAGCAGGATCCATCGGATAAGACGAGGATTAGCGTCCTGCTTGCTAAAAAGATAACGAATGGCAACATGATCCGTGTAGACGATTGTTTTGGACAGAAAAAGACAGGACCTAAACTTATTAAATGCAAACACCACATCTAACAGCTCTTTCTCGATGGTGGTGTAATTCTCCTGAGCACTGTTTAGGGTCCGATTCGCATAGTAGATCGGGTGGAAGTGCTTCTCCTTCCACTTTCCAAGCACTGCTCCGACGGCATAGTCGCTCGCGTCGCACATCAACTCGAATGGCAACGACCAGCCGGGAGAAATCATGATCGGGGCGTTAACGAGTTAGTATTTTAGAAGATCAAACGCCTCGATACACTGTTCAAAGAAGACAAATGGAACTTCTTTCTCTAGTAGCATCGTTATCGGTCTCGCAATTTTCGAAAATCCTTGATGAAACGGCGGTAGAAACCAGCATGACCTAAGAAGCTACGGATGGATCTCACAGAAATGGGCGGGGGAAGATTAGAAATGGTTTCAATTTTAGCTCAATCGACCTCGATCCCCGCACCCAAAATCCTATATCCTAGAACGATACCCTCGCGTACCATGAAGTGACACTTCTCCCAGTTGAGGACTAGGTTGGTGTCGACGCAATGAGCCATCATCCTATCAAGGTTGAAGAGACAATTATCGAAATAATTCCCGAAGACAGAAAATTCGTCCATGAAGACCTCCATTGAATCCTTGATCGTGTCTTGAAAAATCGCCACCATACATCGCTGGAAAGTGGATGGAGCATTACAGAGTCCCAAAGGGCACACGTTTATAGGCAATCGTGTCGTAGGGGTAGATGAATGTGATTTTCTCCTGATCATTGGGGGAGATTGGGATTTGGAAATACCCGGAGAAACCATCCAGAAAGCAATCTTACTGCTGAACCGCCAAACACTCCAACATCTGATCAATGAAGGGTAGAGGAAAGTGATCTTTCCTAGTGGCATCGTTCAGTCTGCGGTAGTCGATGCAAACTCTCCAACCAGTCACGATCCTAGTGGGAATAAGCTCGTTATTTTCATTTGTGACGACATTCATGCCACCCTTCTTGGGAACCAATTGGACCGGACTCACCTAGGCGCTATCAAAGATGGAAAAAATGATTCCCGCATCAAGGAGTTTGATTATTTCTTCCTAACGACTTCTAGCATTTTCGGATTAGTCCTCTGTTGAGTCTGAACGATGTATTTGAAATAATCCTCCATAAGGATTTTATGAGTACAGAATGAGGGGTTAATCCCTTTGATGTCAATAATATTTCATGCTTTCGCCTCCTTGTGCGCTTTCGGCACCTTCAACAACTTAACTTCTCGACCTATGATGATGGGAAGCTTCCTCTCCTCGTCAAGAAATGCATACTCCAATTGAGCGGGTGGATCCTTAAGTTCTAAGGATGGAGGAGGGCTCTCAACGGAAGGTCGGTACCTCAGATCGTCTCGCATGTTCTCAAAAGCTGACTTTGAATCTAGGGATGGTGACACAGTGTCATCCATAAATGGTTGAGTAGTAATGGCAACCATTTCGACCTCTGAAATCTTCCTATCAAGAATCTGTGGGTCCAAGGAAGGTCCTCCATAGATGTCAGCGAAAAACTCCCGCACATGCGACACGATGGTGTCAACGAAATACAGGGAGTCGTCTGCCGACTTGGGGTGTTTGAGTGACTTTCTTACGTCAAAGGTGACGTTAACATCCTCAACTCTCATAATCAATTTTCCCTCATGGACGTCGATCAAAGCTGGTCCGGTGGCAAGTAATGGTCGACCTAAAATGAGCGGGACACTATCATCCTCATTCATATCTAAAATGACAAAGTCCACCGGGAAGATGAAATTGTCGATGCGAACAAGCATGTTCTTGACCACCCCTCTCGGGTATTTTAAAGAACAATCAGCAAGCTAGATACTCATTCGGGTTGGACTCATTTCTCCAAGACCCAACTTACTTTAACATAGAATACGACATAAGAATGATGTTGGCCCCAATGTCAGCCAAAGCATGTTGAACCGTATCGTCGCCTGAGATGTAGGGAAGCGTTAAACTCCCAGGATCGGCTATCTTTTCAGGTAACTTGCTCTGCAGCACTGTAGAGAACCCAACACTCAACAGAACAGAATAGACCTCAACTAGCTTCTCCTTATTTGAAAGAATGTCCTTGAGGAATTTAGCATATTTGGGCATTTGAGTGAGTGCCTCAAGGAAAGGAATGTTCACGTGAAGCTATTTGAGAAGTTCGAGGAACTTGGAGTTTTGCTCCTCGTCTCTGTCCGTTCAAAGTCTTCCAGGATAAGGAAATTTGGGTTTATAAACTCTCAGAGGTGGGATTGATGATGATGATGAAGGTTTATCGGTCGGCTTCGTACTCACTGGGATATGCTGCTGGTGTGCCTCAGCCGGAGGAGACTCCATCTAGATCTCCTCGTCCACTTTAACCTCTTTGTCGACCGTAGGTGTGAGAACTCTCGAAGGATCAGCCTCTCGAATAATTGGCTCTCTTTCTCTTCCTGCAACGATCATGGTAGTCACTGCTTCGAACCATCTCGGGTTTTTCTCGGTAGTGCTCTTTCGGATAACTGGCTGGCAATCTCTCCGACGTGACACTCAAGATTAGCCAGAAACGTGGATTGGTTCTTCAGCATAGCATCGTGTTTCGCGAATTTTGCTTCATTTGTCCCTCGGTTCCTCTCATCGCGCTTAAGTAGATCCGCCATTATGTCCTCTATTGAGGCCTTCTTCTCCTCTCTCCCCACTTGTTCTGTACTCTATTGACCTGAACTCCCCGGCCCAAATAGATTCTCTCGACTCTGGTTTTGGTATTGGGCTTGGTAGCCACTGGCTTGTCCCCATCGATAGTTATTTTGATTTGTCCAGCCATTGTTTCCGCCGAAAGTGGGGTTTTGATATCTCAAGGGGTTGTTGAGGAAGTCAACCTCCCCCTGACGGCAACCAGGCATCAACAAGACAGTCAATAGTGTCGTGACCCCCTTGGCGAACCTCACAGTACGCGACACTCTTAACGGTAAGATCTCTAATGAGTTTGTTCAAAGCATCAATCTGCACTTACATTATTTGGCGGTTTTGAAGGCAAGGAATCATTCGGTGAAGTGCCACTTGATCAAGATCTAAGACTACGAGTTTTATCGCCTTTAATATTTTGTTTCTGTTATTTTCACCATGTTTTCCATTATTATTATTTTGTTTGTTTTTCCGATGCTAGGCTAAACGCTATAGCTGCCTAGGCTATCGATGAACCTTTGTTAATGTTGCATTTTATTTGGATTATGTTTTTTGTTATGGTTTTATGAATCAGTAAATAGTTTGATTTATTTAATTGATGCATATGCGTGCTTGCTTTTGTTTGATGAATTCTATTATTCAACATTATCCTTGGTGATTGTTTGTTACATAATAGGATTATGTTTGGTAATTTACTTTGTGTTCTTGACTAGTTTATGATTGATTTGCGATAAAAATCATAGGAGTAATATTATTAGTCAAACAAATAAAAGTGTGTTGCTAACCTAAAAAGTTGTAAAGGTGATACGTTATTTGTTAGATTTTTGTTGATTAAGATTGCTAGATTTAGTTATTCGTAAGGAGTCCGTCTAGGTTTGATTGGTTAACATTGTCTAGCGAGTCAACTGAGTTTATTAAATTACCTTTGATTTACACGATGCAAGGTAGGATTTCATTATAAAGGTACACATTCATAGTTATTTAAATAACTGTAATGGAGTTTAATATATAAAAATGGCGTGTCTTAAAACTTACTGGAAATTCATAGGTGTCTTCTTGAGAAGGGTCAGGCGTCCTGTTCGGGTTTTCTTTTAAGTGTCTATTTTATGATCTCAGTTCCATAACCATGTATTTTCGAATTAATTGATAATAAAACTTAGATTCCAACCTAGGTGGTTTTTCATCATCATCTGAATCGGTTGAACTAAATTGTCTTGTGTTTTATTTCTTGTCTGTTCTAAATTAATTATTTTATTAATTTAAAACCCCCTTAAATAATTATAAAATAAATAGTCGTGTCAGTTTGTCGGGTCTAATAAGTTAATTTACGTAATTTAAAGAGTCTCGTGGGTTCGATATCCGGGCTTACTTAGCTTTACTAGAATCGACCGGCTCACTTTCCGGTCAATTGTTTAGTCGAGTTTTAAAGAGTCTAGAGTATTACTTAATGTCTAGATTAGAATAATTTAGTTAATAATTATTTGACTACTTATAGCACATCAAGTATTAGTAATGTCACATCCCGAAAATCTTAACTTAACACAGCGGAAGACTTAACTTAAGTCATTCGGGTTATGACAAATGCCGCTAGCCAATAACAATAGACAATTAATAATAAAAGCATCATCTTTTATTATAGGAAAATATTTTACAAAATCATAGGTTCTTACATGTGCTAATGCACGGTTTACAATATTTCATCTTTGTTCAAACACCACACGCCCTCCTTTCCATGCCACCTAGAAATCTTCACTTACCTGAAAAACATATTAAAATATCGATCAACACAATGTGTTGGTGAGTTTCCCTTTATATCAAAATAGTCGATATATATATATATGCATCAAAAACATAATCCATATAAAAATTAAATCCAATATCAATTCGTGTGTAATCGTCACTACACCCCGAATTATATCCATAATATTCCGTGTATAATGGTCTATCGCCATTATATCACAAATCCGTGTGTAATGATCTACCGTCATTACATCACAAAACAATAGGCATTTCATTTCTTAAACAAATCGAGTTGTTGTAAACTAGCTAAGAATACAGCATTACATATGACTATCATAGTTGATAACCCGATACATACAATACTCAAAATATTCCCACTTTTAACCCAACGTGATTGGAAGTGGGGGGCATCACCCTAGTAGATCTACTAACATTTCTGTGCCCCTTTCTAGGGTTAACTGTTATTTAGTCAACTAGACTCATCCCGCATTATACACAAATTTGTAAAATAAAATGCCTTTATAAAACACAACTAAATCAATATGTAATAAAGAATATGCTTTTCCTCAAAACACAATTAAATATCGTTTTGAAAACAATTCCAGTTAAAAATCGAGGGGGTTCGATAGAGAAACTCACTGTATTGAAGCTTTTCCAAAAATCCCGTGTCCTATATTAGAACACATTTTGTTAATAAAAACTTGATTTTAGTTTTTATGCAAAACTCTTTTTAATTTATTAATCCTACTCTAGTATACACATAAGCACATAAACACATAAGCACATAAACGAGTACACATAGTTCGGTTTTCCGTTAACTATTATTTAATTAATTAAATTAATTAATAAACAATTAAAATATAATAAAATATTTTAAGTTTCAGTTTCTGGAAATTTTTAAGAAAATATTAATTTTCTATTTTTCACAAAACTTGTCGGTTTTGTCGGTTTTATGCTTAAAATGTGTTATTTCGGTTTTTCGTTTAAAATGTAACTTATAAATTATGAAGAATACTTGTTGCATATATATTAATCAAGGTTTTATAAGTTTACTTGTGAAATTATATTATTTTCATTTTTATTAATATTTTCTTAAAATAACAACTTTTTAACGTTTTCGTGTCGGTTTTCGCGACACGAACCGTTTAGGACTAAGTTTTATCATCTTGTTATTTTCTAATGTATTACCTTATATTATACATGGGTATTTTAACACTTTAGGGGCTGTTCTAAAATAGTCCCTAATAGTTGTGTCAGCTTTGCTTAAAAAACCGATTTTTCAACGTTTAAGTTACCGACGAGTTAAATAAATTACACAAGTCTATATTAATCATCCTATGAACTAAACACACATATAATAACATATAATTTACCATAAATTTCAGTTTTGACTATATATGCTCATAAGATACCTTAATCGAGTTTTTCGGTTCTTAGTTTACCTTAACAATGTTACTAGTTTAACTTGTTATTTATTTATATACAATAATGTTTAAATATCCTAAAGATCTAGATTTTAACTTATTTCATAAGTTCCTAATAATTCCAAATTATTAATTTTTAAATAAGATTCTTAATTTCTTTTTAAAAGAATCCATGTTTTCATGATCCAAGTTTTATTCTTTTTAATATCATTATGTTTTAGCTTTTTAGAAGTTTCTATACCTTTGTAACTAGTCACTTTTATATCATTTCCATACTTTTCAACTTTTAATCATTCACTCAATCAAAGAATTAGGGATTAATAAAATTTTCTAAGTGTTGTTCTTACAAAGTTTCCCATTTTAGTAACTTTATTATTTGATAATTCTAATTAATCTAATTCTTCAATTTTGATTAAATAAAATTCTATGTTTAATTTATTTAATTAGTTTGATAGGGTTTCATACCCCCTAAATAATCTATTCATTTTATTCTTTTTAATTCACCATAAAGTTTCTATCTTTAGCAAGGTGTTGTTTATTTAAACAATGAGTTAACTAATCCAAGTTTCAAATTATACATCCTATTTTATTTTAAGTTGTTACTAATCACCTATTGATTCGTTCATTATAAGTTTTTATATCAAAATCCAATTTTTATCTTTTCTTAGATTAAAGTTTCTTTATTTAGTAACTTCAACAAATTTCAAGTTCTATCTATTATTTCTAACATGCAACCTATGTTACTTACATTTGAGTTATCCCATAACATCTTTTAATTCAAAAATCCATTCAAAACCTCCTAATTAATCCCATATCAAAAATCCCCAATTTTTACAATTATGAACACACTTTTGTTTTATCCATTTCTAACAACAATCTTCAACAATCTAAACCAATATTAACAAGTTTATAAACAACAATTGATCTAACTTCATTCTAACAATAAACCCTAAAATCAAGTTTATCAAATATTCAAGAAATCATTAATATTCCATATTCAATCCAATAAACAATATAATATCTTTAGGATATATGTATGCATGTGTATGTAGTTTTGATTCTCTCATACATATATATACATATATACACGGCACCCACACATATGCATACACTACACACATTATCAATCTTCCAAATCAAACTCAAGAACAATAATCCTTGTATATCTATAACCAATACTTAATTAACTATAACATAATACTTACTTGATTTCTTGAGATTTTTGAAAGAAGAATGTAGTGATTATGTGTGAGAGGTGTGTTGTGCTTCCTTCCTAATAGCTCCTTCCTAGTTTAATCTTTCCTTGTTTTTGATTTAGACATCCATGTTAATGATTATGTGCATGTGTGTGTTCATTGTTAAGTTTGAATTGTGTGTGGGTGTTCCAAGGGGTGTTTGGCCGTGGGTTTTGAAGGGAAAGAGAGAGAGAGAGAGAGAGAGGGATTAGGGTGGTGAGTTGGTGGATTAGAGTGATGTGTTGGTGATTAGGGTGGATAGGTGGAGTGTTGGGAAAGTAAACAAGTGTATTGGTTCTAGAAAGTAATCATTAGGGGAAGAGTTGGGAATGTGGGATTGGTATATGTGTGATGGTGAGTTTTCCAAGGTCGGGGCGACCTAGGGGATGGGTGGGGGGTGGGGGTATTTGATGGGTTTAATTAATAACTAGGTGATTTTCGGTTATTCGTTTAACGTATTTCGTGTTTTTAATATTCAAACGAGTTCCGTTTCAATAATTTTTGTCAGACATTGAACGAAATCAAATTCCTGACAGTATGGACCATAAAAATCATTTTCTTGAAAATAAATCATGTGGGGTCCTTTCCGGGTCCTGTACTGATTCGTGTTCGCTTATTTTCCAATTTTCGTGATTTGGGTCTTCCTAAATTATATTTTTATGTTGTCTCACATGTTTTCACATATATTTTGAATTTTTGAGATTTTTTAATCAATCTAATGATTTATTTACTTTCTAGCTCGCAGCCCTAGGTATTTGCACGTTTTCCTCGTTTCGTGCCGAAATTTGGCCTTTTTGTTGACTTTGCAAGATAATAAGCCTTAATAAAGAGAGATTTTATTAATAAAGTGATTTTAGGATGGATAATCATGATTACATTAATGAAAATTTTGCCTGATGTTACAAGTAAGCCAATAACATCAGACTATTTCCTACATGTGTTATCAAACACAGATTTTTGGGATCTAGCCTTCACGGAAAAGACCTTCTCCTTGGTTGGGATATTATATTCCAATTAGGTCCAAACTTGAGATTCAATGATTATGAAGGAATTAGGTGGAAGAAGTACATCAAACCATACACCACAATTCATAACCTTTACATGAGCTCACACTCACCCCATGTCACACCCCAACCTATGACGGAAATGTCGGGGCACGAACTGATTGTCACAGCTCGTAAGGTTACTATCATGCAAACATTTTAAATTTGAATATCTATTTATTAAATTCAAATAACACCAATATTCATTACAAAATCCAAAGTAAACATAACATCAAATAAATCAAAATCATGAAATTCATTGTCTCAATATAAATCCTTCTAGCATAAATCTTTAAGTAACTGGTACTTCACATCAAACGATACCTGCATATGCGTTGAAAATAAAGAAGTTTTTGTCAACACAAGGTTGAGTGAACAACACACCAGTTTGAAGGTTCATAGAAAAAATAAGTATTTGCAACAAGTCATATGAGTATAACAAATTAACCAAATGAGCAAGTATAACTGAGATGTCAAGAAGCACAAAGCTATAACGACTGGCGTATGTTCATACTAGACTGAGATTATGTTGGACCTCTCCGAATGCAGAAGCATACAAAACAAGTAAGCACATAAACAAGTAAGGTATAAGTTGTTAACACATAAGACAAAGTTGCAGTTTTGTGTATAAGTATATATGAAAAGTATATTTACGCATATGTCCCCAAAACGTTGAAAGCGGTAAAATAGGGGAATGTGGTACTCACCTCGCTAGACGAACAAAGGAATTAGATAACAATAAGTATGACGAAAGTGGACCACGCGTGCTGACGATAAATCCTAATAAGGATAATAGAATACGAAAATACAAAGTTAATGAACTAGATCGATTAAGAAAGCTCGCTAAATATAATAATTATTAAGTCATATTATAATCTCTTTAATTAAATAATATTTTATCTTATAAAATCTTATATGAAAAAAAATCTCTAGTTTGTTAAATTATAAACAAAGTACATTATAATACTTTATTAAAGATTATACAAGTAAAATACATCTTTAATAATATTATTGATTCATTAAATCCATTTAAAAGTGTATTATAATATTTTATTATATATAAAAATATTTGTATAAAAGTAAGACATGGATTTTATAACTAATTAATTTGCCAAATATACAAGTATAAATCAAACACATCTTAATAATATTATTTTTAGTTTTATAAATATATATAAAATTAGTTTACTTTATATATATATATATATATACACACACACACTTACGTATACGTAAATACACGAAGGAAAACGTGAGTTAAACCAGTATCATAGAGTCGGTTTTCACAAAATCATTTTAATTGGTTATTAATATAATTATTAAATGCTAAAAAAATGATTTAACAAAAAAAATGACAAAAAATACGGGGGGCAGGGTATCGAACCCGCGACCTGCCCCAACGATTCAAGTGAGTAAACAAACTGGGCTACCAGTGATGCACAACAAAATCTGGTGTCCATCTTTTAAAAACACAAACAAAATTAAACAGTTTCTGATCAAGAACCCTAGCAATCAACTTGGTTAATCCCGTTGTTTTTAACCAAATCAATATTGGGGCTTTTGATCTGCACTATGTCGCGATCAAAACCATATAATTTTTACCTTGAATAACGAACGACGAAGGATTAATTGGACAAAAACAGGGCCGGCGCTTGAAGGCTATGAACGAGTATTCAAACGACCAGGTTAATTCAATTATTTATAGTGTAAGGGTTGGCCAATATGTTAGGGTTGTAAACGTGTGATTAATTGAAATATTAACAGTGATTTCGTGATCAACGGGCTATAAAGAATATCGGCTAGTTTAAAGATAGAAAAACGAGTCAACAGGGTGTATTAACTTAATTAATTCGTCGGTGAGGCCGCGAATCATGTTCGAAATTGATTTCCTAAATCAGAAGTTGATTATAGACGATAATTGACAGTTAATTGCTTGATTGATTGATCAAGGGTTCACGAATTTGAATATGGGTCGGGTTTGGGGATGGATTATCCATCTTGTAATATGGATTATAACAAAATTTACAAATTAAACCCTAAATTTGGAATTTGATACGAAAGACATACTTTGGGCTAAAAGAGTAAATACACTAAAGATATTTTTATAAAAATAATTATTAATTAAATACTCAATTTAGTTTGATAAGCTCGAAATGTTTAATATCCCGAACCTCGAATCGAGTCGGGTAAAAGTACAACTTTCGACAACCCGAGTTTTTATAGTTTCCCCTACTTTAGGGAATTTCGTCCTGAAATTAAGAAATACCATAACAACACCATTAAATAAAAATACATAATACATAACCTTAGACAGCTGGAGTAACGCTCCAAATGAAAATCCGATAAGTACACTTACATATAGGATGTACTAGCGGCGTATCCACCATGTCCTTATCATCTTTAAATTTGTACAGTTATCCAACTACTTACAGTTTTATATTACGACACACAACTATTCGGATCATGATTTCCATGCGAGGACTTTGGTAATTATGTATGCATCCATAGTTACTTAGATCGTCGGATGGTCCACATGACTCGTCTCATTGTGTGGGTTACAAAATGTTTAAGTAAAACATGATTTATTTTTATTATTTTTTTAGGGAACAAAAGTTTTAAGGAGTTTTAGTCAAAAAGTAAATGTATAAAACGATTCCAAAAGTTGCAATGGAATTTTATTAAGACATCGCAAAAATATAAGTATTTGAAGAAGTCTTCACTTATGAAGGTAAATAGATAAGATAAGAGTAAATTTAAATAAACAATCTATTGAACCAAAAAGGAACTTTATTCATAAGATCGATTATAAAAGATAAATTGTTCAAATGAGAAATAGTCCAAGGCCATAAAGAGGCGTTACAATAATTAAGAAAAAGACAAAGTATTCAAGATAGATAAAGAGAACGGTAAAGGTCTTCACAGTCGTTGAATAGCTTAATTGACATGACTTGGAGCTCCATGAGGAGTTGCAGGAGTAGTAGCAGTTGAGGTAGATTGGCTTGGAATAGCTTGAATAGGTTGAACTTGCATAGCAGGGGCTTGAGCAAGGTAGGCTTGGTACACTTGATCTTGTGGGTGCGAAGCTTGATAGTATTGGGTTAGGCACGGTTGACTTGGATTGATGGAAGGTGCTTGCAGGACATGAGGTGGTTGAGTATGAATTTGGTGAGCATGGGTCAAGTAGTAAGGTGCAGTCATAGCTTGGGCTTGATGGGCATGGATAATTTGAGGGCACATATTACGAAGATGGTTTAGGTCTCCACAATGATAGCAAGCACGGGTATTGGGAGTACTGGGTTGAGCATGTGAGGTGTCTTGTGCGTTAAATGGGATGCGGCAAGTGTTAGCAACGTGGCCATAGAGGTTGCACTGGGTGCATAGTCGACAAGGGGTTTGGGGGGAGTGATGAAAGCTACACTTGGCACATAGGGGATGAGGATCAAGATAAGTCTTCTTGTTTGGGGCAGTTTGGTTTTGGTCAGGAGGAGGTTGGTTATTGTGTTGGTTAACGGCATAGGCTTTACGCTTGTTGTTGGGGTTGTTGTTGTGGTTATTGTTGTTGGAAGGCTTAGTCTCAGCTTCAGCATCAGAAGAGAAGTCGGTCTTAGTCTTGTCGGGAGTAGGCTTGGAATCCTTGCGAGACAAGGTTCCATCCCTAACATGACTATCGGTGAGAGAGGCAGCTAGGTCCATCGCCTCACCAATGGTTAACGGGTTACGACTCATTACGGCATCACGAAAAGCAAGCGGGAGACCGCGAATGTATTTCTGAATTCCGCGGGTCTAGGGAGTTACCAGATGCGGCACAATACGGCTTAATTCGCGAAATCGGCTAGAATAAGTGGAGTTATCGCCCCCGATTTTCCTAAGATCCCAAAACTCCATTTCCAACCTCTGCAGTTCATGTTATGGGCAAAATTCCTTTTTCATCGCCTCCTTTAGTTCCTCCCAAGGCATAGCCACGACCAAATCCGACCCTTGGTCGTTCCTCAGGGCATTCCACCATACAACAGCTCGATCCTTAAAGCAGCTTGAAGCAAATTTTGTCCGTTTGACATCCGGACATTCACATTGGATAAATATGTTCTCCATTTCTTCAAACCATTGGAGCAAGACGGTGGCATTTTCCTCACCACGATAAGATGGAGGTTTGGTGCTCAAGAAGTTACGAAAATCATAGTTGTTGGGTGTGGCCGAAGTGGCTGAACCATTAGAATTGAGGCTTTGGATTTGGGTGACAATAGCAGGCATAGCATCAGCAAACTCTTTCGTGATTATAGCAGCCAGGAGGCGGTCGCGTGAGCCAGATGAACGTTGATGACGACGGTGATTTTTGAGTGACGACATTCTATGGGAAAATAAGAGTAAAGGTTTATGAGTTGGGGGATCATATGTGTAAATATTTGTGGGGAAACGAAGTTGGTTGAAAACATTAAGTTTCTGTTAGGTTAGTTTCACAAAAATATAACGAAATGCATTTAAGGACGTTGGCCTCCCATGAGCTTTCCATGGCAATTTGAATGGCCCAACAATAATTAACGAACAAACATTTGAGTTGGACAGCCCATGAGCGTTACCTGGCAATTTGGTTGTCCCAACTAATTAACGAATTATCAATGCGATATAGTTTTTCGGCCCGATGAGCGTCTTTAACCGAACAAACTAAATAACGAACTATCGAAACAAGATATGGGTAGTCGGAGTATCCGACAAAAATACGAAACAAGTTAACAGATGGAAAGTTGTGATTCCCGACTAACCACATGAAATAACATAAAAACCATAATCGGAAGGTTACCGAATTTAAGCCACAGATCATCGTGAATTCGGTTTAAAAATGTATATAGGAATGCAACCACTAGTGTGGTTACGGTTGACAGCTTAGGGTGTCGGTCACATGGCATTCATGGGTCTCGCTCGGGTCCATAGGGTTGAGTACTGTGGTTAGGTTATCACCCAGGTAAGGATTAGCGTCTTACCTTTGGTTCTTGGAACCGTTTTGCTAATGCACAACTCACAGTTTCTCTCCCCTTTTCTTATGATAGGGACATGCCATATAACCTAGCCCTAAGGAGAACGAGTGAAAACAACAGGTGGGAATTCTTAAGGAATTTCCCGCAAATAAAAAGGTAATCTAATATTGATTTTAAATTTAAATAACATTTTAAGGTTTGAGGCATAGTCTCGGAGCAGTGCGTGTGTGCATGAAAATAATATAATAAGAAAACATATCAACTAAGAGAAAGCAGTAACAATCAACTAGAACACGTAAGGTAAGCAGATAAGCACGTATAGGGCTCCTAAACATTTGTCTAAGGCAATCTCTAACGACCTATCTTAAACCTTCGGCTCTGATACCAATCTGTCACACCCCAACCTATGGCGGAAATGTCAGGGCGCGAACTGATTGTCACAGCTATCAAGGTTACTATCATGCAAACATTTTAAATTTGAATATCTATTTATTAAATTCAAATAACACCAATATTCATTACAAAATCCAAAGTAAACAAAACATCAAATAAATCAAAATCATGAAATTCATTGTCTTAATATAAATCCTTCTAGCATAAATCTTTAAGTAACTGGTACTTCACATCAAACGATACCTGCATATGCGTTGAAAATAAAGAAGTTTTTGTCAACACAAGGTTGAGTGAGCAACACACCAGTTTGAAGGTTCATAGAAAAAATAAGTATTTTCAACAAGTCACATGAGTATAACAAATTAACCAAATGAGCAAGTATAACTGAGATGTCGAGAAGCACAAAGCTATAACGACTGGCGTATGATCATAGTAGACTGAGATTTTGTTGGACCTCTCCAAATGCAGAAGCATACAAAACAAGTAAGCACATAAACAAGTAAGGTATAAGTTGTTAACACATAAGACAAAGTTGCAGTTTTGTGTATAAGTATATATGAAAAGTATATTTACGCATATGTTCCCAAAACGTTGAAAGCGATAAAATTGGGGAATGTGGTATTCACCTCGATAGACGAACAAAGGAATTAGATAACAATAAGTATGACGAAAGCGGACCACGCGTGCTGACGATAAAGCCTAATAAGGATAATAGAATACGAAAATACTAAGTTAATGAACTAGATCGATTAAGAAATCTAGCTAAATATAACAATTATTAAGTCATATTATAATCTCTTTAATTAAATAATATTTTATCTTATAAAATATTATATGAAAAAAATCTCTAGTTTGTTAAATTATAAACAAAGTACATTATAATACTTTATTAAAGATGATACAAGTAAAATCCATCTTTAATAATATTATTGATTCATTAAATCCGTTTAAAAGTGTATTATAATATTTTATTATATATAAAAATATTTGTATAAAAGTAAGACATGAATTTTATAACTAATTAATTTGCCAAATATATAAGTATAGATCAAACACATCTTAATAATATTATTATTTGTTTTATAAATATATATAAAATTAGTTTACTTGAGATATATATATATATATATACACACACACACTTACGTATACGTAAATACAAGAAGGAAAACGTGAGTTAAACCAGTATCATAGAGTCGGTTTTCACTAGAATCATTTTAATTGGTTATTAATATAATTATTAAATGCTAAAAAAACGATTTAACAAAAAAAATGATAAAAAATACGGGGGCAGGGTATCAAACCCGCGACCTGCCCCATCGATTCAAGTGTGTAAACCAACTGGGCTACCAGTGATGCACAACAAAATCTGGTGTCCATCTTTTAAAAACACAAACAAAACTAAACAGTTTCTGATCAAGAACCCAAACAATCAACTTGGTTACTCCCGTTGTTTTTAACCAAATCAATATTGGGGATTTTAATCTGCACTATGTCGCGATCCAAACCATATAATTTTTACCTCGAATAACGAACGACGAAGGATTAATTGGACAGAAACAGGGCCGGCTCTTGAAGGCTATGAACGAGTATTCAAACGACCAGGTTAATTCAATTATTTATAGGGTAAGGGTCGGCCAATATGTTAGGGTTGTAAACGCGTGATTAGTTGAAATATTAACAGTGATTTCGTGATCAACGGGCTATCAAGAGTGCCGGCTAGTTTAAAGATACAAAAATGAGTCAACAGGGTGTATAACTTAATTAATTCGTCGGTGAGGCCGTGAATCATGTTCGAAATTGATTTCCTAAATCATAAGTTGATTATAGACGATAATTGACAGCTAATTGCTTGATTGATTGATCAAGGGTTCACGAATTTGAATATGGGTCGGGTTTGGGGATGGATTATCCTCTTGTAATATGGATTATAACAAAATTTACAAATTAAACCCTAAATTTTGGAATTTGATACGAAAGACATACTTTGGGCTACAAGAGTAAATACACTAAAGATATTTTTATAAAAATAAATTATTAATTAAATACTCAATTTAGTTTGATAAGCTCGAAATGTTTAATATCCCGAACCTTGAATCGAGTCGGGTAAAAGTTCAACTTTCGAAAACCCGAGTTGTTACACCCCATCCCATTGAGTCAATCAAAGATCCGATCAACAAAACATCTTGTGCCTCGAATCACATAGAGTTTCTAACAAAATAAAACTCACCCCTGGCTCTATCCCTTGTTTTTCGTGTCTACCGTTCAAACAAAATGAAGAAATACTACTAAAGCAAGCCACCCAGGAATGAACCTAGAACATTACAAGCTCGCAACAGAAGAATGTTCAGGATTAGTCAAACAAGTCTTGATTGAACCTACGAATTCCCAATGGGCATGCGAAGATTTCTATGTCCACAAGAAGTGAAGAAGTTTGTGGAAAATTAAGGTTGCTTTTTAATGGTCAACCTTTAAATCATTCTTAGTAGATGATAAGTTTCCACTTCCACAGAAGAAATCCATGTTCCAGTCATTGATAGACGCTAAGGTGTTATCTAAGTTTGATCTAATAGTCGGATACTAGCAACTTGGGATCAAACCAGAAGACATGCCAAAGACAACTTTCTGTATCCCAATTCATCATTATCGGTGGAATGTAATGTCATTCGGATTAAAGATCGCACCATCAATTTTCCGAAAAGCTATGGTAACGATATTTGAACCCATCCTCAATAATACTTTGGTATACGTTGATGACAAACTGTTGTTCTCCAATGATGAATAGTCCCACATTGACTTACCACAAAAGTTTCATTCAATAGTCCAACAATACGTGATAATGTTGTCAGAGAAAAAGGTGAAATCAGTGTCAATAATATCGATTTTCTTGGAATGGATATTGCCGACAAAAAGTTTCAGATGCAAGCACACATAGCCCAAGAGCTAAAACAGTTTCCTGATAAGCTGACACTAGAAAAAGAGAGAATAGTTTCTTGGTGTAGTAAATTATATGGTTGGTTTCTTGACAAACTGTCAAGTCAAGCAATGCACATGTTTCCCATGTTAAAAAAAACCATCATAGTGGTCTGAAAATCAAACACAAGTTGTAAAGGAAACAAAGAAATTGGTTGATGTAATGCCGCCTTTAAAGATTCCCAGGCTAACTAACAAAAGAATCCTTCAGACTAATGCTAATGATGAATATTGGGCGGTGGTCCTACTTGTTGAAGACGATAAAGTTGTCAAATTAGTATGTGAAAACAAGAGCGGCTGTAACACCCCGTAACCGCAGCGGAAACGTAAACGGGATGCAACAGACACATCTGATATCAACAGCATTGCTTATAAAGAAAACACCACTACATTAATTTACAACATATTACATCGTTCTGAGTTTAGTTACCGTCTAGGCGTTAACACATAAGTTTTACGAACATTACATTAACATATCTAATACAAAAAGATCACTAAGCTTCCACAAAAGCACGCATCGTAAAGCATGTAGCAATTATTCCAGTTTGGGAGTACCTAAAAAGCATGTAAAGAAAACGGGTCAACTACGAATAGTTGGTGAGTTTCACTAATTTAAATAACAGTGACAAATCATTATAATAATCATATATTAGCGATGTAATTATGCTGAGCCCACAAGTGAAACCTCTGACTATCCACAAACAACCCCGTGGCATACTCCGCCCACGAACCTGCCCCAAACCGCTATGCCTAACATTACATAGCAAAATAAATAACAACAAAATAGACATGTGCAACTGGCTGGGAAACATCAGCAAATCCATGCCGGACCAGTTGGGTTTGTCAGACCAATAGTACTATCCACACTCTACCGGCTTTCAGTTAATCACTCGTGTTCCGGGGCCTTAGAATGTTAGCAACTCAGACAATTACCATCTTAGTACATTTCCGTACGATTCCCGTACAATAAAATATATATATAAATACACGCAAATCCATGCGTTCAGTATGTACTTAAACATTTCAGAAGTAACATGCTTCCGCCCCGAGAAAATATTTAAAAACAATTCAGAAAAAGGGGCTCGTGAAACTCACCTTATCGTAAGCAATTAGGTACACCGTACACAGCTACTAATCCGGATCTGTAATACGATCCCTAAGTTCGTTACTATACAATCATTATTAATATAACTTTAACCGTGTTAACCGGTACATCTGGGGACACTGTTAACCCAGTACTGTAACCGTTCCGGGGGCAATGTTAACCCAGAAACACTTCTCCGGACTCAGATTGTGATATCGTTTAGAGTTCACTAGTCAAAATCACTATTAGTCGTTTTTTTTCCCGTTTTGCGTGCCTAGCACGGTTATCCGTTTTTACGTTTCAAAAATGAGTTTGGTCACACACGACCCGAAAATAGTTGTTGACTGATAATTTAATTAAAGTTGTGAATTTAGAGCTCGGTTTAGACGCCCCGATTGGCCGCGGGACCCGTTTCCGTCTTTAGTGCACCGGAAACTGTTAAATCGGGTAAAATTACTCAAATCATCCGAATTATTTTCGGGTGATTCATTTTTACTTGTTTAACTCAATTATATGAAAATAGTTCATTTTTAGGGTTTTTATACACCAGTCAGCTCGCTTAGGCGAACTTTACCGGTTTACGCGTTTTAAGCTTTAAAAGTTTGTTTTTACACAAATAATTATCCGTTTAATCTCGCATCTTGAAATTTTGCACAAGTCACTTTTTGACAGTGGGGGATTTTATAAAAGTATTTCCAGAATTAATTTTTTATATTTAAAATTTATTTATCTATTTTTAAACACCATTTAAACACTAAATATGTCGTAAATACCAAACGATCTTAGAAAAATCACAAATTTTTCCTGGATGACCCCTGACATCCACATAGTCCCCTGTAATTTTTCCAGAAGCAAAATCTTCTTTTACATGCCATTTTCACTAAAACCGAGCTAGAAAACCCTAGAACTCGTTTAACAGAAAAGCCTACTTAGACTTCTCCAACGGACCTAAAATTTTGTGTGTGACTTTTACATGTTATAAAAAGCTTATCTGGAATTTTCCAGAATTTTTCATGATATTTAACTATTTTTCACCATTTTTGGCCAAAACCGAGCATTAAATTCACCAAATATTCATCCTTTGTCCAAAAATTACCAAAATTTCACAGATCTCATATTTTCATGTGTAGATCATCTCTGTAAAATTTCATGACCTAACTCTAAACACATCACAATCTGTCCAAATCACAAACATCATACAAAAACCGATCTACCTCGTGTTTCTAGCTTCAAATCGCAAGGATCTCGCTTTCTAGCCTTTGCTATCAACTAGATACAACACCTACAAGCACAATAAAACCACACCAAGCAAGTTACACCCACAATCAAGCCATTTCTTTCATGGTTTCGGTTATGATATAAAAACAAAGATTTAACCGTAAAAATTCGTTTTTGGTTCGTTTAACTCCTTTCTTGGACCAAGATCCCTTGTATAACCCGTATACATCACTTGATCATGCAAGAATCGGTTTCATCTCGGGTTTTCACCCTTTTTCACATGAAACCTCATTTTCTTGTAATTACACTCGAGAAAGGAAGATGAAAACGAATATAACTCGATCTTTACCTCGTTGTTCTTGCTACAAAACCTCGGTTTTAGATCATGATCTTGAAAGGAAAGGAAGATTGTTGATATTTGTGTTTAAAAAAAAAACAAAGTAATGGGGTGATCCCCCTTATGCGGATCGGAAATGAATGGGGGGTGGGGTGGGACCCACCTCTCCATTTCTAGCCATATATTCAGATTTCTGTAATATGGATAATATTTTAGATAATCTGGTTCAGTTCGTTTTTCGGTTAAATGTTTAATTCGGCTTAAAACGAGGCTAAAACGGTTGTTTTTCGGCTTAAAAATGAAACTTATATAAAACCGATTTAAAAACTTCAAAAACTTAAACCATGACTTTCATTAACTTAAAACATCATATTATTACGCATCTTTTTCGGCTTGATCGATCGTCTCTTGCTCGGTTTGGTATTAAAGGTTTCGTTTAATGTACCGACGTACCATTAAATCGAAATTCTTTTTCTGTGCTTTAATTCACTTATCCCGAAGCTTTAATACCTCGTAAACATCACTAAATATTATATATCTCGTCTATAATGTATCCCCGATTCGTTCGGGCTTCAATAACCGTTAATCGGTTCATCGTATTTCCAATACGATTAACTGTGTAATCGAGTATAATCCGTACTATGAATCATACATACTCGTATAAACACATTATAATTCATATATTCATTATTAAATAACACATAAATAGTATATACCGGTTAGGGTATACCTGATTCTGTCGGAATCGTTACATTCTCCCCCCATAAAAGAAATTTCGTCCTCGAAATTTTTACGCGTCGACTACTTCCTTTTGAGGAAATAGACAGGGGTATTTCTTCCGGAATTCGTCCTTTCATTCCCATGTATATTCTGGGCCTCGTTGCGAATTCCATCTAACTTTGACCAACGAAATCTTATTGTGTCTAAGTTGCTTGATTTTCCAGTCTACTATTTCTACGGGTTCCTCTACGAAATTGAGCTTATCACTTATTTGGACACCCTCTAGAGGTAACACCGATGTCTCATCCGCCAGACATCTTTTCAAGTTCGATACGTGAAACACGTTGTGAACTGCACTCAGTTCAACGGGTAGTCCTAATCGGTATGCTACGGGACCGATTTTTGCAGTAATATTAAATGGTCCAATATATCTCGGGGCTAACTTCCCCGCCTTTCCAAATCTGACTACATCCTTCCAAGGTGATACCTTCAAATACACTTTATCACCTTTCTCAAACGACAACGGTTTTCTACGGGTGTCGGCATAACTCTTCTGCCAATCCCGCGCGGCCTTCAGATTGTTCCTAATTTCAAGGATTTTGCTGGTCGTTTCCTGGACCAAGTCCGATCTAATGACCTGAGTGTCGCCCACTTCAGCCCAGCAGAGTGGAGATCGGCACTTCCGACCATACAATGCTTCGTAAGGCGCTCCCTTTATACTGCTATGGTAACTGTTATTATAGGAAAATTCAACAAGTGGGAGGTGCTGATCCCAATTTCCCTTAAAATCCAGTACGCATGCACGAAGCAAATCCTCCAGGGTTTGGATGGTCCTCTCAGACTGACCATCGGTCTGAGGGTGGTAAGCTGTGCTTAGATCAATACGCGTTCCCAGCGCTTCTTGGACAGCTTGCCAAAGTTTGGAGGTGAAATGGCTATCCCGATCGGAGATGATTGAGATGGGTATCCCATGACGAGACACAATTTCATTTATATTAATCGATCCACGATTACCCAAATCGCATCATGTCCTCGGGACGTTTTGAAACGTCGTTTCTTGCTCTTCCCCCCATTCATACTTTCGATCCTTTTGAGTCAGGAGAGTTAAGGGTTGGGCGATGCTGGAAAAGTTCTCTATAAATCAACGATAATGTATTATATATCTCGTAAACATCACTAAATATTATATATCTCGTCTATAATGTATTCCCGATTCGTTCGGGCTTCAATAACCGTTAATCGGTTAATCGTATTTCCAATACGATTAACTGTGTAATCGAGTATAATCCGTACTGTGAATCATACATACTCGTATAAACACATTATAATTCATATATTCATTATTAAATAACACATAAATAGTATATACCGGTTAGGGTATACCTGATTCTGCCGGAATCGTTACAGCGGCACATTTAGTGTGTTAGAAAAGTATTATCACTCCACGTACAACGAAATCTTTGCGGTCAAAAGAGGAATCAAGAAGTTCCAGTTTCATCTTATCAGACACAACTTAATGATTGAAATGGACATGACACGAATACTTCAGTCCGAAAGAAAAGCACTCTCTAAGACACATATTAAAATGGGCTATTTCTCACAGTATTCCTTTACTGTTAGTTATCAAGAAAATAATATCTTTGTTGATTTCCAATCCAGGACAAATGCCTATAAATACCATAATTCTAACAAAGATATGCATCACCACATATTTACAATGGCACAAGTTGGCACTTCCAACACCCCAAGTCAAATAACAAAGATAAATCCCATTCCACGAAAAGTTTTGCCAAAAGAACAAACCAGAAGAAATCATTAGAGTAATTGCATATCAAGCCTTGAAAGAAATGTTACATTTAAATTATAAGACTTTTCTTACCATCATTCTCAACAATCATGGGACATTTATGGATGGGATGAAATTTCACCCTGAATATCCTTTCCTAAACATCTTTCAATTTGAAGATCTATACACTTTCCCAAATGAGGCATTGTATTTCTTCTTATACCTATTTGAATCATTCTACATAGCTATATCCTTTAACAATGAGGATCTTTATTTATACTTGCTAGAATGCCAGCCTGAGGACATGCCACCGGAAAAGAAACAAACTCTTACACTCCTCGAGTGATTTTTGCTGATTCATTAATGGATCGGGCAATTGGCCTCTTCCCATAAAAGGTATGGTGTCTGTTATTTCAATACACCTGGCAGCTATATAACCCCATCACAAATAAGAAAAGAAAAATCATTTTTCTACCCTGCACCTTGTCCTTTTCTCCACAGTTGATACAACACAAATACAGCAACACTCGACTTCAAAGTGAATTTTCCAATCGAATAGGTAAAATTCATATAATGCTTAGGGAATTCAAACGACGTAGACATAAAAAAGCTTAAACCCAATTATCATAGATGATGAAGACATATGGAGTATCACTGATCCCTACGTAAAATTAATGAAAAAGACTCACAAGAAATACATGAATATGTAAGGCGCCGTTCCCGGTAGCCATACTTTAGCGTTGGATTTACTCATAAAAACAAATCTACAAATCAAAGTTTATTAAAACTTTACGCGGAATATAAAACATTAATCATTTATTACAAAACATTAAATCCTTTATTTAAAACCAACTTAAAACATCATATTTTGAACACCATTTCTTCCGTCTTCAGATGCCAGCCGTTCAATCCATGCCATGTGTCATCCTCATGCTAGCTCTTTGGTCAGATCACCTATGTGCATACTAAAAGTCATCTACGCTGAGTGAGTTCTAGTTAATCATGTAACATACAATACATTCTTATATACTCCTACACGTATCCGAAGACACATATTAATACTGTAACCCTGTATAAATACCCATAAGAGGAACATCACATAATATTTATTAAAAGGACCATGGCTATTGCCTATGCTATATATTTTCCATAGAAGGACACTCTGTATAAATTCTCCATAGAAGGGCACTCTACATACTTCCATAGAAGGAACATCCTATGTATTTACATAGAAGGAACTCTATGTTTTCCATGTAATGAACACTATGCTTTCCATTTAAGGAACACTATGCTTTCCAATAAAGGAACACTATGCTTTTCATTAAAGGAACTATATATATTATCCGTAGAGGGAACTCTATGTATAAGTTATTATTTAATATCCATGTAAGGAAATCATCACTAATCTTGGCAATACATGCAATATCCGAAGATCGTTCACGTATCGACAAGCTATTAGCATAACATACCTACATCATTCATACATCATATATATCAATCATATCCTTAACTACCACCTGACGGTACATGCAATATCCGAAGATCGTTCACGCACCGTCAAGCAATCAATCGTATCTATCACATATATCATACATGGCATACACTTACCACTTAAGGTAAGTGTATTAACTGTCACAGCCCCAAAAAAATAACAAGGAATGGGGCTAGAAACTCACCTGAATCCTGCTTCGTTCTCCGTTTGTTCATTTCCTTAACTAAGCTCGGCTGACTGTACATTAATTATTCGTATAAATATTTAAACCCTAGCCATAACGTATTTCTAGTTAATACCCTCAACGAACGAGGGTCCGGGGGCAGGGCCCCTGGCAGCGGGGTTCTAGGGGCGGCAACCCCTAGCGGGGTCCAAGGGGCAGAGCCCCTGGCTGGGGTTAAGCCTCCTGTCTTAACGTATTTTTTATTAGAATTTTAAATTATTATTTTAACCCTCCTGTATTCGCAAACGGTCATAAATGTAAGCAAACATAAGTGTAAGCGAACTTAACTTAAGCAAACTTAACTTAAGCGAACTTAACCAGCGAAGTTAATCGGTAACGAACTTAACCAGCGAAGTTAATCAGTAGCAAACTTAACCAGCGAAGTTAATCAGTAAGCGAACTTAACCAGCGAAGTTAATCAGTAAGCGAGGTTACCCAGCAGCAGCTACGGGTCTGATTTTAACCCCATAAACATCTCGGTTCCAACACGAAATCCTTTGATACGATGTTAATAATCCCGTCACGTTCCCATGGCCATTTTTGGATAAAACGTGACCCGGAGATTTATAAAGTTTGGACCTTTAACCTTAAACGTTCAATACTAGATCTAGGGTTCATTTTAAACAACCCGATCATGGGTATAAGTTTTTTAGGTTTGTTTTTTACATCAAGTTTGCTACTTTTACATCTCGTTTATACCCGATCTACTCTAGGTTCAAGTTTCAAGGCTAACCATTCATAAAAACGTAAACTTTAAAGGTAAAAGACATACCTTTACGTGTTTTGAGATTACGGTTTAACTTGGTTATGAACTTTAGGTCGTGTATCTATCTTGTATTACGGGGATCTATCAAGAATTGACGTTTGTTTTGGCTTGGATCTCGCCTCTCTCTCTCGCGGCCGTATATAGGGTGGTGTAGGTGTGTGTAGAGAATAAGATGGAAAGAAATGAGGGTTTAGGGTTTTAGGGTGGTTTAAGGGAGTATTTATACTACTAAGGCCCATGGACCCTAAGCCCATCTTATCCATAATCCCATCTTGATTAATCTAAGTCCATGATCCTTTTTGCTAATACTAATTAATTATTTATGCCCAACAACTAAACGCGACTCTCTTTTATTAAATATGAAAATTTTAGGATGTTACAGAATACGAATATCGAAAACTTCTTAGAAGAATATTATGACAGATACAATACACAGGGTCCATTCTTAGAAGCTTTACCCGAATAATGATTGACCCATACAAAGATGATCTATCTCATTCCGACTCACGTTGGAAATGATACTCCAAGTCTCAATCTATAGAAAGAAGTTTTAATAATTATGCACGTTGTTTAATATTGTATTAATAGTGTTCTAAGTGTGTGATTTAAATAATGTAAGCTTAGTCACTCTTAAAGTGGTTAGGAAAGATAGTTAGGTATGGTCGTGAGCATGAGCCTTATGTCATGCTTATGTAATATGGGGCTAGGTAGCCTTTCCATGCCTATAAAAGGAAGACATCCCCGCACTTGTTTCAGATCCATTGAAAGAAATAAAAACTTCTTTCTTATATTCTCTCATCGGTATCAACCTTATGAGATGCTCTTTTATCTATAAGAATTGATAATTTTTTGTTTAAATATATTCTTTTTGTGACATACTGTATGTAGAAATTTATTTTAAGTTATTTATTTTGAACATATTCACCATTCTAGCTTTTGTGGGACTAGCTCACATGGTAGAGGTGCAAGTCTCTTACGTAGGTTACGTATTAAGTAATTCAAAAAAGCTTTGATATATCTCATTACACAGTTTCATAACCATCATACCTAAAGCTTTGTCATCAAAATCCTGTCTTTAGATGTCTTTAAAAGTGTGTATGCTATCAATCTTGAATTCTTTGCACTCCATGAAACCCTCAATGTATAGGGATAAACAATACAATGAGATCCCTATAATACGGACTAGAAAGACTAAAAACAATACAATTACATATCAATTATTAGTTTAATATATATCTCTAATGCACGTCCTCGATCAGTTTGAGCGGCACGAATGTTCAAATTGGTTCTGAAAACTTTAAACATACGACGTGAAAATATAAGTAGACTTAAATGGACTTATAACGTTTAATACTCAGATGTGATCGAGATGAACCTTTTCACTAACTACGTAAATATCGATCTCCACGTGTTTGTTTCCCTGATGTTGAACCAGATTCCCAGATAAGTAGAAGCCGACACACTATCACACTACGCGTGTGTGACCCGTGGGAGAGGTACGTGATGTTCCAAAAGAAGGTTGCATAACCATGTGGATTCAACAACCGCATTGTCAACTTCTCTGTAATTGGCTTTGGCATTCAATATGTAAATAGTCGGTTGACGTTTGGAAGACCATGAGATCAGGTTATTACCTAGGTTTACGTAATATCCCAATGTAGACCTACGAGAGTTCTGTTATTCTCCTAATCTGCGTGGAATAACCGATGAGGGAAGTAGGAGAGGCTGCCATGAGTAGTAACCCAGAGTTGAGTGTACCCGAAATGTTTTAAAAGTATAAAATGTTCTTACGGCAGGGTTTGACATTCAATACAACCGGGAAACTAGAATCACGTCATGGGGAGCTGGAACTAACCGACTAGGGTTTATAAGTTCATCCACAATCTTTAAGGCCTGTTTATTTCTAAATTCTCAAATCCCATCTTAGTTTTCACAATCGATGATCAAAAGGGTTATCGAGTATCACATTCTTCACTAAAATAACCTTAGTTCTTACAATCCGGATTTCGTTTTGTTTCGCTTCTCACAATCCAAATTACATGCTGAATGAATGTATGAATTAATGAAGTACTGAAATGGTTATTAAATATGGATATTTGCTTTCAACTTAGTTCATTTCAGTTTACATTTTCATAACTACATCGCTATCAATACTTCATAGTTCAACCATATAAGTTTTTGTTTTCATATATCTTTATATTGTTAAAGTTTTTTTTTCCTTAATTAGGTTTTTCTATTTGGAAGTGAAAATGGGTTAATTTGTTTTTTCCTTTTAAATTGCATGTAGCTATAGTGATTCTTTACGAGTTAAGTGTAATTCTAAGGTTCTATGCACTTGAATTAGTAATAATTGTGTATCTTAAATATACATAAATGAAAACTTTAAAAGCTCTCTGGTTGCTCCCTACATTCTCTCAAGCTACCTGGCTGCTTATTTTTAAATGAAGGCTTCTCATGCATTTGACCCAAATTCACGAGTATGAGTCTCACCAAACCTAGATAACCCTTAAATGGGTTATAAGATCTCACAAAACTAAATATTAATCTCACCAAATATTTAACATGAAAATCCTATAAAATAGGGATACACTAAAAATTAGTATCCAATTTATTTTAAAAAAATATTATTTATATTTAACAAAAAAATTTATAGTAAAAAAAATTAGTGGGTCAAGGGTCTCACCAAACCCAGATGACTTTTAAACTGGGTTATAGCATCCCATTTATTTGTGAAACTCTTTCATCATCAAGTCATAAGTATATTATTAACTTTCTTACAATAAACAAAATTAAAATCCAAAAAAATATGAAAATATTAAAAACAAATAGTGTAAAACAATCTCATAATACAGGGGATAAAAGCTAGTTGTATATATAAGCATGAGTAATGGACAAAGAGTATGTGAGGAACATGTGAAGCTAGGCATATCTCAATTGTTGTTTATACTCTCTATAGTTGGGCATAAATGGACAAGTTAATGTAATGAAGTGACATGCTACAAAAGTTAAAAGACTATTGTAGTGGGTCCTGCTGAGGACACTCAAACACCCCTCAATGTGCGGCGTATAGCACTATACGCCAGACATAGGAGGCTTTTTGATTTTTTGTTGTACCTGATACGCCCCAAATAGTGCTATACGGGGCGCATAGGGTATAGACAGCCTACGACAACCTGTGATAGTCTTGTTGGTTGTCACGTTGTACCTTATGCCCCTTCGTATAGCACTATACAGGGCGTATTAGGCGAATGTGAATTATTGAGCTCACCGGCTCGCCCTCCATTCTCTTTATTATATATTCACATGCACACACATGCATTTCACACACATATGCTAAGTTAACGTTCACCGCCTGAGAAGCAAAAAAAAGTCCCACTATTATGTGCCACTTTACCGTAGAAACAAAAAAATGTCGTGGTTCAACCATTTATTTCCATACTCGAACGAGGAGTAGCCGGGATAAGCGCATAAAGATCAGCCTAGCACACGGGAATTACCAAATTTGAACCAGGTTAATATAAAGTCGTTAGTTTCTTTTTAACTAAGATATATTACCAGTACGTTTGTCAGGAGTATTTCAGGTATGATAGTCAGCCTTAACAATCTTACGGTCACCCCTCGTACAAGTTACCAGTTGACGGATCGTATTACGGAAGTCAGTCTTCTTCTTCGTACCACTTACCAGTAGAAGAGACACCATATTACGGAACCAGTCTTCCTCGTACTAGTTACCACTATGAGAGGCACCATATTACGGAAACTAGTTTTAGCCCGATGTACCAATAGAAGTGCTATTGTATTAAGAAGCCCAGTCTTTGTACCATGTACCAATAGAAGTGCCCCCGTATTATGATGAAAGCGAACATGATGATGATAATTATGATGCTAATTGCATACGTGAGACGATGGTTTCGTGTAAAACCGATATTATACGACACCATATGTTTGGTTTAAGTTATTATTCCCTCCGTCCCATTAAAATTGTCCATATTTCCTTTTAATATAAAGTCGTTAGTTTCTTTTTAACTAAGATATATTACCGGTACGTATGTCAGGAGTATTTCACGTATGATAGTCAACCTTAACAATCTTACGGTCAGCCCTCGTACAAGTTACCAGTTGGCGGGTCGTATTACGGAAGTCACTCTTCTTCTTCATACCACTTACCAGTAGGAGAGGCACCTTATTACAAAACTCAGTCTTCCTCGTACTAGTTACCAATATGAGAGACACCATATTACGGAAACTAGTTTTAGCCCAATGTACCAATAGAATTGCTACTGTAGTACGAAACCCAGTCTTTGTACCATGTACCAATAGAAGTGCCCCCATATTATGATGAAAGCGAACATGATGATAGTTTTGATGCTAATTGCATACGTGAGCCGACGGTTTTGTATAAAACATATATTGTACGACACCATATGTTTTGTTTAAGTTATTATTCCCTCCGTCCCATTAAAATTGTCCATATTTCCTTTTCTATTTGTCCCATTACAAATGTCCACTTTTAAAAGTTATTGTCTAATTTCCAAGTTTACTCTTAAACATACACTAGAATTAATAAACAATATTGATGGACCCAAGTTTCAAGGAAATTATTGTCATTTGGTAAACAAAAAGAGTAATCGTTCAATCTACCTTAAACTTTGTGTTTTTCAAAACATGACACTTCTAGTGGGACGGAGGGAATATTATTGTTTCGAACACGTTTTAAAAATGAGCTTATATCCGTTTCAGGTTTTTGAGTCCCCTAATGAGTTGGAGGATTGGGCCAAGAAGAGAGGACGTGAGCAGGGTGTGTTATTGTGGTCAACGGTCAAGGAAAAATGGTGTGGACCTTGCATGCAATCGTGGAGGGGAACCGAAACTAAAGTCCACGGACAGGCCTACCGATGGTATTAAAAAATGGTGTTCATTTTAACTCTTAGGGAGGCACGACGCAACAGGTCATTGTTGGAGGCTTGAAGTAGTAAACGAGACACACAACCACAATCTCTTTGGCTTTGTGGAGGGGTACGCGCATCATAGAAATAACCAACGCTGAACTTAATCTGGTTACGACATTACACACCCGTACGTGAGCAGTTTCCAAGTTGCAAACGTATAATCAAGGACATATACAACGTTGTGAGTAATATTAAAGATCGGGGGAAAATTGGCGATTCTCTCATGAAGGTAGTTGAAAACCTTCCCGGTTTAATATTAAAAAAACAATATTTATAATAATTATTAAATTTTTATTAAATACAATGCGTTTGCTGGAAAACTTTTTTCATATCAATGGTTTCGTGTTTTATACCCGGGAGAATTCTTCCACCGACAGGATGAAAGATATTTTCTTCTGCCATAATAAGCCGCATAAAATTTGGTGTTCATTCCCCGAGGTGTTGTTGATTGACACGACGTACAATACCAACATGTAGAAGTGGTCGTTTGTTCAGTTTGTTGGTGTGACGTCGATATCGAAGTCATTCTGTATCGCCCACACATTTTTAATTAGGGAACGAGAGAAGAACTTCACATGGGCCCTTGAGAAACTTAAAGGAATGCTCGAGGATTATATGGAGCCGTGCGTGATAGTGAATGACATGGACCTAGCCCTGATGAAGTCGTGTGACGCAATCTTCCCTAATGCCACCAAAAATTTATATAGGTGGCACATTTCCAAGAAAATAAAGAAAAAGTTTAAGAGTCTTTATAAAACAGATCCCGGGGAGGACTTTTCTTACTGGTGGAAGGTTCTATACAGGTCTCTAACTACCCAAGACTTCCACTATAATTGCGTTAAAATGGAAGATAAGTTAGCTGAACACGAGAGATACGGTAAGTCTATCATGCGCATACAGTTACTAATAGGTACTAACTGTCTACATTTATATTTCATTAACATTTCCTTTTATTTTGTCTGAGGCTGGATTTATATTCATGATAATTGGTTGGAGCAATACAAACAAAAGTTTGTAGCTTGCTGGATTGATGACCGCTGAAACTATGGAAAGTACACAAAAATCAGAGTTGAGAGCCGGCACGCCAACTTGAAAAGGTACATCAAAAGGACCAACAATACGCTAGACACCATTGCGGCACGTGTCCTTCAAGTGGTTAATACTCAGATGGCATAACTCAGTGCAACGTTTGAAGAGTGTCATTCTAAGGTCATGGATGACCATCAACTGCACATCTGGTTTACAAAATTTACTTAATAAGTTTCCGATTATGTCACACCCTCAAAATCCACTAACGGATTTTTACCGTCAGAGGGTGTGAACTAACAGGATCGGAATCATTAGTTATAATAAAACCATAATTAAAGTTTTCAAACCACGAAAACGTTTAAGTGTAAATAAATGCGGAAGCGTAAAACCATAAACCAAGTGTTGCGTCACGCAGGACGACTTAAAACCTAATTAATAATAATAGTTTAAAGATGAGTTCGCATAAACATAAGCGTTCAAAGTAATGCATGATCCTATACCGCCCGCCCGCCTCGGCTACCTGAGAATAACATACTAAAAGTGTCAACATGGGGTTGGTGAGTTCACAAGTGTATATACAATAAAGCGTTTACGTTTAGCGTTTTGCAATTAGCGTTTTGCGTTTAGCGTTTTGCGTTACCAGATAGTGTTATATCAATTATATATCTATAGGTAGCTAGCCTATAAAGCAAGTATTACTAAGTGTTCGACACCGAAGCTGACTGTTTATCATGTGCCTTGCCACCAGGTCTATCCCGACCATGGTAATGTGCTAGCCAAGATTACACCCACTCGACCTCCAGTCGAGCTTAGCGTTGGGTGGGGTTTGTCAAACCCAGTAGTACTACTCAACAGTGACTCGCTATTATCCAATACTAAACGGTTCGATGTGTGAAGGACTTCAGTTGTTTCGTTTGCCACTTAGCCTTTACAAGTGATATATAATCTAATAACAAAATCTAAAAGCGTTTCGGAGTATGTATTCTCCCCCAAGTGAAAAGCGTTTAAAAGAGTTAAAAGGGGAAACGTGACACTCACTGTTTGCGAAGAATTGAAAAAAAAGTCAACCAAGAGATGCGCGTCACAGAAAATCCTCACTAGCGTTCTAAAACAAGAATGAGATTTTCTAAGTGTTGGAACTATTATTGAGTCTCTAGACTCGGCACATAATACCTATGCATAAGATACGTTTCGTGTTTCGTTTGTGAATTGTGTGTGACTCAACAAACACATTGGTGATACGTTACATGTGTGAACAACTACTTACGTGTCAATTATTAATATTGTACATTACTAGCAATCATTCCCCACAAGGGCAATTTAGTCAAAAACATGGCAATTATCTAGCAACAAGCACGTTTCATGTATTTTCATATAGTTCAGCAGCTAGTTCTATCAGGACAGATTTCTACTTGAAAGATTACTCTATTCAACAGATCATAACATATCAATTAATTCACCAAAAACCGTCACAAAAGAACACATTAGGTTTCCAGAACCATTTTTATTGTATTTTTATTCCACATAGATTTCTCACAATGGTCAAAACATTACAGTAAACTCACAGCAGTCAGAATCATGCGCAACAGAATGTTATTTGTTATTCCCGTTAAATGAAAAATCCAATTAATGCAAGACCAATTGGATTAGATTCCTAACTAAATACAATTTCTTCCAGAAGTGGAACCAACCCATTTTGTCTTGTAGTGTATGAGATATCTTAGTCGCAAAAAAGACTAACAGCAGGTCTCCCAAATCAGCCTTGCACAACAGTTTTGTAAAATAATAAAAACAAACTTTTATACGTCCAAAAATTACAAACTCGGACTTTTCAGAAACTAGACTCGACCTAGTATATTATAGAATCAACAATCGCATCAAAACATAATGTTAACATCTAGTTACAGTCGTCCAAAAACGAATTCAATAATCTGTCCAGCATCAGTTTTCATCAAAACTCAATAAACAATTAACCTATGAACTAACAATCACGCATGTAACCCTAAATCATCAACAAACAACATATTTAACACTTAGGGTTTATGTTTACAGGTTTAATCATACAATTAAATGATAGAATAAATTAGTATGAAGCTTATTTACCTAGTTATCACCTTGGATCCTTCAACAACCTTGTTAACAACTTGTATGTGTATGTGTGTGTGTGGTAATCAGTCGATCCAACGGGGAGGGGGGCTGCCGTCGCAGGTGGTAGAGGGAGAGGGAGAAGAGGGTTAGGGTTTATGGTTAAGGTTGTTTATATATTAATTAAATAAATGACAAGTTACAACTAGCACCCTCAACTTCTATTTTGTATAATTCTAGCATAAAACATAAATCACCTCCATAATATAATGACATGCATACAAGTACACATTTATACATATAAACGTAGCACATAATTATATCAAGTACTTGTTTATAATATTCATCGTTTGTTCACCAATGGTTTGAGTCGACTCGTGTGTGTTTCGGTGAAATTCCGAAAGACTACTTATGTAGTGATTGTCATGCGTCATTTAAACCCTAGTTTAAATGTAATGAGATATGCGTTATGGTTCGTGTGATCTTAAGTTTGAATTAACGGAGTTCGGATTAACGGAGTTAAGTTGAAATTGACGAGCGTCACATCATTCCCATGTTGAAAGAATTTTCGTCCCGAAAATTTGAGTCAAGTCGCGATGGGTGTCTGAAAAAGGCAAAAATTTTCAGTTTGTCATATCATCCCCTAGTAGAAAGAAATTTCGTCCCGAAATTTAATTCATACCTCCGGTGATTTCTGACGGTTTGACGGCTTTCGCGTTTTTCGGTGTTTGGTCCACCATTTAAAAAGGTGAGGATACTTTTTCATCATTTGGTCCTCGCGTTCCCACGTGAACTCTGATCCACGTCTCGAATTCCAACGAACCTTAACGATTGGAATTTTGCTGTGTTTGAGTGTTTTGGTTTCCCAATCCAAAACTTCGACTGGTTCTTCGATGAAGCGTAGCTGTTCATCAACTTGCAACTCGTCCAAAGGGACTGCTTGGGTTTCGTCAGAAAGGCATTTCTTCAAGTTGGATACATGGAAACGTTATGTACGCCACTGAGTTCTGTTGGTAAATCCAATCGGTATGCTACCGGACCAACACGTTCGGTTATCTGGTATGGGCCAACGTATCGTGGATTGAGTTTGTTTCGCTTTCCGAAGCGAACCACACCTTTCCAAGGTGAGACTTTGAGTAATACTTGGTCGTTCACTTGAAATTCAAGAGGCTTTCGGCGCTTGTCGGCGTAACTCTTTTGGCGATCTCGTGCTGCTGCCATACGGTTTCGTATTTGGACAATCTTTTCAGAGGGTTTAAGTACTAATTCTGGACCAGTGATTTGGCTATCACCCACCTCTGCCCAGCAGAGAGGTGATCGACACTTCCGTCCGTACAACGCTTCAAACGGCGCTGCTTTAATGCTTGCGTGGTAGCTGTTATTATACGAAAACTCTACCAAAGGTGAGGTTCCCAATCTTTTCCGAAGTCCAACACGCAGGCACGCAACATGTCCTCCAAGGTCTGAATGCTGCGCTCACTTTGCCCATCCGTCTGAGGATGGTATGCTGTGCTCATATCAAGGCGGGTTCCTAGTGTGCTCTGTAGTGACTTCCAGAAGTGCGAAGTGAAACGGGAATCTCGATCAGATATGATTGAGACGGGCACTCCGTGTCTAGACACTACTTCTTTCATGTAGATGCGAGTCAATATTTCCATTTTGTCTGATTCTTTGATTGCTAAGAAGTGTGCAGACTTAGTCAACCGGTCAACGATCACCCAGATGGTATCGCATCCCGTCGGTGTTTTGAGTAATCCCGTGATGAAATCCATTGAAATGTGTTCCCATTTCCACGTTGGAAGTTCCGGTTGTTGTAGCAGACCAGATGGTTTCTGATATTCTATTTTGACTCTTGCACAAGTCAAGCATTCGCTCACGTAGGTGGCAATGTCGGCTTTCATGTTTGGCCACCAGTAAAGTGCCTTTAAGTCATGGTACATTTTATCTGAGCCAGGATGGATAGAATATCTGGACTTGTGTGCTTCGTCCATCACTAGAGTTCTCAACTCTCCGTATCGTGGAACCCAAATCCGGTTTTCGAAATATCGGACCCCGTCCGATTTGGTTTCAAGTTTCTTGCTCATGCCCCGCATGAGTTCTGATGGGAGATTATCATCCTTCAAGGCTTCGAGTTGCGCATCGCGAATCTGATCGGGTAAGTTGGCGTGAATCGTAAGTTGTAATGCTCGCACTCGCCTAGGTTTATCGGTTTCTTTTCTGCTGAGAGCGTCGGCCACTACATTGGCCTTTCCAGGGTGGTACTTGATGGCACAATCATAATCCTTAAGCAGCTCGACCCAACGACGCTGTCGCAAGTTCAGCTCCTTCTGATCGTAGATATGTTGGAGACTCTTGTGGTCGATGTAAATGGTAAACTTGGTACCGTACAAGTAATGCCTCCATATCTTAAGGCCAAACACCACAGCTCCGAGTTCCAAGTCATGGGTCGTGTAGTTCTTCTCGTGAATCCGTAGTTGTCGAGAGGCATAGGCTATAACCTTCTCGAGTTGCATCAGCACGCAACCGAGACCTTGTATCGATGCGTCACAATGTACCTCAAAATTTTCTGTTCCCTCAGGGAAGGGCTAGGATAGGGGCGCTACAGAGTTTGGTTTTCAATAATTGGAAAACGGATTCTTGCGCGTCACCCCAATTGTACTTACTACCCTTGTGAGTCAAAGCGGTGAGGGGTTGAGCAATCTTTGAAAATCCCTCGATGAAACGTCGGTAGTAGCCGGCCAGTCCTAGGAATTGTCGCACCTCAGTCGGAGTCTTAGGTGCTTCCCAGTTTTTGATGGCCTCTACTTTATTGGGATCGACATGGATACCATTCTCATTGATTACATGTCCTAAGAAGTGAACCTCGCGAAGCCAAAATTCGCATTTCGAGAGTTTAGCGTACAGTTGTTCCTTCTTTAGCAATTCTAGGATCAATCTCAGGTGTTCTTCACGGTCAGTCTTGTTCTTGGAGTAGACGAGGATATCATCAATAAAAACGATCACAAACTTGTCGAGGTACGCCTTGCATACTCGATTCATGAGATCCATAAATACGGCTGGTGCGTTGGTTAAGCCAAAAGGCATAACCGAAACTCGTAGTGACCATACCGAGTTCTGAAAGCCATCTTTAAATATCTTTTTCGCGCACTCTTAATTGATGGTAACCAGATCTCAGATCGATCTTCGAGTAGTAGCTCGATCCTTGCAGCTGGTCAAACAGATCATCAATTCGGGGTAAGGGATAACGGTTCTTGATCGTCACCTTGTTCAGCTCTCGGTAGTCGATGCACATGCGAAAAGTCCCGTCCTTCTTTCGAACAAATAAGACAGGGGCTCCCCATGGTGATGAGCTAAGTCGGATAAAACCTTTATCCAACAAATCTTGCAGTTGAGTGGACAACTCTTGAAGCTCTACCGATGCGAGCCGATACGGGGCTCGTGCTATGGGTGCTGCACCGGGTGTCAATTCGATTTGGAACTCGACTTGCCGAATAGGTGGGAGTCCAGGCAAATCCTCCGGGAAGACTTCTGGAAAATCTCGCACAATCGGTATGTCTTCGATTTGTTTCTCCTCCGCGGGTTTCTCGACAATATGGGCGTAAATTGCCGGATGACCCTTTTGTAGACATTTCTGCGCCTTCATGAGGTTGATGACGCTGGTGGTCATGCCGCTCTTCTCTCCCTGGATCGAAATGATCTCGCCGGAAGGGGTAGTGATGTGGACTATCTTGTCGTGACATATAATCTCCGCTCGGTTCTCAGATAACAAGTCCATGCCGACAACGACATCGAAACTACCAAGTGTAAAAGGTATGAGGTCGATATCAAAAGTATGACCTGACAGTTTCAACTTACATCCCGCAAGTACATGAGTTGTTTCTATAGACTTACCGTCAGCTAATTCAACAGGAAACTTAGCATCTAACGGGGTTGGAATTAAGTCTAAGAGTTTACTAAAGGTTTTCGACACAAAACTCCTATCAGCTCCAGTGTCAAACAAAACAGAAGCAAAACAGTCGTTCACAGGAAACTTACCGGTCACCACATACGGGTCACTGCGGGCTTGGCCCGACCCAATGACGAAAGCTTTACCTTTACCATTGCTTCCGCCACTGCTGCTGCCTCCATTGTTCTCATTCTGCTTTAGCTTGGGGCAATCCTTCTTGAAATGACCCTCTTGACCACACTCGAAACACCCTTTAGTCGCCATGGGTGGTTTAGGAGCACCCTTTGCCGCTAGGTCTCCCCTACATTCCTTGGCCTGATGGCCCATTTTTCCGCATCTCAGACACTTGACACGGTCACATCGGCCAGCATGGTGATAGTTGCACCTGTTGCATTTCGGGTGTTTCCCAGCATAGCCACTCGAACCCTGTCCGCCACCGTTGTTGTTATTGTTAGAACCCTGATTATTGAAGTTTCGAGCGAGTTCGGGTTTACGGTAGTGTTTTTGCTATGGGAGGTTCGAGGATGAGGACCTGGTGTTGTCAAATTTCCTCTTTCCATTACTCGGGTTGTTGTTGTTGTTGTCAGTGCTCAAGTTGTCACGGGTTTTAGAGGTTGAACATCTAGGTGGTAACGCACCTTGGGTCACTGCCTGATCCGTCAGTTTGTGAGCTAACCGGATCACTTGTTGAATTGTAGCCGGTTTGGAAGACATCACCATACCCTGAATTTGTGGTACCAACCCATCGATATACATCTCGATTCTCTTACTCGGCGGGTCTACCATCCGTGGACACATTACTGCTAGCTCATGGGAACGGGTGGTGTAGGCTTCAATCTCGGAACCCACCATTTTCAACGACTAAAACTCAGATTCCAACTTCGCGATTTCCTCTCTAGGACAATACTCTTCCCGCATCATATTCTTGAACTCTTCCTTGTTCATAGCGTTAGCCAATTCTAATCCAAGAATTTGCACATTGGAGTTCCACCAAGTGAGAGCATAATCTTCCAGTGTTCCAGCAGCAAATTTGACCCTGCTGGCGGGTGGACAGTTACACATCTCGAAAGCTGACTCTGCCTTCTCGGCCCAACGCAAGAAACCTATGGCTCCCTCAGTTCCGTCAAATGAATTAAGCTTGCAGTCTAGGTAGTTCTTGAAAGTACAAACTCCGGCTTGACCTCTGGCTTGATTCTGAACGTGCGCAGCTAGAGCTGCCGCTGCATGTTCATTCAGTAGGGTTTGGAGTTCTGCTGTGGTTAGTTTAATGTTACCGCGACCATGACCAGCGTTTCTTCCAGACATCTAGGTGTTATCATCCTGAGATGTCTTCGCCTGAGGACACGTCCGAGTGTGCATCCTCCTCAGTATCTTCCTCGGGTTCTTCCTCAGGTTCTGCTGCATTCTGAGCAATTTGTGTCTGTAAGATATCGCATCGCTCTAGAGCTATCTCTTTCCGGGATCTCGCCACAAGGAGTTGCTCTTGCAGATCGATCATCTCTGCTTGCATTTTTCTCATAATCTTCATTTGCTGCTCATTAGTATCCTGCATTTCCTTCATAGCCGCTGTCAGGCGGGAAATTTCTTCCCTAGCCTCGGTTCCATTTCTTACCAATCCGGAAACGTTCGCTCTCGCCGAGCGCATAAAACCCGCGTCACGTTCTAAACAAGAAATAACAGCTGCGAGAACTCTCTCTATAGGTTCGGTTATGGGTGGTAGGGTGTTGGGGTAAGCAGGGCGGCTTGGGTGAGGTAGTGGGGGAACTTGTTCGCGATAAAACATACGCCGGATCAGACTCGGGTACCAATCCCAGCTAACGTCGTCGTCGTACATGCCTCCAGATAGGCGATACCTCTTCGGTGCAAGGGCTTCTAGTTCCGGGACAAATCGGGGTGGCGACGAGGTAGGTAACTGCGGTTCCTTTCCATGAGCATGAGTCATCTGGTCAGATGATGATGATGGTAGCGTCGACATCCCTACAGGTAAGTCGTGTATGCGCGCGTATGAGTGAATGAGGTAAAGAGATAAGATAACGAGAGACTAAGCAAAATATATATGCAGTACGTATAATTATAACTAATGGGTCGTTGCGGTTATAGTCTATTATGCATGCAATTTCTAGTTCGCTATAACCAATGGCTCTGATACCAATCTGTCACACCCTCAAAATCCACTAACGGAGTTTTACCGTCAGAGTGTGTGAACTAACAGGATCGGAATCATTAGTTATAATCAAATCATAATTAAAGTTTTCAAACCACGAAAACGTTTAAGTGTAAATAAATGCGGAAGCGTAAAACCATAAACCAAGTGTTGCGTCACGCAGGACGACTTAAAACCCAATTAATAATAATAGTTTAAAGATGAGTTCGCATAAACATAAGCGTTCAAAGTAATGCATGATCCTATACCGCGCGCCCGCCTCGGCTACCTGAGAATAACATACTAAAAGTGTCAACACGGGGTTGGTGAGTTCACAAGTGTATATACAATAAAGCGTTTGCGTTTAGCGTTTTGCAATTAGCGTTTTGCGTTACCAGATAGTGTTATATCAATTATATATCTATAGGTAGCTAGCCTATAAAGAAAGTATTACAAATTGTTCGACACCGAAGCTGACTGTTTATCATGTGCCTTGCCACCAGGTCTATCCCGACCATGGTAATGTGCTAGCCAAGATTACACCCACTCGACCTCCAGTCGAGCTTAGCGTTGGGTGGGGTTTGTCAAACCCAGTAGTACTACTCAACAGTGACTCGCTATTATCCAATACTAAACGGTTCGATGTGTGAAGGACTTCAGTTGTTTCGTTTGCCACTTAGCCTTTACAAGTGATATATAATCTAATAACAAAATCTAAAAGCGTTTCGGAGTATGTATTCTCCCCCAAGTGAAAAGCGTTTAAAAGAGTTAAAAGGGGAAACGTGACACTCACTGTTTGCGAAGAATTGAAAAAAAAGTCAACCAAGAGATGCGCGTCACAGAAAATCCTCACTAGCGTTCTAAAACAAGAATGAGATTTTCTAAGTGTTGGAACTATTATTGAGTCTCTAGACTCGGCACATAATACCTATGCATAAGATACGTTTCGTGTTTCGTTTGTGAATTGTGTGTGACTCAACAAACACATTGGTGATACGTTACATGTGTGAACAACTACTTACGTGTCAAGTATTAATATTGTACATTACTAGCAATCATTCCCCACAAGGGCAATTTAGTCAAAAACATGGCAATTATCTAGCAACAAGCACGTTTCATGTATTTTCATATAGTTCAGCAGCTAGTTCTATCAGGACAGATTTCTACTTGAAAGATTACTCTATTCAACAGATCATAACATATCAATTAATTCACCAAAAACCGTCACAAAAGAACACATTAGGTTTCCAGAACCATTTTTATTGTATTTTTATTCCACATAGATTTCTCACAATGGTCAAAACATTACAGTAAACTCACAGCAGTCAGAATCATGCGCAACAGAATGTTATTTGTTATTCCCGTTAAATGAAAAATCCAATTAATGCAAGACCAATTGGGTTAGATTCCTAACTAAATACAATTTCTTCCAGAAGTGGAACCAACCCATTTTGTCTTGTAGTGTATGAGATATCTTAGTCGCAAAAAAGACTAACAGCAGGTCTCCCAAATCAGCCTTGCACAACAGTTTTGTAAAATAATAAAAACAAACTTTTATACGTCCAAAAATTACAAACTCGGACTTTTTAGAAACTAGACTCGACCTAGTATATTATAAAATCAACAATCGCATCAAAACATAATGTTAACATCGAGTTACAGTCGTCCAAACACGAATTCAATAATCTGTCCAGCATCAGTTTTCATCAAAACTCAATAAACAATTAACCTATGAACTAACAATCACGCATGTAACCCTAAATCATCAACAAACAACATATTTAACACTTAGGGTTTATGTTTACAGGTTTAATCATACAATTAAATGATAGAATAAATTAGATATGATGCTTATTTACCTAGTTATCACCTTGGATCCTTCAACAACCTTGTAAACAACTTGTATGTGTATGTGTGTGTGGTAATCAGTCGATCCAAGGGGGAGGGGGGCTGCCGTCGCAGGTGGTAGAGGGAGAGGGAGAAGAGGGTTAGGGTTTATGGTTAAGGTTGTTTATATATTAATTAAATAAATGACAAGTTACAACTAGAACCCTTAACTTCTATTTTGTATAATTCTAGCATAAAACATAAATCACCTCCATAATATAATGATATGCATACAAGTACACATTTATACATAAACGTAACACATAAATATATCAAGTACTTGTTTATAATATTCATCGTTTGTTCACCAATGGTTTGAGTCGACTCGTGTGTGTTTCGGTGAAATTCCGAAAGACTACTTGTGTAGTGATTGTCATGCGTCATTTAAACCCTAGTTTAAATGTAATGAGATATGCGTTATGGTTCGTGTGATCTTAAGTTTGAATTAACGGAGTTCGGATTAACGAAGTTAACTTGAAATTGACGAGTGTCACATCATTCCCATGTTGAAAGAATTTTCGTCCCGAAAATTTGAGTCAAGTCGCGATGGGTGTCTGAAAAAGGCAAAAATTTTCAGTTTGTCATAGATTACGACTCTTAAACTAATTGTAAACGAGTATGATTTGCTAAAAAAGATGTGTGACGGTGGAGCTTCGTGCGGCCACCACATGTTTAAGTCTACGAGGTTGTTATATGCTTGTCGGCTGGAGGGATACATAGCTAACAAAAAATGTATTCCATTAAAGGATGTAGACCCATTCCGGAGGAGGCTCAATCTTTATCCAACATATAAACAAAACGAAGAACAAGGCTATGAATCAGGAGTATAGGATTTTAAAAATCACTTTCGTTAATAAACGACCGGAATCAAAAGAAGTGTATGTTCTTAAAGCTTGTAACATCTAGAAATTCTATGAATAATATAAAAATATTATTTGCTTTGGAAGAATTAATTTAAGTTATTAGAAAAATAATAATAATGGTAAAAGGAAGGTGAGTTATATAGATAGAATTAAATCATGGGCTTAGATGAAGATGTGCCTAAGGTCCATGGGCATAGGGAGTATAAATATCCCTTAAACCCTAATCCTTTCCATCTCCAATTTAGCATACTAGCCTACACTATCAAAAACACACACTTAATTCAAACACTCTCAACACTATTCCATTCAACGATCCAAGACCAACTGAAGCTAAGAAATCATTTATCTCAACTGACCCAACAATTTAGAACCCAACACCGCAGCCTCGGGATGCCGAATGAGCCATTTAAATCTAGATCTAGTTTTATTCGGGTGTTTAATCAACCTAAAATAAGCTTAAGGGCCACCTTAGCTCAGATCTGGACACCACGAAGCTACCTAGGTCATAAACGGTTGTAGGTCCCAAAACGACCACCGAACTGTTTTGCTCTCAATAAACGTGTCGAGATGGGTGCGGTAAATCAAACGACCGAACATAAATAAAAAGATAAAGACAAAATATGAACGATATTGGCCTTACAACTATCAAACTCCGACCAACCACGGTGGTTAACTGCAGCTGACGGCACCGGAATCGAAGAAAAACTTTAAAAACACGAAATAGAAAGTTGGTCTGCACATATAGGGCGTATATGTATGTATGATGTATATGTATAGACCGTATAAGTATGTATAGGCCGTATAAGTATGTTCAACACATAAGAATGTTCAGCGTATATGTACGTTCAACGTATATGTATGTTCAGCGTAAATGTATGTTCAACGTATATGTATGTTCAACGTATACGTGTGTTTAGCATATATGTATGTGCAGCATATATGAATGTTCAATGTGTACTTATATGTTCAGTGTATATGTATGGTTCAGCGTATAAGTATATTAAAAAGGCATAAGTCACTTATGCGTATAACTTACACGTAGCGTATAAGTTATACATCGTATAACTTATAAGGACGTATAAGTTATACGGAGAAACTTATACATGGACTGACTTATACAGGGGATGAGTTATGCGCTGGGTTGACTTATACGCCCAATGACGTATACGGGCCTAAGTGATTTTCCAAATAAAAGAAAGATAAATGGCGTATACGTACGTAATCGATAGATATGGACTTATATGATATATAAGCTTTGAATATGAAAATAATTAGTAATGAAAGGTAACGTTTAAAACTGGAAATGACCTAAAAAGAAAGACAAACTTCAGTTTTCTAATAAGGTTTTTAGTAAAAACTTATTAATGAAAATAAAACTTTTCCGAGTTGACTTGTAAGCTCGACCCCAGCCAGGGGCTCTGCCCCTTGGACCCTGCTAGGGGCTACCGCTCCTAGACCCTTCTGCCAGGGGTGCTGCCCCCGGACCCCCGTTAGCTAGGGGTTACATAAACATAGAAGTATGATCTGGTTAGGGCTAGTTAATTGATACTTATAAAGTTAGCGGCACTTAGTAAAGGAAATGAGTGGCTATTAACTCTGAAAGGAATTGGGCCCAAGTGAGTTTCTAGCCCCATTTTCTTGTTATGTTTTTGGGACTGTGTGCATACTCTATGTGATTAGTTAATACACTTACCTTAAGTGGTAAGTGTATGATTTGTGAATGTTTTATGATTGATGTATAAAAGATATATTAATGTGTTATGAATGATTTAGGAAATGTTAAAGGTATGTATTAAATTACATAAATATGAAAGTAATGGCATGAATATATGATGGTATGATTGCATGGGAAGAAGGGCACCGGACCCTTATAATATCCGAGGATGGAGGGCACCGGACCCCTAGTAATATCCTAGGATGGATGTACTGTGCATGTTAAAGAAGGAAAGTACAAAAGAATGAAAGTGTGCATATGTAGAAGAATGATAAATACGTTAAGTACGTAATACGTACCTTCGGGCACATATATATGAATGTAAAGTATGTTACCTGATTAACTAGAACTCACTTAGTATAGCTGACTTTTAGTATGCATGCAGATAAATATGTTAAAGGAGCTAGCATGAGAATGGCACATGACATGGATTGAATGGCTGACATCCAAAGATGGAAGGAAATGATGTTTTATTTAATGATTTATGTTGAGGCAATTATGTTGTTTTAAGACAAGTATTCTGTTGGTGCAGTGTGCCAGTTCTTCATTAGTATTTAGTTTATCATGTCTGTAATCACTATAATGTCAGTTACGTTTTGGTGAACTTGATGTTTAGTGTTTGGTTATAAGTGAAGTTAGCCAACGGTGAAGTTAGTGACAACTTCGGTAAGCATGTTTAGCGAAGTTGTCGTGGTCTATAAATACTAACTTAGGCCGTAAGTTTTGTAAGCCTTTTTTATGATAATTTTGTACTGTCGTTCCGCTTATTGGTTAAGAGCTTTGAGAAGCTAGTAACGATTAAGTGTTTGCTTTACGTGCTTGTTCTTATTACTTTTTTGATTCTTTGTTTCATATATACACTCGTAATCATATACTCCTGTGTAGATACGGCTGAGAACCTATATATTCTATGGTTTGTAAGAAATGGTTGACTTTTATTATTCAACGAAAATGTTTTACTTAGCTCTGATGTTCAGAACTGTGTTTATGAGTAAATCTAACGCTAAAGTAAGGTACCGGGAATGGGGCCTTACAAGTTGGTATCAGAGCATAAGTTCGAGAGAAATAAGCATTCTACATACTTAGACTCGAACAAAGAATGGAACTTACGAAAGAAAAGAAAGGAGATGCCGGTTCAAGAAAGCCATGTGTCACGCTAGCAAGCTAAGTAAAGGTAAAATGCATGATTAATTTAATGTGTAATGTAAGAATGTGTAAGGAAGTTAGCTTAATTTCTAGGGATAGGGTTATATGATAACATGAACTGTTTGATTGTCTAATTGTTTAGAAGTAGAACTAGCACAAGTGGACTCACGTAGGGAAGTATGTAGGGCACAGAAAGTAACATGATCAGCTAATCACAGGTGGCCATTGTTATTACCTATTAGCCTTACTATCCACGTACTAAATAGTTCCTTGAGTGACGACGTTTGTGTTTTCTTATAGAATATGAATGGCTGGAGCAAGAAAGGTTGTCGGTCAAGGAGGTCGTACGGGGCATCGTGGTAGGCCACGTATTACTCGGGAACCTTCTAACGAACCAATTATTAACACGAGAGAAGAAGTAAGTGCAACTAGGCAGGACCAGAGTAATAATGAAGGGTACCAACTTGATCCTACTGTTCAAACCGCCATTGCTCAAGCTGTAGCTGCTGCAGTGAAGAATCTACATCCTGGTAAGTCTGCTGAAAGCCATGCAAGGACCACTAAGAGGGCAGGGGATAATGGTAAGAAATTTGATAAGAATAAGGAAGGTGACTCGAGTGAAGTTCGATCTGTGAAGGTTGATGAAAGGAAGAGAGGCCGAGATGGGTGTAAATACAATTCGTTCTAAGGTTGCGACCCACCAAAGCTGACTGGTTTAGGAGATGCAATCGCTACTCTCCAGTGCATAACCACAATTTACAAGGTTATCCGAATTAGTGAGTGTCGTCCCGATCAAGCGGTGGGTTATGCTACACAGTCGTTTGGTGATGAGGCTATGTTTTGGTGGAAAATTGTGGAACAGAGAAAGACTCAAGAAAAGATTAAGGTTATGAGATAGGGTGACCTGAAGGAGTTGGTGATGAAGCAATTTTGTGTTGATGCTGAGGTTGAGAGGGCTGAGATGAAGTTTCTGAATCTGAGGGTGGGTAAGATGACACACCGCGAGTATACTACTGAATTCAACCATGTCGAGGTTGGTGCCCGACATGGTGAGAACTGAAGCCAGGCGAATCAAGTGTTACATCCGAGGGCTACCACATAATGTCAGCACCTTAGTCAAGACTTGTAAACCTGCTACCTTTGACTATGCTGTTGAACTTGCAGAGATGATTTATGACGATCTAGCTTTGGACAAGGTGGTGGTGGAAGAGAAGAAAGAGAGGAAATGGGTTGCTCCTGCTAAACGACCTGGTACTCAATTTTGGAACCCTAGGGATAAAAAGAATAAAGTGTGGGAGAGAAAGACACGCAAGACTTGTGGGAAGGTGCACGGTGGCGAGTGCAAGTGGGGTACTGGTTCTGATGTGTGTCATGAGTGTGGGAAAGCTCACGGTAGAGAATGCAGGCTTGGGATAAATGTGTGTTATAAGTGTGGAAAGGTGGGGCACTATGCTAATGAATGCAGTGCGAAGCCCGCGTGTTTCAAATGTGGTAAGACACGCTATATGGCAAGGAAGTGAACTGATGGTGAAGCTAAGGGAAGCGGAAAGAAGGATGCTGACCAGTCGAGGCCAAGGACCATGGCCTGCATGCTTACCCAGGAGCATGCCAAGCAGATCCCGGATGTTGTGACATGTATGTTTCTAGAAAATCGTATTTCTGATTCCGTGTTGATTGATTCTTCTGCGTATATAAGTTTTGTAGCTAGGACATTTAGTAAGTTAGCATAAATGAAATGTTGTCGTGTGCCTGAAACTTTCATAGTAGAAACCGCTAGTGAAACCTCGGTTAGGATAATGAAAATGGTTAAGGGTTATAAGGTAGAGTTAGAGGGACGTGAGTTCCTTTTTACCCTATATGTTATTACCTTAGCATGGTTCGACGTGGTTCTGGGAATGGACTGACTATCTGAGTTTGAGCTTAGATAGTGTGTAAGAGTAGGTTAATTAGGTTAAAATCCTTGGATGGTGATACGGTGACGGTTTATGGTGATAAAGAAAGTTCAGGGCTTAATGGCATTTCGATGATAAAAGCCGCAGGTTTGTTAAGGCGATGGTGCAGTGCCTACCTGGCGTATGTTTTCAAAGCTACGGCCGAAATGAAAGATGTTCCTATTGTGCGCGGCTATCCAGAAGTATTCCATGAGGACCTTATGGGGTTGCCACCGGAGCGAGAGATAGAATTTCAGATAGACTTAATACCAGGAGCACAGCCCGTCGCAAAAGCACCTTACTGCCTGGTGCCATCTGAGATGAAAGAGTTGTTGTCCCAAGGCGTTATAAGGCTGAGTGTTTCCCCGTGGGGCGCACCAGTGTTGTTTTTTAAGAAGAAGGATGGAAGCATGAGAATGTGTATATATTATCGTGAGTTAAATAAGCTTACGGTGAAGAACAGATATCCGTTTCCACGGATTGATGATTTGTTTGACCAACTACAAGGTTCGAGTTGGCTCTCACGAATAGATCTTAGATCATGCTATCATCAGTTGAAGGTGAAGGAGGCAGACATCCCCAAGACAATATTTCGAATGTGGTACGGACACTAAGAGTTCCTCTTGATGTCATTTGGTCTGACGAATGCTCCAACAGCATTTATGGACATGATGAATAGGGTATGTCGGCTGATGTTGGACAAGTCAGTTATCATTTTCATTGATGATATATTGATTTATTCAAAGAGTGAGTCTGAACATACGGAACATCTAAGAGAAGTATTGGAGATCTTGAAAGAAGATAAATTGTATGCTAAGTTTTTGAAGTGCGCATTCTGGCTGCACGAAGTACAGTTTCTAGGTTACGTAATCAATCCTAAAGGAATTATTGTGGACCCAGCTAAGATTGAGGCGATAATTAATTGGAAAACTCCGTAGAACCCGACTGATATACGCAGCTTCTTAGGGTTGGCTGGCTATTATATGAGATTCATTGAAGGCTTCTCCAAGATAGCCGCACCGTTGACCGAAATGACCCGAAAGTCTATAGTATTCAATTGGGTAATTTCTGGAGGAGGCTTTTGAGGAATTAAAGAAAATCTCAAGATCGCCAGAAGTCCTATGCTGATAAGCGGAGATGACTGATTGAGTTTAGCGTTGGTGACAATGTAAAGCTTAAGGTCTCTCCTTGGAAAGGAATTATTCGTTTCATAAAGAGAGGAAAGTTAAGTCCAAGATACATTGGACCTTTTAAGATCATCGATCATGTGGGCGAAGTGACGTACAGGCTGGATTTACCTGAAGAGTTAGAAGGGATTCACTCTACCTTTCACGTCTCTCACTTGAGGAAATGTCTAGCTGATGGCACGTCCCATATGCCATTAATAGACATTGAGGTTGATGAGTAGTTAAACTATATCGAGCAGCCTATTGAGAGAGTGGATCGTAAGGAAAAGCAACTCTGTCATAAAGTAATTCATTTAGTTAAAGTGATATGGAAACACCGAAAGGGATCGGATGCCACTTGGGAGGTGGCATAAGAGACGCGCAAGTTTTACCCAAATCTGTTTAAGTAATAGTTAGGTTTCGGGAACAAAACCTATTTTAAGGAGAGTAGACTTGTAACATCCCGAAATTTTAGGAATAATATAAAAATATTATTTGTGTTGGAAGAATTAATTTAAGTTATTAGAAAAATAATAAAAATATAATAATAATAATGGTAAATGGATGGTGGGTTATATAGATAGAATTAAATTATGGGCTTAGATTAAAATGGGCCTAAGGTCCGTGGGCATATGGAGTATAAATATCCCTTACACCCTAATCCTTTCCATCTCCATCCATTTAACACACTAGCCTACACCATTAAAAACACACACTTAATCCAAACACTCTCTACACTATTTCATTCAACGATCCAAGACCAACCGAAGCTAAGAAATCATTTATCTCAGCTGACCCAACAATTTAGAATCCGATACTTCAGCCCCGGAATACCGAATGAGCCGTTTGAATCTAGATCTAGCTTTATTCGGGTGTTTAATCAACCAAAAACGAGCTTAAGGGTCACCTTAGCTCAGATCTGGACACCACGAAGCTACCTGGGTCATAAACGGTCAAACTCCGACCAACCACGATGGTAAACAGCGGCTGACGGCGTTGGAATCGAAGAAAAACCTTAAAAACGCGAAATAGAAAGTCGGTCTGCACATATAGGGCGTATATGTATGTATGTCGTATATGTATAGACCGTATAAGTATGTAAAGGCCGTATAAGTATGTACAATGTATAAGAATGTTCAGTGTATATGTATATTCAGCGTATATGTATGTTCAGCGTAAATGTATGTTCATCGTATATGTATGTCCAACTTATATGTATGTTCATCTTATATGTATGGTCAACCTATATGTATGTTCAACGTGTAAGTATATGTATAGTGTATATGTATGGTTCAACGTATAAGTATATTAAGAACGCATAAGTCACTTATGCGTATAACTTACATGCAACGTATAAGTTATACGTCATATAACTTATACAGACGTACAAGTTTATAGGGAGAAACCTATATGTGGACTGACTTATATAGGGGTTGACTTATGCGCTGGGTTGACCTATACGCCCAATGACGTATACGGACCTAATTGATTTTCCAATTAAACAAAAGATAAACGGCGTATACGTACGTAAACTATAGATATGGACTTATAGGATATATATAAGCTTTGAATATGCAAATAATTATTAACGAAAGGTAACGTTTAAAACAGGAAATGACCTAGAAAGAAATATCGAACTTCAGTTTTCTAATGAGGTTTTTGGTAAAGACTTATTAATGAATATAAAACTTTTCCAAGCTTACCTGTAAGCTTGGCCCCAACTAGGGGCTCTGCCCCTTGGACCTTGCTAGGGGCTGCCGCCCCTAGACCCAACTGCCAGGGGCACTGCCCCCCGACCCCCGTTAGCTAGGGGTTACATAAACATAGAAGTATGATCTGGTTAGGGCTAGTTAATTGATACTTGTAATTCTTATACAGTTAGCCGCGCCCAGTTAAGGAAAGGAGTCATTATTAACTCTGAAAGGAACGGACCCAGGTGAGTTTCTCACCCCATTTTCTTGTTATGTTTTCGGGACTGTGTGCATACTCGATGTGATTAGTTAATACACTTACCTTAAGTGGTAAGTGTATGATTTGTGAATGTTTTAATTATTCCGCAAAAAGTTTTAATTAACTCTGATATTCAGAAGTGTGTTTATGAGTAAATCCAACGCTAAAGTAGGGCACCGCGAACGGGGCCTTACAAAGCTAATGTCTATTTTTCTAGGAAAATCAATTAAGAAAGTGCTTAAGAAACGAGAGGACCCTCGGGGGCGTCCAACGCTAAACTGGCAACCCAAAAAACGGGATACCCTAAAACACAGCTCCACGCTCGTTCCTCGTCATGGGCAGGGGCGGATCTAAGGCTAGAATACGGTTGGCCGATGCCCACCGTCCGGCAGCCGGAGTATCGTGTTTATAGTTACTATTTAGTATATGATGACTCACTAATTAGTCAATGCCCACCGTGCAGATATTATTAGTAGTGCCTTAAAGCATATTTGAGATGAAAAAGAAAGTGAAAACCTGACCAAAATTCAGATCACCGCCGTTAATAGTTGTACAAATAAAGAAGATAAGCAGACGACCTAATAATAATATAAAGGAGGTGTTGGGCCTTTTTAAATTACTAAACCACAGCCCAGTATGTTATAAAAATTGTTTTAACTGGGTCAAAGTAGTAAAATGGGTAGCTTACAAAACCACATCGCCACAAACAAGATTTAATATATTTACTTATTAAAATTTTTATTAAAGTTATATTTTTTTTCTTTTCTTGTTCTATTTTATGTTTTGTTATTTGTTATAATGTTATTTATTATAAATATATTAAATAAAATGTTTGGCAATAGTTTTGTGTATGTGGCAGATTGATTGAAAAAAAGAATGAAAGAAACAGTCGACCTGTGATTAAGGGGGAGGGGTGGTTCATTTCTCATCACACACCACCACCAATGGTAGTGTGCCACATCACCAACCCCAAATCCATCACATGTGATGGATTTTACAAGGGGTGGTGGTGTGATGGCTATCACCCATCACTTGCTCCCTTCCAACGGCTCCTCCTCACACACCTCCTAGATTTCCATCACTCAAACCCATCACTTGCGTGATGGCTATCACGCAACTATACCCCTCACGCTTGAATAAAGGACCGGCGGCGGTGTTCAATTACCCATCACGCGTGATGGGTGGCTTATCACGCACCGCCCCGTCCCCCCTAAGGAACATATACAAGATTAACTTGGACACTTTTGTTTGCCCTAAATCATTTTGCTTTGGGTCTCTAGAATGGTTAGCTGACCCAATTCTCTTTGACCCGACTCATTATTTTACCGGTTCATTTTGTGCCCCCCGTAAGGAAAATTTCTGGATCCGCCACTGGTCATGGGTGCCCACACACGAAACACCCACCCCTTCGTTGTCGCTTTTCATACTTTTGGAGAACTTCCAGCTATCAAGGAGGCGAAAAGCTCTGTGAAGTAAAAGAAAAAAAGGTCGCCGATTGCTACTAAGAACCTAACAGAACTTTTCAAAATTGAAAACGGATTAGTCGACCTGGCAGTGTGGTGGCGAACACGCTGTGCTGTAAGCTAAGCAGTTCACCTTGTAGACGGAGGAGAGAAAGAAAGTGTGCCGTGCTTGATTCATAAGATTCTAAAATAGACCCCGTATATTATTCTCGTTCGATGTCCCAATCTCAGTCCCGTTTTAAAATTTCGAGCATGCTTCCTAAGACATCGAAACGTTCTTCTATTGACCAATTGTCGGGAGGTCACCTCAGGTTTCTTTTAATGGATGATCCAACACTCGTCCCGTTGATAGAATGGTTTAAGAGTGTTATTCCTAGGTGGTCACACTCGTTCATCTCAAACATCAAAGACGTAAAACCAAGCTGTAATTGCGGATTTCGAGCAGTCACTGTGGGTTAAGGGAAAAATAAGAAAATAAGCAAAACATGGCAAGCCACTGTTGGTTTCGTTGATTTAGGATGACATATTTTTGTATTGAAAGTTTAAATTTAGTAACATCATTTGTACAGTATTAGGTTCAGCCTTTTTTTAGTATAATATAATATCATTTGTAACAATGTTTGGGTTTTCATAATATAATAATAATAATAATAATAAGGGTCCTGCTGACCTGAAGGGGGGTTCGAGACGACCGTTATCTTTCGATAAAGGAGTTCTTCGTAGCGATCGGTCTATACACGGAGGGAAGGTACAGATTCCGAATTACACAAAGAACATACACCATTTACCAGACGACGACTTGTAGATCTGGTGGAGCACGATTAGCGATGGTGCTTTCGGGTTTATGGCTACGAAAGCGAAGGTCTGTGCCAGCAGGGACCCGTTACACAGGTACATAAACATGTGTATATTATATTATATTATATTATATTATATTATATTATATTATATTATATTATATTATATTATATTATATTATATTATATTATATTATATTATATTATATTATATTATATTATACTATACCATGCTGCTTGCCACGTCTGTTGCGAGGCGTAGTCAAGGCACGAAGCACTACAGCCTCCGTGACCTATTTTTTCTTGCGATGCCTGCTGACCGCCACACCCTGTAACCTCGCTCAGGGATTTGCATACTACTTTGTCTGGTCCTTACTAGGTGGCATGTACGTCACCCAGATTGCGATTTCCTTGTTGTACGGACCATAGGTAGACGATTTACGTATCCTCGGAATCCCTTTGCGCCCACTGGACCGCAGCCGTTGCTAGAGCATGCATATTGTTCAGGGATTTCAAGGCATGTACGACCGTCTTGTGGCGGAGGTTGGGGCATGCGCCCCTTACGTCCCGGTGCCCTTAGTCCAGCCTCCCCCACTCGCGGAAACGGAGGTGCAGATTGTTGACGAGCCAGTTGACGAAGGTACCGGGGGAGCATGGATGTTGGTAGGAACACTGCTGTTGATCTGGGCGCACATGAGGTACGTTTATTATAATACCGTTTAAGTTACTTTTAATACGTCTAATTATTAAAGGTTTTATTATTATTATATTGATATCAGCCACCGCCGCAGCACTTTTCCCGTACATATCGTGTTGTGAGTTTGGAAACCAGCACTAACGCCCCGTTACAGGTCATGAAACGGGGGATGCTACAGATGCAGCGCTAGCTGACCTAAGTCGTTGAGTACTTGGTAGTCACTCAGCGTTGTGAGATGTACACACGACCCCCTAGTTTTGACCACGAAGCGAGCACATTGGGCGTCAGACGCGGATGAGGCGACGACATGGATGACGCCGGTCAAGGATCGGGTGTCAGACGCAGGGGCGATGACAACGAAGATGTTCATGATGCGGCGTTTAGATAGATTTTTATATTCTATTTTATTTGTACGAACTCGTTGTTTTGTATGAACTACTTGTTTTGGTGATATATGTGTTTATTGTTTTGAATGAACTCCTAGAAATCGAGCTGATTGTTAATAACAACTAGTTAAATACATTTATAATACATCAAAAAACAAAAATCAATAAAAACCATTTTAAAAAAAATATCTATATAAAAAGAAGAAAAAATGAAAAGAAAACAGAAAAAAACATAATAAGACAAAAATGTGTGAGTTTTGCTATAAAAAAAGACCCTATGCGCATCGTATAACATTATACGCCGCGTATAGGTGGGTTTTTTAGTAAAATCCTCCCGTGTCTATAGAAAATCCGATTGTATTTTGTGTCGTATTAGTCTTTCAAAATGATTGTTCTGATCGTAATGGCAAAGTTAAAGTCAAAATTTAATATATATTTTTTTGTGTAAAAATATTACTTGTCATTTGTATGTCACCTCCAAAATCTTAAAGTAATTCAAATACCATAAAATACAAACACACTTTCTGTTTTTTTCTCATAAAAGTCTTTAAACATTTTTTTGCATATAAACGTCTCTAACGTCTCGGCACATACTAATTTTGAATACGATAATGAAAAAAAATAACTTAAAAGGCATTTAACTATCTTTACTTGAATGAAGGAACATGAACACGTGTTTTATTCATTCATTTATGTTCGTGAACGTTTGTATATGTTAATTATTTTCTTCCAAAATGTTCATTATGTCTGTTCGTTAAACGAACACGAACATGTTCATTCTCTAAATGAACAAAAAAATTTGTTCGGTCAAAGTTAAATGAAGGAACACAAACAAACTATATAACAACAGCAAATCAACATCAACAAAAGCACCAACAAAACATAAAAAGAAACATCACAAACAACATCAAGTACAACAGCAAATCAGAAACAAAAATATTAGCAAAACAACAAATAAACAGTTGTCAAATCAACAAAAAATAACAGCAACAAAACTGCAAATAAAGACATCATTAGCAACAACAACAAAAAAATACTGCAAACATAACATCAAATGTCAGCAAAACAGCAAATTAAAAGTTGCAAAATCAACAAAAATATAGCAGCAACAAAACTATAAATAAAAAAAACGTTAAAAGCAAAAAATACAGCAACTATTGATTTTTTGAATGAAAATATATGTGACCTAAGGAGATGAAAATGCACGTAAGCAAGAAAATATATCAGTTCCAAATTGTTTTCATTAGTTATGTCATATATGAGTTCAAATTTAGTATGTGGATGGACTTTAACGTGTAAAAATTTGTTTAGAGACTTATGTGAGAAAAAATAGAAAGTATACTGGCTTTTTTATGATATTTTCTCTTAAAAATCTTATCTTAAATATATATAAACAAAACACTTAAAAGCTCTCTGGCTGCTCTCAACATTTTCTCAATCCACCAGATCGCTTTATTTATAAACGGGAGCTTCTCATGCATTTGATCTGAATTTACAGGTATGGGTCTCACCAAACCCAGATAGCCCTTAAACGGGTTATAACATTTAAATTACAATTAATAGAAAGTATACTGCTTTTTATGATATTTGCCCTTAAAAATCTTATCTTAAATATATATAAACGAAACATTTAAAAGCTCTCTGGTTGCTCGCAACATTTTCTCAAGCCACCAGATCGTTTTATTTATAAACGGGGGCTTCTCATGCATTTGATCTGAATTTACAGGTATGGGTCTCACCAAACACAGATAACCCTTAAACGGGTATAACATCTCATTAAATTACAATTAATCTCACCAAATATTTGAAGTGAAAATCCTATAGAATATGGATATACTAAAAATTAATATTTGATTTTCTTTAAAAAAAGATATTATTTATAATTAATAAACAATTTTATAGTAAAAAAATAAAAGGGTTTTGGGTCTCACCAAACCCAAATAGGTTTTAAACCGGGTTATAACATCGTATTTATTTGTGAAACCCTTTATTATCAAATCCTAAGTATATATTATTAAGTTCCATACAATAAAAAATTAAAATTTAAAATGTATCTGAATATTAAAAAAGAATAATATAAAACAACACCGTAATACGATTAGGGATGAGCATTTTTTCTGAATACTCGTACCTACTCAGTACCCGTACTTGTACCCGTACCTGTACCCGTACATGTCTATTAGGTTTGCAACATTCATAACTTAACTTTCAAGCGGGAAAAACATAATATATATTTGTTGAATAACTTCATTCTCAATCTATGTGTGTATTCATATATTGTGTATTCGTATATTTTTATTTTATGCATGTGTATATCATTAAATAACATGTATTAATTTTCTCTCTTTTTTTTATAAAAATTAAGGAAGCAATAAACAAAGAAAAGGAAAAGAGAATGGATTTTATATTATGGTTGATTTGTTTCATTTTTAGTTTTGGTATTATGTTTTGGTTGTGGTATCATGGTTCTCGTTATGGTATTACGATTTTGGTATTAAAGATATTTGATTGTCAATATCGTAACGTTACCTAGTTTAGTGGAGATTTAAAAAAGAAGAAAAAAGGGGTACCAAAGCGAGTATCGTACCCAAAGTACTTGTACTCGTACCTGTACCCGTACCATATAATTTGGGTACGAGTATGGGTACCTAGATTTATTGATTTTAGATATGGATACTTTCAGGTACGGGTACGGTCCCAATCTTATCCAGAAACGAGTAGAGTTATATATGCGTATGATAAGATCTTATGTAATGACAAAGTGGAGTATCCACAAATAATAATTTTGTGGATAAGTTGGTTGGTTTATAAATACTTCGTCTTTTTAGTTCAACGTTATCTTTTCATAAAAATAATAAAAGTAAGTTTCTTTTAGGAAACTAAAATGCAAGCTAATGAGTAAATAAATATTGACTTTTGTTATCTATCTCTTTTAATAAATAACCTACTTTTGCCACTAGTCAATCTCATAGCCCTCCTTACTTTTTTTTTCATTTATTTCAATATATAACCCTTATCTTTTAAGCTATTTCAATATATGAGATTCAAGTTTATTTTTTTTTGTTATCTTTTAAGCGATTTATTCTTTAACATTAATGGTGAAATAAGAAAATAAGAGAATATTAAAATTGACGTTACAGGTTTGTTAGAATAAAATTTTAAAGTCACAAGTAAAATTAAAGCAAATAAAAGGTGCATCGTTATCGAATAATTTGGATTTGTATGTAAACTACAAATTATCCTTTTAAACTCGGATTCGAGCAACAATATGTAATTTGAACTCAGGAAAATATGTATTTTCTTTATTTTCTCCAAACGTTTTGTATAAATATTACAAGCACAGAGAATACCTATTATATAGATATCTTGGTGTTTAGCATTAAATTATTGAAGTTGAATATGATAATTATAATCTATATGTATACCGATTTACTATATGGTATGTCATTTATTTATATATTTTTTCTGCTTAATATAAAGGGTTTTAGCAATAAGAAAATCAATATTTAGTTTTCAATATTTTCTTCTATAACTCAGACCAAAATGCTTAAGAAACATATAGATTCACATTAATATAAAAAAAATAGTTAATCCGGTTAAAAGTCATTTACCATGCTTCCAACAAATCCGAAATCTTTGTTTTTTGTCTATAAGTTATTAAAATATAGATATCGATTAACTAAATATTCCAACAACTCCCAGAATGTTAACTAATAAAACGGGATTAGTATTTAAAATTTAAACATTTCTTATCGAATACTTTCAACTATTATAAATAAGAATTAATACATTCACTTTATGTAACTTTAAATATTCTAATATCCTGCTAACTCAGAATAATCACTTTTATTTGAACATGACTTTAAGGTTAGTATTTCTTTATCATTTTTCACTAACATGAAATGAAAAAAAAAATCATGTTGTTATATTTTAATTTCCGGTTTTATATGTTGCTTGATTATACAATTGTTAATTGTAAAATATAAATCAAGTAAAAATTTGTCATACACAGAATATTAATGACACCAAATTTATCATGATAAATCAATTTCAAATTATAAAGTTTATAACGATGACTATATCATCAAAGTTCATGTAATCAGGTTTTTTTGGATAATTATGTTTTTGAAATAAACATGAGTAGATGATCTCAAATGATATTATATTAATTGATTAAAATGTATGATATTTTATGTGTATGAATATATTTTTTATAGTTTCTTGGATATTTTATCATTTATCTAGGGTTGGCATGTACTTAAAGAATCTTATTTGTCACACTCACAACTATACGTGCCTATATCAAGAGTTACAAGTAGACATGGACTAAATATTTTGATATGTGATAAACAATGTGTATCATCCAATACAATCACAAATGTAGTGTACAATGGAGGTTTTACTTATTTGTAACATATTTGTGTAATCTTAGTTATGTGATTTTTGTAATTTTAATGTAAATTGTAACCATATAAAATATGATCATTTGGTTAACTATATTTCATTTAATGGTTACAATATAAAACTTTTAACAATTACCCGTGTAATATACGGGCCTCAAACTAGTAATATTATATTAAGTACTTTTCCATATATTTTAGAACAATAATTTGAGCAATAACTGATTGTTCGTTGGATGTCAATTATTTGGCGGTTTGGAATGTTTGGTTTGGGTGGTAACAACCAACTCATGTATCTTTATCTTTAAATTTTATCTTTAAATACAATTAAAGCAATACATATTGTCCACATGTTATTCAACTAGCCTCTCCACATCAATTGTTCACATGTCATTTAAATAGTCTTTTCACATCAATGCCACATCATTGTCAAGTCATCTATTTCATTTTTTATTATTACCAAATCATATCACACACTATATTTAAACCTTAAGATTTTCACCCTAATCATTTAATCTCTCTCTCTCTCTCTCTCTCTCTCTCTCTCTCTCTCTCTCTCTCTCTCCCGGGTTACTAATCCACCATCACCATCTTCTATATTCCGGTAATCTAGATCAGGATTAATCGTTTTCCGGTAAGGTTATATATTATACTCTAATTGTAACATCCTGACATCTCGTATCACCAATATTGTCCGCTTTGCCCCCGACGGGTTGCCCATCCGGGAACTCACGGCTTTGTTTTTGTTGACCTGGTAGAGACTTCCCAGGTGGTTACCCATCTTAGTACTACTTCCACCTAAGCACGCTTAACCATGGAATTTTCATGTGCTCGACAGCTAACTAAGCCCAAAATGCGTTGGTGATGTTAAGAGGCAAGACATTACTTATGAACCAAATCTCTCTTGTCCACGGCCGATGTGGGATTTTCCTAAGAGTGAGACGATATTGTGTTTGCCAAGGGTGTTACAAACAACCCCCCTTTGGACTCATCGTCCTCGATGAGGCGTGTCCCATCATCCCGAACGGCACATGAGTGGCTCTGATACCACCTGTAACATCCCGACCTCTCGTACCACCAATATTGTCCGCTTTGCCCCCGATGGGTTGCCTATTCGGGAACTCACGGCTTTGTTTTTGGTTGCCCAGGTAGAGACTTCCCAGGTGGTCACCCATCTTAGTACTACTTCCACCTAAGCGCGCTTAACCGTGGATTTTTCATGTGCTCCACAACCAACTAAGCCCAAAATGCGTTGGTGATTTTAAGAGGTAGGACATTACTTATGAACCAAATATCTCTCTTGTCCACGCCCGATGTGGGATTTGCGTAATAGTGGGACGATGTTGTGTTTGCCAAGGGTGTTACACTAATGGCCAACAATGTTATATGATTTTTCGACAAAGTTATATCTTTTCCCAGTACGGTTTTCCGATATGGTTTTATATTTATTTTAATTGTTATATGATTTTGTAATAATCTATTTAGATTGTATATCAAAATCCAAGATTGAATTGATATTTTGAAATTATTACGGTTTTCCGGTAATGTTTCCGGTAAGATTTTTGTTTGCCGTTTTTGTTTTTATTTATATTAATTATTATATGATTTTCTTATAATCTCTTTAGGTTCTATATCAAAATCAAAGATACAATGGATATTTTCCCTATTTCGTTTTTCCGGTAACGCGATTCAAATATTCCGGTTATCAATTAGAATATTTGTCTGCATAATTCAAATCTTCTATAATTGGTAATTTATTTATTATTTGATATTAATATTAATATTTAATTTTCTCATTTCAGGTTATGTCTCCAACTTGATATAGTTAATTTCATGGATTGAGGATTTGTTGATAAGATTTCTTATTTTTTGTTTAATACGGATGTATATTTTTGTTATTATTAATGTATTTATGTATTTTTATTTAATATTGATGTATATTTTTGTTATTATTTATGTATTTATGTATATTTTTTGCACTTACAAAAAATATTTCTCAACTGCCAATATTATTGTCAATCTCCATTAGTAAGATTAAGTTTTGAGTAGTTCCTAATTTTCACACATTTTTCATTTTTTTTGTTTGATCTATGTGTAATGAGGTATAAATGTCACAATTAATGCTAATGAGTGTCATCATTTGGTTATGAAAACTTTAACAATTAATGCACTATAAAAAATTAAAATATTATTTGAATTTGAATTCTAAAAAAAGATATATTACAGTTGGTTATGAAAAATTTTGGTTTCTATTGTCAATATTATAATGTTTATTAGTTTCCAATCTCGAAAATCTTCCTATCTTATATGTTTGACCAATTTGTAATTAAACATAAATGTCACAATTAATGATAATGGGTTTGTAACAAATTTGAATGCAAATTTCATTGACCGTAATAAAATAATATTAATTATGGATCGCCAAAAAAACTAATAATTCAAGATTACAATATGCCATGATTTTTGTAATATTTTTTGTATTTAGGATTTGACTATAAAAAATTTCGTTTAACAATTTTTGTAAACAGATTTATAACTTAAATAACAATTTATTATATTCTAATTTAATCAAATCATATAATAAAGTTGAAATTCATTATTTATAATTATTATTTTTTACGTGTATTCAAATTAATAATTCGAATTTCAAATAAATAAGTTGACTATAATTTATTTATTTATTTTGGAATTGACTATAATGTGGGTCGGTGTTTTCTAAAATTTTTAAAGTTAATAACTTCCTTTAATATTGTTGACCAACTATTAGTTTTGGTACAAAATTTTTGATAAACAGATTTATAACTTAAATAACCATTTAAGTTATTCTAATTTAATTCATTTTCTTAATATATACTCAACATAAAATGTCAATATCTTAAATACGTGTCTATTACATTTTCTGTTTGTACGGGATATTCATATACGTTCGTTAGTAATGTCTTTAATAATATTCTCATTTAAATATAACAATTAATTTAATCGTTTTTAATATATTTTCTATTAAAATACATGTATATATGGTATATATATTTTTGTAACATATTTTTTCACCTTTAAATATTTTCAAAGTCAACATAAATTTTTTTAATCTTTCCAAAGTTATTTACAAATTCATTTATTGTAAAACTTTTTTATGTTTTGCAGGTTTAACAAAATATTAATGTCAGTGATTTAAAAGTTTGTTGCAAGATTTGTCAAAAATAAAAAATTTTGAAGTTGACTAATTCCAATTTTTTTATATTTTGTAACTATTTTGAAAATATTTCAAAACGGATTGTTTAAAAAGAGTAAAAAATTTTTAGGTATAAAATGATGGCCAAGCAAGGTTTTTATTGATTTACCTTTTTGGTTTAATGGTTTAAGTTAGAAAGATGTTTTATGTTGTCATTTTACTTTTTTTGTTGTTGTATGTTATTTTGTTTTAATAAAAACAACAATTTAATAAAAACAACGTTATTAATGTTTAAATGTTACTCATTATTAAATATGTTATTATGATATATTTAATTTGGATACTATTGTTTTATTATATTTTCAGGTGGTGAAGCAAAATGAGTTTCTTTTGGTAGAATGTTTGAAGAAGTTGATGGTGGTTTAATATGAAAGAACATGTTTATGTCTTTTGTTGATGTTTTTTGGTTGTTCGATGTACATTAACTTATTGTAACTTTTAACTTTTAATATCTAGATAATGTAAATGGCGTTTTGGTCCGAAAATTTGAAGAAGTTTTGTGTTTCTTGAATTTGTTGTTTTAATTTATTATGTTTGTTGACATGTTTTTTCACCCATGTGTAACACGGGCTATACCCGAGTTAGTTTATTATGTTAGTAGTTTTTATCTCTGTAATACAAGATTTTTTTTATTATTTGTTTTTAATATTTATATAAATTTTTGAATTTTAATTTTATTTATTGTAAGTAAATAAATACTTAGGATTTGATGATAAAAATGTTTCATAAATATTTGAGATGTTATAACCCGATTTAAAAGCTATTTAGGTTTGATGAGACCATAACCAACTTATTTTTTTACTATAAAATTGTTTCTTAATTATAAATAATCTTTTAAAAAAAATAGGATACTAATTTTTAATATATCCCTATTTTATAGGATTTTCATATCAAATATTTGGTGAGATTAGCTTTTAATTTAATGAGATGTTATAACCAGTTTAAGGGTTATCTGGGTTTGAGGAGACTCATACCCTTGAATTCGGGCAAATTTATAAGAAACCTCCATTTACAAATAAAACAATCCGATAACTTGAGAGAATTTAGGGAAGTTTTGTTTATATATATTAAAATTGAGATATGGATAAAAAATCGTAAGGAAGCCATATATTATCTAATCAAACAATCATTAGGTTAAATCAATGTTTAAAAACTATACCAACTATATTATGGCAGGTTAAACTATAAATCTTTGGTGTTTCTGATTTAGTTAATCCTTCTTATTGTTGTTACTCATTGTAAAATAATTTGTATCATTCTCTCTAGACTATATCAATAGTTCTATTAATGAGATTTTTTACTAGGAATGGCTGATGTTGTTGATGACCAATTGTACCAAGTTACCAGCTATCGACTAGATATAAAAAAACAATATCGAGTGCGTCAAGCTAAAATTTATTTTAGGTTCACACTTTATGAGTATTCTAATCCTGATTTAACATTTACGATAATTGTCAGTGATTCCATGTCTAAGTGGTTGAGGTAAAACATCTAAAGACATTTTTTAATTAAGGAGGGATGACTTGGGTTCAAGTCTGTTGAGTCAAAGATTTGACCTAAGAGATATATATGAAAGATTGGAATCTTCTCAACCTCCTCAGAATTCGCTAAGTATGGATCCGGGCACACCTTAGACTTCCGAGCAATCTTTTACTTAGCCGGGCATGATATTTTGTCTATCGAGCAAGGTTATGTTCTAGAAGTCTTCTTTAGTGGATATCCGGGCAAGGTTTGCAAATTGGTGTATTACCGGGCAAGGTTCACTAGTTTATGCAAATCCGGGCAAGGATCACTTTATCAAGCAAGTCTGTTCTTCATAGCCAAGTAAGGATTCACTCCCGAGTAAGCTTTTGGCTAACCAAGCTCATGAAGCCAAGTAATTGGAAGACCGGGAAATGTATTTTTTAATAATACAGTGGTCCAAGTAGGCTTGATGATTTAATGGAATATATCTAGGTAACATCGGGCAAGGTTCAACTCAAGCAAGGAACAGTGCTGCCGAGTACACTTTGCTAATAAGCTATTCTCTTGAAAAGAGTTGAAAGAGACCATTGAAGAACAAGGTTGCTCGTAAGGGTTTGTCGGGCAAAGTCTGGCAAAGTCAAGAAGATTGAAGTCTACCCGGTGAGTATTTTACTTGGTAAAATACTCCTCAAGTATAGTTTACCCGGAAACTGATCTCGGGCACACTTCTATGTTACCAAGTTCTGAAGGATGGCAGAGCACACAGCCTACTCGGAAAGTCAATATTGCTGCAAAGCCTACCCGGAAAACTTGTTTTACACTTAGAATATTTCTGAATATGTAATTTGAATATGTATTAACATTTGGGGTTTCTAGAAGGAATGACAGCTGTAAAGGAGGTGTCAGGCCTATAAATAGAATAATTTAGGGCACACCTCCTGCGGCGCTAAGAAAGGAAAAATGCATTCAAACTTTTAGGATAAGAGAGAATATTTCTGAGTGTGACAGCCGTCCTAGGACTCGTACGGATAAACTTTCCCTTCAAGAAACCCTAAATCGATTATCATTTGTGTGATGAATATTATATGAATGGAAATCGTTTGAGTGAATCTTGTGTGTGTTAGTTACCTTTGATTATTGTTTAGCGACTACCCTGTTTGTTATTGATTCCGCCTTTAACAAACAGTAATCTTTCTAAATATAGCACCCGTCATTAACTCCCTTGTCGACACATTTATTTGTGTGAGTTATGACTTGATTTGAGTAAGATCTACCTGAAATCGGGGACCTGACAAGTGGTATCAGAGCATGTTGCTGCTATTTTAGAAAGATTCTTGTTGCTGATTGAAGATTTGAAGAAAGATGACGTAAGCAGACCACTGTTCCATTGAAAAGTGACGTCAGCAGCTATGTTCTTCATTTTTCTTCCAGATCTACAATCTATTGGTGTTTTCTCTTCCTTATTTCAATTAAAGCTTTAATTTTTATTTACAAATTTTGTTCTAATCGTACCAGATACATCAGATCTGAACAACCAGTTTTTTTCAGATCTGATTATTTTAAAACTCTGTTTTTACAAAGAAACTAATTTTGAGTTTTTCAAAATGTCTGGTTACGAAGAACAAGAAGTGTCTACTAACAAGATTCCTAGACTGTATGGACATGAAAATTTCACAAAATGGAAGGTCTTGTTTGAAGCAGCTGTTTGCTATAATGATGTGGATATGTGGAAGTCAATCAATGAAGGTCCACAAGGCACTGAGGAGGATGGTGCAAATCCAGCTGCAACTACAGCTGTGAGAGAAAGAATGAGAAAAGTAGATGACAAGGCTTTAGCAATGTTAAAGTTAAGTCTGTTTTGGGAGATACTTACCAAGTTTGCACATCATGCCACCGCAAAGGCAATGTATGATGCAATACTTGAAATGTTTGAGGGAAACATTGAGCTCAAAAACATCAAGAAGCAGAGATTGAAACAACAGTTAAAGAGGTTTAAGTATAAAGATGGAGAAAGGTTGAAGTCCATTCTTGAAAGGTTCTTAGCAATAGTGAATGACCTCCGAACCACAGACTATGTCATGACTAACTTTGATTTGAATACCAAGTTGCTAACCTCTATGCCTAAGGAATGGTACACTACTTGCAAATTCATCCTCCAAAAGCCAAATTTCAATGATTTGAAATTGGATGATGTAGTGTGCTTCCTTCAAGCTGCAGAAATAGAAATGATTGAAAATGAGATGATAAAGGAGGAAAGGCCTTGCTTTAATGTTTCAAATGCATTGATTGCACCTATGGGAAATTTAACTACCAAGAATCAACAGCAAATTCCCATTATTGAAGAACCAGTTAAGCATAATGCTGGTACTCCAAAATCTTTTGTTGGTGGTAGCACAAGTAATCATGGAAACCACCAAAGGTTCAATGTTCAATTGATTGATGACACTGATTCTGCCTCAATGGCAAGTGGGCATGTACCTCATACTAGTGGTGGAAATGGTTAAGGCAGTGAAACACAAGCCTTGTTCTCTATGTTTACAGAGTCATACAATGCTTTTGTAGCAAAAAATCTAATTCATACCAGTGTCATCCAAGATGATCTTGAGCAGATAGATGCTGATGACTTGGAGGACATGGATTTGAAGTGGCAAGCAGCCATGTTGGCTCTTAGAAGCAAGAGGCTATACAACAGGACTGGTAGTCACTCCTATCAGGGCCTAATGAAAGAATTGGTTTTGATAAGTCAAAAGCCATTTTCTATAACTGTCAACAGCCTAGTCACTTTGCCAGAGAATGTAACATGCCTAGAAATTTTCAGACAAACCAATTTCAAAACCAGCCAAGAAATCAGCAGAACCAATATCAACAAAACCAGCAAAGAAACTACAATCCCAACTTCAACAATCATGAAGCTGTGACACAGAATCAAGCGTTTCAAAGAAACAACAACCAAAACCTTCAAACTGTTCCAAACAACACTGTTCCAACCAACCAAAATCAGATCAGAAATCAAGGAAATGTTGCTGTAACTACACAACATGAGGGTGGTTTTGATTGGAGCAATCATGAAGAAGACATTGCAGATGATATCAAGAAAGCAAATGTGGAATTTATGGCTATAATTGAGAAAGAAACTAGATCATCATCTCAGGTACACTCTGCTCCTACTATTGATTTAAATGAAATTATCAATGAGTTAAAAGTAAAAGTAGGCAAGCTGGAAAGTGAGTGGTTCAAGAAACAAAGTATTATCAATGGGTATGAGGCTAGTGAGATGATTAGTGAAGAAAGGATGAAGAGTCTTGAAGATGACTGTATCAGTAGTTACAGGGCTCAGAAAAGGTTCACAACTGAAATAGAAGGGTTGAAGAAAATGATTATAAAAGAGAAGGTGAAGAACACAAAACTGCAAGTTGACAATGAATTATTGAAAAACTTGGTCTCCACTGGAAACATATGTGGTATTCTAAACCAAGTGAAGGAAGAAGACAAATACAAGGCAGTGCCACCACCATTCAACAACAGTTTTATACCAAAAGTTGATAAAGAGAAAAGATTTGCATATCTACAACAATTCAAAGATGTTTTTGAAGACAAAGAAGAATTTGTGGATTTGTATAAGAATGTTGAGGTGAATGAAGAAGAAGAATTTGCAGTGAAGAAAGATATGAAAAGAGACAAGTCAATTGGAGTTCAAGTCTCTGAAGATGACTTTGATTCAATTGATTTGAATCAAGATGACTTGAGTGATTTGAGTGATCAAATCACTGATGAGGAAATTAAGGCTGCTGAAAGAGGAAGAAAATACAAGAAACCAGAATCCATTGACAAACTTCCAATGTATCCACCTGTCACACCAAGAATGAAGAAACAGAATGAAAGAATGAAGAGAGAGCATGTGTTCTTTGACATATGTGAAAACAAGAAGGTAAATTACAATGTTGTAAGACCTCCAAGCAAAGCAGTATTGGAAAAGATAAAGCAGTTTAAGAAAAAGGTGAATGAAAATGTGGATGTTGAAAACTTTATCCCAATTTACCCTGTTTTCTCTAATCATGAGGTGCTTGATATTGGAGAAGTGGAAACCATGGAAGAATATGAGAAGAGACAACCAAGACATAGAGAAAGTCAAGATGAAGAACCACTGAATATGCAAAAAATTGTGTTTGTAAAGAGCAAGACTGAAAGACAAGACATCAAGATTGAGGAATTTGTTCATTTCTCAATAGACTTTGATAGTCTAAGACCTCAGAAGACACTTGGTGTAAAGCACCTAAACCAAGTGAAAGATTCAAGAAAGAAAAAGAACATGAAAAATACAAGGGAAAAGTTTGGTGCAAGAAGTGTGATGAGTATGGTCATCACACAGACTCTTGCAATGAAAGACTCAAATTCAAACCTTTTCATGTCCCTAATGAGACAAAGTATGGACAAGACTTTGTTGTGTATAAGCAAAAGTATGATGAATACCTGGGAAAAGGAAAAGATTGTGTAAAGGAAGATCTAAAGAAAGAAAGCCATAAGCCATCAGTAAAAGCTAAGAAACATGTGGCTAAACAAGCTCAAAGGAATAAATCTCCTGTAAAGCATGAGAGAAATGTCAAAAAGAACTTTCAACCCTTGAGAATCATTCCTAAAAGGGATACACAATCTGTCAAATCTGATAGTTCTCAAGGATCACCAAACAGTGAGAAGGCAAGAATCAGAGGTGTCTTTCCTAGAAAGAAACCAACTGAACTTACTGGTGATGAAAAGTTTCTATTGAAACATGGGTTTGAACCTGAAGGTTTCCTTTGGAAACCTAAGGCTGAAACTAAGGTTGAGACAGTTGCTGATGCAAGAGATTATTCAGAAAAGAAAGATTATGTGATAAAGGAGTACGACACTGCATCAGTAGAATGCCAGAGCTCAACATCATTTGTTAAAACCCCAAGAGAGTGTGGTTATGAGACAGACAATTCTGACAACATAGAAGTCACTCATGAAGATCCTGAACCAACAACACTCACTTCCCAAACTGTCACTGAAACTAAAGTTGATGAGTTGCAAGCTGAAATAGCTTGCACTTCATCACTCAACTGATCAAATTCTTTCTTTTGTGTAGGAACAGTCCACACCTCTGAATGACATATGGTATATGGATAGTGGGTGTTCTAGGCACATGACTTGTGACAAAAGATCACTTGTCAATTATGAAGAAAAGTTTGAAGGTCCTGTAGCCTTTGGGAGTGATGAAAATGGAGGAAAGATTGTTGGGAAAGGAATCTTAACAAATGGAAAAGTTTCATTTGATAATGTATTTCATGTTGAGGGTCTACAGTATAATCTACTGAGTATATCACAAATGTGTAATAAGGGGTACAAAGTTAGTTTTGATTATTCACATTGTTTCATCCTAAAACCTGAGTTTGTAATCTCACCTGAAATGATTATGATGATGGCACCAAGAAATGACAATCTATATGAATTGAATATGAAAGAAGCTGTTTCAAGGGAGGTGCATGTTTTGTATCCAAAGCCACTGAAAATGAGTCAAAATTGTGGCATAAGAAACTGTGTCATGTAAACTTAAAGAACATGAATAGACTTGTCAAATGTGAGCATGTAATTGGCTTACCTACAACAGAATACAAATTGAAAGATCATTGTAGTTCATGCCAGAAAGGAAAGCAACACAAATCTTCTCATAAGACAAAGCTCATCAATTCAATTGATCAAGTACTTGAATTACTACACATGGATCTCTTTGGTCCTGTGAGTGTGCCAAGTATAAAAGATATTGTCTGGTGATCATTGATGACTATTCAAGATATACTTGGGTTTATTTCCTAAGTACCAAAGATGAGACTGCAGAGTTGATTAAGGGATGTGTAACAATGATTGAGAACAAACTACATAAGAAAGTTAAAATGATGAGAAGTGACAATGGTACTGAGTTCAAAAATGGAGTTTTGCAAGAATTTTGTGCAAAAAAAGGAGTACTTCAACAATTCTCAGCTCCTAGAACTCCTGAACGAAATGGTGTTCCAGAAAGAAGGAATAGAACTTTGATTGAAGCTGCAAGAACCATGTTAGCAGATGCTAATTTACCTGTTACATTTTAGGATGAAGCCATAAATACAGCCTGCTATGTTCAGAACAGGGTACTTGTAGGTTTCAAGCCGGATCTACACAGGAGTATCTCGTAACACGAGGGTGCGGAATCCCCTACGTATACGATACGAGTGCTAAGACAATGAACACGTAAATCACATGTAAAGAACACGAGCAAGTAAGATAATACTTGCTATATTGCAAAGGTAAACCAAACACGTAACACTAAGGTGTCACAAAACAGCCGTCAAAAGTCATCACAAAAGGAGCCGAAGTTAGGGTTTATATAACTCGACAACTTCGCCTAACATACTAGGCGAAGTTGTCCTAACTTCGCTCAACCCAAGTTCGCTTAAACACATAGCGAACATAAACAATGTAAACAGTTACAGACACAAATAAACACGAGATAATGAACTACTGGCATAATGCACCAACAGACTCCCCCTTGGCAGTAGCTTCATATCTCTAAACTTTCTCGTGTCTACTAATCCAAAAATCACGTACGCACTGTCTTCAAGCATGAATGCTCTGTCTCACACAGACAGAGACCACCCTCTGGTACTTATTTGCTTCATCTTTCCACGCAGGAATATAGAAAATCTTCTTATCGATAAGTACCTGCAAATCAGCTTGAGACAAGTTAACCAAGTGCATTGGATCATACACCCTTAGGATCTCCTGTTCATCCTCATCTTCCATCACAGCTTCAGCAGTCTGGCAGTCAACAAACCACCACTTGAGATACCTTTCTTTGACTCAGCGTAACCCTTGATATTGTAACTTTTCTTGAACATTATCGGTACCACTGGCTTCTTTGTCTTGAAAAACCATTGAGCACAGCCTTCTTTCCATCTTGGCTGCTCTTCCCACTTAGAATCACCCGTCACATTATCATCTTGACCCAACTTCACTTCATCAACACTTGGAATTTCATGCTCAATATCATCATCAACTATCTCTCCTTCCTCTAACTCACTCTCAATTTCAATCTGTACCCCAATTTTTTCAATCTCAGTTGCAGTCAACACATCATCAACAAACTCATCCTCATCATTATCCAAGTCATCCTCATCATCTACAACCACCACAGACTCACCACCCGTACTACCAGACCGACCAGTAGACTCCCCCTGAGATGTGGAAGTCCCAAGATTTTGTTCAGTTTTTGGCAACTCACCACCTGCATCTTTAGATGCATTGGGATCATCGTCTCTGTCTTATCTCTTCTTTATCCTCAGCTCATCACCCTTGCAACCCGTCTCCCCCTGAGATGCTAAGAACTGTTTAAGAGCATCAAGGAGTTTACCGTGTTCAATGAGAAGTGATGATTGAATCTGATTCTCAGCCACAAGCCGCTGAATAGCTCGTGTCTGAATGAGACTAATCCGCGACTGTTCAGCAACAACCCGTTCAAGAGGCGCAATCCGCTCAGAGTCAGACAGGGTAGCATCAAAGTCAAACCGCATATGAGAAATATCTTGAGCATACGGCGGTGGAATTCCCAAACTTGCTGGAATATCAGATGTAGGCTGAATAGTAACTGTGGGTGGTATAGAGACAGGTAACCCAGAAGTCGCTACCAGCGTGGACTCAACAAATCTAGCAACCACCTCTGATGGAGTAAGGGTAGGTGGCGGTAAAGAAACAATCTCAGGTGTTGTAAACTGGAACATAGTTGGAGGAATACCAACTGATGACGCCGCGGTCACCAAAGGTACACTCGAGGTTACCGGCAGTGTGACAGCTGAAGAAGCGTTAAAATAGTCATACATGATAACGATGGTAGGGAAAAATGAACAACCCTTGAACTTTCACCAACTTTTGCCTTCTTTTGATCTTCGTACCAACCGATACAAATCCTCCTCATAATCTGATTCACTATCATCCGAGTCTTTCTTTCGTTTGCCATGAATTCTTTCTTGTCTGGTCAGAATTTACTGTGCTTCAACTATATCGTCAGTGTAGGAATCAGAGACAGTTCCCTTAGAATCCGCCACAGATGTACCAACCATGGAAACATTTACACCAGACACATCAACTACCGAGGCTTGAACTTCAGCAGCTGGATCAATCCTTTCCATATCAAAGAACCCTTGCCCTCCAAAGGCAATCTCAAGATCAACTTGTTCTTCAGGAGCTGCAACAGGATCAGCATGAGGTGCTTGTTGTACCACGGGTGGTGGTTGAACCACAGGAGGTGGTTGAGGGATATCAGCCTGTTGCGGTGCCGGATCAAGAAATTCATCTCATTGGAGGAGCAACATAAGCAGGATTCACTAAGTACCCAAACAATGCAGTGTGCCTTGGACGTAGAGCTGTTCACGAACCGAACCGAACCGAACGCGGGCATGCTCATACTTGGTTTGGTTTGAAAGCGAGCCAAACCGAGCGGATTGAATTTAAAGAAACGAGCGAAATTTATGCTTAAACTTGGTTTGGTTTTGAAACCAAGCGGCTTGGTTCGGTTTGGTTTTGCTTGATTTCGTACAAAGTTTCCAATTTTAAATTTCTAAAACTTCAAAATATCATTAATTCAAGAGTCACAACTCTAAATTGTCTAAACTTTCACCTTTAAAATGAATAAAACTCAAGGTTAACAATAAAACATATATATATATAAAACGAGTGGCTATGGTTTAAATTTGAACTTTGAATTCAACACAAAAGAGGAAAATTTTAAAAACTTTAAAAAATAGTATACTTTTATATATATACATAGAGTTTATATATAAAACTAATATATAAAAATTAATTCGAGCAAAACGAATCAAACCAAACCGAGCGAGGCTTTGCTCGTGCTTGGATTGCTTTTAAAACGAACCGAGCCGAACGGCTCACTTGCAAACCGAGCCGAAATAGAACGAGCATTTTTCGAACAAAATTCGAGCGAACGATGAACGAGCGGAGAGCGGCGAGCAGTTTGGACAGCCCTACTTGGACGTATCTCTTCCCTGCTACGTGCACTCGATGATCGACATTGAGCAAAAATTCTCTTAGAAACACCCTCCACATAAGAAATAGGATGTCGTTGTGGCAGATTGGGAGCTACATGATTTAGAATCATCTGTAAGAATCTCGGGTACATCAAAAATCTTTCCATTGCCACTGCGCGTCGCTGACGATCGATCTCATAGAATATCATCTGACTGAAACTGTAAGGCTTGTTGTAAGACAACGTGGTCATTGCCGATTGCATTGTCGCACCCATACCATCTGTACCAGCTTTACGACCAGACATGCACACAATCATCACGTGCATCAGAAATCTCCACTGATCTAACAGAAATCCCTTTCGCCTTTGAGAGTCCTCCAAAGGACCTGAATACCCCATACGAACAAATGCACCATTTCGGAAAGTAGCCGAAAAGTCAGTAGTCTCAACCCCAAACTGTAGAGCTTCCCTGATCTGATTGGCTGAGAATTGTATCAATTGATTGTTAACAGTAGCTCGCATCACAGGTGGGTCAACACGACAGTCATACTCAACGGTTCTCCAAAAGTCTTCAATATTTGGTAGTGAAATCGGAAGAGTTGTAGTAATGACATGAAAAATACGTGAGAGAATGAGAAACGTAATGATCTCACGGAAGTCATTAGTTCCATGACCATCCAGATCCAAGGTGATATACATGCTGTGACCCGGAAAGAATTGTCTCTTATCACCTCCGCCTTCGTCACCACCGGTACCACCAGCACCAGCCACAACAGCCATATCTGCAAAATAAACGAGCTAAGTCAGATATGTATGGCAACAGGTTACAACTTCGCCCTGCATGATACAGGCGAAGTTGTAGCTCTAGCGATGTTAAGTGACTGGCGAAGTTATATCAACTTCGCCGAAACCCTAACTTCGCCACATAAACGGCGCAAAAATCACACCCAGTAATGGTTAAGAATGGCCGATCAGAGAGTAGTAAGAAGAAAAGAGTAATGCGATTAGAGTGACGAATAGCATATTATCACAAAAAGAGCCTTCAATCGGACCGACATAGTGTCTAAAGGGTTTGATACAAAAACGACTTCAAAACTGATCATTGAGAAATCGATTAAAACAATATGAATTATGAGTTACAATGATCAGACGAACCTTGATAGCGATTTAAAACTGATAAGGATTTAGTTTGATTCAATGTATAACTTCACCGAGGGTTTACGAGTGAAATATTTGACTTAGTTTGACCGCCTTTGCCATTTATATAGTTTTGGAAAACCCATGGGCGAAGTTAATCATTTACCTAACTTCGCCCTTAAGTTAACTTCGCCCATAGTCAAACCAAAGTCAACTTCGCCCTTAAGTAACTTCGACCAAAGAATTAAAAATAAACGTTCAAAGAAACAAGTAACCAAGTGTGTATGTAGTCAAACCATAAAACAACACACATAACAAAAGTGAAAGTGAAAAAGAAAATAAATAAATAAACGGGATCAAATTTCAGTCTTGCAGAAACCCAACATGATTTTAGAAAAGATCCAAACAGGAATCATACTGATTAAGAGGCTGTCACATAGATCCATGTTCAGCGGTATTATGACATAGAGAAACAGGTTGTAGGAAGGTATAAAACTTAGTATGGTTTTCATCGCTTCTGTGATACGGATTAGGTTCAATTAAGCTCAAAATTTAGATGGACATCACATGAGAGATTGTGATGCCTCCTATCTATTCTCAAGGCGTATTTGGCTTTCCCCAAGTCACCCCGAGTTGACTTCGACCCGTAGTGTCTGAACAATTAATATTCACATGTGGACTTTCCGATTCGTCTTCCCGAACTTTCTTATACTTTTGAAATATGTAGTCTTGCCTCTTTCTTGATATTTGTAACCAGATGATCTTCATAAGGCTTAAAGATAATAACGATTTTTTTTGACAATAATACAACTGCAAGTCCCGAATCTGGATCACTGTAGAAACATAACACTATCTTTGCGGGAATCATAACAATCACGGGCTCGTGTATGACTGGGTAAACACTTTTTTGCCTATCATTCAGAGAGATGTATATGGAGACATGCACAACTCAAAATGACTCTCCACAGTAAATCGAGAAGATTTAGTTTGTATCACTTCTACTTTTACGCACCATAGAAAGCTATCATAACATACAATGACTATTCTAGAGTCTTTTAGGCCTAATTACTTCACCGGTTAAGCACACAAAATCAGTTTATCTATCACTTTCCAAGGTTGGATCAATTTTCATTTTTAACACCAATTAAGAAACTTCTTGCGAAGTTATAGACTGAAAAATTATATCATTTCCCTAAAAAAAATTTTAAATTCAGACGCCCCGATCAAGTCAAAGTCTTTAGGTAAACGGCTATCCTGAAGATCCAGTGGATCAGCCGGACCGACCAAATACGAATATGTGTCCCTCTGACTAAGTATGAACGACTAATTTTAAGCGAAAGAATAAAAACCCATCATAAACCGCCCCGGTCGCTTTCAGTCATCTGGCTAATGGCTATCCTTATAATTTACACGTAGATGTAAGGACCAAACATATTCATGGAATATGTCCTTCAAACTTGAGCAACCGACATAATTTTAAGCGATAGTGATGTTTTTATTTTTAAGAAACAATAAGGAAAACAAGGTTACTCGGGATTGATCATCCCATTAAGCTCAACAAGATTTTGAAAACGGGATCGGTCAAACGCTTTTGTAAAAAGATCGGCAAAATTATCCAGTGAATCAACCTTTTCAAGCATAATTAATTTCTTCTCAGCACAATCCCGTATGAAATGATGACGAATGTCAATATGTTTAGTTTTACTATGTTTAACGGGATTGTTAGTTACTAAGATAGTAGCAGTGTTATCAATGCAAATAGGAGTTTGTGTGAAATTCAGACCATAATCGCGCATTTGTTGTTGTATCCATAAAACTTGGGAGCAGCAGTTCGATGCTGCCATGTATTCTGCTTCGCAGGTGGATATGGCTACAGAGGTCTGCTTCTTGCACTACCACGACACCAATCTTCTTCCGAGAAACTGACATCCATCGGTTATCTATTCTGATTGCATCCTCCATAGTCAGAGTCGGTGTATGCTACCAGATCCAGTTCTCCCCCTGTCGAGTACCATAGTCCCAACTTAGGCTTTCCTTTAAGATATCGCAAGATCCTCTTCACTCCCTTCATGTGCGATTCCTTCGGGTTGGCCTGAAAACGAGCACAAAGACAAACTGCAAACATAATGTCAGGTCTAGATGCAGTTAGACACATTAAAGAACCTATGATTGCCCGATATTGAGTGGGATCCACATCTTCATCACTGTCGGAATCAGCACCCAGTTTGTGGTTGACGCAGATTGGAGTCTCAAACGGGGTACTATCATCCATCTTAAAGCGCTTAAGCACATCATGGACATACTTAGTTTGGTGAATAAGCATGACATCTTTCTTCTGATCTACCTGTAGTCCCAAAAAGAAAGTTAATTCGCCCATGGCGCTCATCTCAAACCTTTTCTTCATGACTTCTTCAAACTCCTGACACATAGAAACTCTTGAGGCAGCAAAGATAATATCGTCCACATAAACCTGAACGAGTAGAAAATCACCCCCTTTCCGTTTGACAAACAAGGTACTGTCGATCTTCCCTCTCTCAAACCCATTCTCTAGCAAGTAATATGACAAAGTTGCATACCAGGCTCGAGGTGCCTGATGTAGCCCATATAATACTTTGCTTAGTTTGTACACATGATCAGAAAAAGCTGGGTCAGGGAAACCCGGAGGTTGTTCGACATATACCATCTCATCGACTTTTCCATTAAAAAACACACTCTTCACATCCAACTGGAACACTTTCATCTCTTTGTATGCAGAAAATGCCGATAACAGTCGAATTGCCTCCAATTTTGCCACAGGAGCAAACACTTCGTTGTAATCAATTCCTTCCTGTTGATTAAACCCTTTGACTACCAATCTTTCCTTGATGCAAATGACTACCCCTTTCTCGTCTCTCTTACACTTGAATACCCACTTTGTACCGATAGCGTTCACATCTTGTGGTTTTTCAACTAACTGCCATACTTCCATCTTTTCAAACTGTGCCAGCTCTTCCTGCATGGCTTCAACCACGAGCTATCTTTCAGTGCCATATGATAATTTATTGTTTCTATCTGACTGATGAAGCAGGCATAAAAGCATTCATTTATAAAACCAGTGTCTTTAATGCTTGCATACATACATGTGTTTTCATCCAAACTTCTTCTAGTACGTACACCATCGGAAGGATTACCGATCACATTTTCTAAAGGATGATTCTTGTGAATTTTGGTGGTTTGTACCTGACTGACTTCCAGATCATTCTCAAGATTTGAAGAGAGTTCATCAGAGTGATGTTGAGTGTGAAATGGATTGTATAATTCATCTTCATTCGCGACAGCTGGAGTTTCAACCACACATGATGAGGTTGGTTGATTTTCATTATATTGCGGACATTGTACAATGGTCTCCTCTTCATCATACAGCATATGTGTGGCCATTCTCTCATCTATGTCTGCAAAATCCAAGTAAGGCACATTAAAAGATTTGAATAGCTTATCATAGTCGAAAGCCTCTGTTGGTCCCATGCTAGGCCTTAGTGATTTGTAACTAGTAATGTCAGTGTTACAGACCACCTCAACCTTGTTGTTTGATAGATTAAAGACTCTTCTGTTGGGTGTCCCAACAACATAGCCAACTAAGTTACCTTTGTCAGCTTTCTCACCAATTTAGAGTTAGTCTTTAATATCGAACATGGGGACCCGAAAGGTTCAAGACCTTTCAAATTTGGCTTTCTACCATGCATAAGTTCATAACAGGTTTTATTTAATCTTTTAACAGTTAAAACACGATTAAGGATATAGCAGGCTGTAGCAACAGCATCAGCCCAGAACACCATGGGAAGTTTAGCATCTGCTAGCATGGTCCTGGCGCCTTCGATTAGAGTTCTATTCTTCCTTTCAGCTACTCCATTTTGTTGTGGAGTATATGGGGCGCTGTACTGATGTTCTATCCCTTTCTGCAAACAAAATATCTCCATCTGATAGTTCTTGAACTCTGTACCATTATCACTTCTGATGTACTTAACCTTTCTCCCAACAATATTTTCCACCTTGGTAATCAAGTTAATTACCAACTGAACTGTTTCATCTTTTGCCATCAGAAAATAGACCCAAAAGTACCGCGAGTAATCATCAGTCACCACCAAACAGTATGACGTTCCTCCTAGACTTTTTGCATTCACGGGACCAAAAAGATCCATGTGAAGCAAGTCCAAGGTGCTTAAAATTGAGTTAACCTTCTTGGAGTGATGTGGCTTCTTGTGCTGTTTTCCCTTCTTGCATGACACACATTGGTCTTCAAAATTGAAGTTCTTCATTGGAACCCCAAGTACCAGCCCATTCTTGACAATGTAGTTCATCTTACGAAGATGAATATCACCCATTCTTCGGTGCCACAATTCTGATTCAGACTCTGTTGCTTTTGACAGAAGACATGACTCTTCTGTCGCCATCTCGGTTGATCTCATATCCATCACATATGTGTTCTTTTCTCTTGGAGCCTTCATCACAACCCAGGTCTCTGGTATCTTGAAACCAGGATAAAGTACGAGTGCCATATCTTTAGTAAAATGAACGGTGTATTCTTTGTCACAAATCTGAGAGACACTCAACAGGTTGTGCTTCAACTCTTCCACAAAATTCACTTTTTCCAACTTTATTCTTCCATTTGTCACAGTCCCAATACCAGTAATTCTTCCTCCACTTTCTCCTACAAAACTAACCCTTCATCCTTGAACAGTCTTCCAATCACGTAACAATTTCTTGTTACCAGTCATGTGCCGGGAACAGCCACTGTCAACAACCCACATATTATTTACAGCCCTGCTCGATTGTTCCTGCACAATTAAAGAAAAAGATTAAAATCTGAGGACCCAAGACCTTCTGGTCTTGGGTTGATTAAACCTGTTATCCGGCATCCAGTACCTTGGTTGCCCAATGTTATTTTGAGGAGAGTTTCTATAAGTTCTGAAAGGAGAATTTCTAGATGACTGGCTATGAGGCCATCCAAACCTTCGTGAATTTCTAGCATTAATTGAATTATAATTGTTGGTTTGGTGATTCACTGGAAAAAAACGAGACTGGTTTCTTTGAAATCTTGGATTAGTCCAATGATTGAAATTTGATGTGTTAATATTCTTACCAGCATCATATTTAGTATTCGTTTTATTCTCAATTTCAGTTGGCCTCATATTTCTAGATTTCCTTTGTTTCAGAGGACAGTCACTGACAAAGTGTCTTATCCTGTTGCATCTAAAACAACTTATGTTCGAACTATACTTGTTGTTTTGAACATTTGTCTCAAAAGTTGTTGTAGATGATGAGGTTGTGTTACTATCAGTTTGCCTCACATACGGTGGAACAAACGGATTTAGGGAAGACTTCTTTTCATCAAACTTATAGTCATCCCCTCGTTTTAGTAACACGATCTCTTCTTTTATCTCACCCGATTCAGATGATTTATCCGAATTTGATGAGACAGAACTTGTGACATTAGAACTTGTCTGACTCGCTTCACTCTCATTAACTTTAGTTTCTTTAGAAGAGATTTTGATTGGAACTGTCTGACTAATTTCAACATTCACGGATTGCTGATTACTAGGATTATATGTATAGTTATTATTATATGGTGGTGGGACTTCTGAGAATCCACTTCCCCCTTTGTTAACCGGGGAACGTTGAACACTTAGAATATGATCTAGCATCATAGAAGAATTTCTAAATTGTTCAATTTTCCTGTTCAGTTCCACCACCTTTACCTGGTAATCAGCTATCTGTTTATCCTTTTCAGCTATTAGTTTGGTCTTTTCTTCTAACACTTCATAGCTAAGATCAATCACTTGTATTTTTTCAGCTAGGGTGGCTTTAAGACTTCTGATGTCTTTTTCACTTTCTTTTATTTTTACCGAGTAGCTATTTTCTTTAGTTTTAGAATAGTGATATTCTTCTTTTAAATTTTTAAATTCATTGTCCAAACTAACAAACTGATCAGTTAATGCTTTCAATTGATCCGACAGTTTTTCACATTGTTCACAATGAGATTCAGAACATACCTCTAAGAGTTGATCGTTCACTTATGCCATGTATGCTTGATCTTCCTCCGTCTCTTTGTCACTTCTTCCAGTTTCGATATTTACCAGATTTTCCTGTTCGAACACCTCCTCAACTTGTATATTCCAGTTGTATGCACCGTTCTGCTAGGATACCATAGCTTTGTTTTCACTTCCACTTCCATTCTGTTGAGCAGGCCTGTTCTGACTTCGTTCCACTCTCTCATTTGTACACTCTTTAGCAAAGTGACCATTTTGTTGACAGTTATAACAACGAACCTTTGACTTGTCAAACCTCGGTCTTTCTCTAACAAACTTTCTACCAGTTTTCTTCATAAATCTCTTTACCATTCTTACTATCATAGCCATCTGCCACTGCAGATCCATTTCTTCCAGAACATCAGCGTCGATCTGATCATAGTCCTCATCCAAGGTTTCAGGGTCAGCTATTTTTCCTTTGATGTAATTCTCATAAGAGGCAATGAAAGAGGCATAGAGAGCAAACTATTGTTCAGCTGATTTCACACTCATAGGCATCTGTGAGTAGTTCTTGCTAGAAGCATTGGTTGAGAAATTACCAGCTGTGGTTTGAGGTTTTGAGGAACTACTACCTCCTGCTACAAAACATACGTCACCATCCATATTGACCACCACATGACCATCTTGACTGGAGTTTGGTACTCCCCTGAGTAGTAGGCAATCGATTGTGTTTTCGAACTTGAGCTTGGAGAGCCTTTAGCACCATACATTCCCGGATCCTGAACCTGATCAGTAGGCGTCTTTTTTCGAACCATATTGAGTTCAAAATTACGTAACTTATTAACTACCTTTTCCAAGTCAAATTTATCAAAATCTTTGTCTTCTCTCATCAACACAGTGTACATCTCCTATTTTGGTGGGAGAGCATTAATAAGTTTTTCAACTATCTCCTCCTCCTTGTATTCAATGGAGTAGTTATTCAATTCGGTCATCAGGTGATAATATCGTGTGATGATATCATCAAGCGACTCATTTTTTAGATACTTGAATACTGAGAATTGAGTTTTCAGTAGCTTCGTCTTGGAGGTACGAATCCCAACATTTTCTTCATATCGATTCTCAAGTGCTTCCCACAATTCTCGAGCAGTTTTGTACTTCTTGAAAGTATGGAGAATCTCTTGAGGAAGTGCCATTGTAATGGCTGCATGTGCTTTACTTTCTGCTTCATACATTTTATTTTCATCATCCTCCATCTTACTGTACTTCATGATCTGTTCTCGACCTTCAAACATGGATGTTGGGGGGATGTACCCATCTTGAATGCAGACCCACATTTTTGCATCTTGATATTTCACGTACTGTTCAAACCTATCTTTCCATGCAACGAAATCAGTTCCTTTAAGCATTTCTAGAGCTTTAGTTGTTGAACCAGCTTCAACTTCCATCTTTACTAGTTCAGTGATGTTTATCGAAGTTATACTTGAACGAGACGAGACTTAAAACTCAGCAATCAAATTCTGTGAACAGTGATGTTAATACAACTTCGCTTGTTGTAACTTCGCTTGCCTGCAACTTCGCTTGTAACTTCGTTAGTTAACAACTTTGCTAGTTATTAACTTCGTTGGTTATAAACTTCGCAGTTACAACTTTGCTTGTAACTTCGTTGGTTATCAACTTCCACGTTCACCGCACCAGTTAATCTAACTTCGCTAGTTATTAACTTTGTTGGTTATCAACTTCGCAGGTCACTAACTTCGCCAAAACCCTATATGTTCGCTAAAACCCTAGTTTGGGTGTCGGCAACTTGCTAGAAGAACAGATGGTTTTGCAGGTTTGATTACGGCTGTAATTGAAGGTTACGAGGGTGATGGGAAGAAACTATTGATGAGTATTGTAGAGAAAATGACAAAGGAGCGATATTTCAACGTAAAACAGTTCCGTGAATAGTCGAACGGAGCAATTTTAACACTCGTGTGATAATCCCGAACCACACAATCATGAGCAAAATGCTCTGATACCAATTGTAGGTTCCCAGCCGGATCTACACAGGAGTGTCTCGTAACACGAGGATGCGGAATCCCCTAAGTATACGATACGAGTGCTTAGACGATGAACACGTAAATCACACGTAAAGAACACGAGTAAGTAAGATAATAGTTGTTATATTGCAAAGGTAAACCAAACACGTAACACTAAGGTGTCATAAAACAGCCGTCAAAAGTCATCACAAAAGGAGCCGAAGTTAGGATTTATATAACTCGACAACTTCGCCTAACATACTAGGCGAAGTTGTCCTAACTTCGCTCAACCCAAGTTCGCTTAAACACATAGCGAACATAAAAGAACAAGTTCAACACAATATAAACAATGTAAACAATTACAGACACAAATAAATATGAGATAATGAACTACTGGCATCATGCACCAATAGTACTTGTCGACAAAAGGCATAACAAAACTCCTTATGGAATATTCTACAATAGAAAGCCTTATATCAAGTTTTTCAAGCCCTTTGGATGAAAACGTTTTCTTCTGAACACAAGGGATTATTTGAACAAGTTTCAAACAAAATCCCTAGATTGTTTCTTTGTTGGATATTCTACACACTCAAAAGCATACGAAGTATATGTCAAAGATCATTTGAGTGTTATAGAATCATCTGACATCATCTTTAATCAAAATCAGTTCAACATAGTTGATGGTGCATCATGGCTCTTTGATCATGAGAAGTTGATAAAGTCTTTCAAGATTTGTCCTGAAGACTTTGATGACTCATTTTACAAGACCAGTGTAGTTGAAGAGAAAAAGAAGAAACCATTGGACTTAGAAGAGTTGTAAAAAAAGGTTGCTAGAAAAAGAAAAGGAATATACTTTTGTGAAGAATTCCTCAAATGAATTGTTGAACAAGTTCAAGAAAACAATCAGGAAAACAATCACAGTCCTGAACAAGATCATCCTGATATCAATCAAGACAATCAAGAAGTACAGAATGGTCAAATTTAGAATTAGGGAAACACAAGTAACCAAGCAAATGAAGAAGAAGCTGTATCTACTGCAAGGTTTCAAGATCTGTTTCAAAGACTGAACTTAGGAAACAATGGTGCATCTACTTCAGGACAAAATAATGAAGAAACACCAGAATTTTATGATGCAGAAACTGATTTGATCATTGAAGAACTGGATCTTAATGAATCAAATCTTGAAACTAATGTGCCTGTAGATATGATTGTTCAAACTCCTTATGTGGAAAAGAATCATCCTTCTGAAAACATCATTGGAGATTTACATGAAAGAGTCACAAGAAGTCTTTCTGAAATTGCAAACATCTGTCTTTACTCCTGCTTTTGATCCCAAATAGAGCCAAAGAACATTGCTCAAGCACTAAAAGACAATAGCTTGGTGGAAGCAATGCAGGAGGAACTGGCACATTTCAGAGATTTACATGTGTGGGATCTTGTTGATAGCCAATAGACAGATATGCAATTGGAACTAAATGGGTTTTCATAAACAAAAGGGATGAGAGGGGTTTTGTGATTAAGATTAAAGCTAGGCTTGTAGCACTGGGATGCCTTCGAGAAGAAGGAATAGACTTTGAGGAAGTCTTTGCACCAGTTGCAAGACTTGAAGCAATCATGATTTTTCTTGCAAATGCTGCCTCAAAGAACTTTAGGGTGTTCCAGCTTGATGTTAAGTCTGTATTCCTAAATGGAAATATTGATGAAGAGGTGTGTGTTGCTCAACCTCCAGGTTTTGAGGATCCTTTGTATCCAAATAGGGTGTATAAGTTAAATAAAGCCCTATATGGATTGCATCAAGCTCCTAGAGCTTGGTATGATGAGCTATCAAATCATCTTCTTGAAAATGGTTTTCAAAGAGGAGCCATTGACAAGACACTCTTTCATAAAAGAAAGGGATCAGATTTGCTTCTGTTACAAGTTTATGTGGATGACATCATCTTTGGATCTATAAATAAACAAATGTGTATGGAGTTTGAAGGGGTAATGAAATCCAAATACAGCATGAGCTCTATGGGAGAAATGAACTTCTTTCTTGGACTACAAGTTCAACATAAAGCTGAAGGGATTTTCATTTACCAAACCAAATATGTGTAGGACATTTTGAATAAGTTCAATTGTCATGAGTACAAAACTGCTTCAACTCCAATGGACACTAAAGAAAAGATGATTGCTGATGAAAAGGGGGAGCCTGTAGATGAACATGAATACAGAGCCAAAATTGGATCCCTGATGTACCTTACTGCAACAAGACCAGATATTATGTTTGTTGTATGTGTGTGTGCAAGATTCCAATTAAATCCAAAAGTCTCCCATATGAATGCTGTGAAGAGAATTTTTATATATTTGAAGGGAAGACCAGACTTGGGAATTTGGTATCCAAAGAATAAATCTTTTGATCTGATTGCCTACACAGACAGTGATTATGATGGCTGTAACATGAGCAAAAAGTCAACCTCAGGAGGATGTCAATTTTTGGGTGAAAGGCTAGTGTCATGGCAATGCAAAAAGCAGACTACTGTCTCAATCTCCACTGTAGAAGCTGAATACATTGCTGCATCTGCATGCTGTGCACAAGTTCTATGGATTCAAAACCAGATGCTTGACTATGGTTTGAATTTTCTGAATACCCCTATTCTTATTGATAATACTGCTGCATATTTTACTGTTAAGAATCCAGTTCAACATTCTAAGACTAAACACATTGAAATCAGACATCACTTCATAAGAGATTGTAGTGAAAAAGGTTTGATTGAAATGCAAAGAGTTGATACAAGTGATAATTTGGCAGACCTATTCACCAAACCACTTGATAAAAACAGGTTCAACTTTCTTTTTAAAGCCCTGGGAATGATCAAATCTGATGAGATCTGATTAAGGATGTGTGCCTAGTTGTGTACCTCTATGTGCTAACTGATTATATTGTTAGAGGTTGCACTCAATGAATGCTAAGTGAATATGCTTGATTATGTTACTTGATATGTTGACTGCTATGTGCTTTAACTGATTATGAGTGCAAAGTTTTGACATGATTGATTTGATTGATGTTTTTATATGTTTATCAGTTGATGTGCATTTGTGATGTTAGGTTGAGTGACCTTGTTATGAATTACTTGTTAAAATCAGCTTATCTGACATCACTGCTTAATTGCTTGAATATGTGCTTTATCTGATCTTTTGATGTTATTAAGATATGATAGACCTTGAATGTTAGTAATGTCTACTTATCTTGATGATATTGTGTTTGACTGAGATTTGTTTATGTGTGACAACTGTTTGTGTTAAACTGAGTTTTATGTCAAAATTAAGTGATAAAATGAATTTTTCTAATGAATTTTGCTTAAATACATGATTTTGGTCAAAACATGAGCATGTTGCGGACCAATGATCACCCATGACTTCTGTGTACCACTAGTGCCACAAAGGCTTTTGGTGGTCTTATTGGCGCATACCACGGTGGGTGTGGAGATATGATAAGATTATTCAGTTCAAGCTTTTAAGAAGCTTAAAAGAAGGATTTTTAAAGAAAAGTCTCAAGTAGTTGTTTGTGCTGAAAATTATGTCATTTGCCCAGTTGGAAGGACATACACTTGTGTATGTTTGGTCCTAAAATCTCTACAGATTCAAAGGATAGCCATTGACCTGAAAACTGAAAGCATTTGGGGCACTTATAACTTGTTTTCTATTCCTTCACTTAAAACTATGTCAATAGCTCTGACTTTGAAAGGACATATATTCACATGTATGTTTGGTCCTGTTGACCACTTGTGGTCAAACAGGATAGCCATTTACCTGTCAATTAGAGATATTAGGGTGATTGAATATTAAACTATATTTAAGATGGGAAATGATAGTACATTGACTACTTAGCCAATCATATAGATTTAATAGGCTAAAAGGATCTTAGTATAGTCATTAACATGTATGGTTGCTTTCCCATGATTTGTAAAATCTAAGGTGATAGAAACATAATGAATATGCTAATCTTTATGTGGAGATACATAGTTGTCTTTGCATGTCTCAAGATAAATCTCTCCAAATGATAGGCAGAAAAGTGACTACCCAGTCATACACAAGCCTGTTGTTATTTGGTCAAACAAAAATGAAACATCTTTAAATATGACAAAGAACATGCTTTTAGAAAATTTGAGAAAATATCAAAAACAAGGGGAAGAATGAATAAATCAACCAAAAGTTGATAACTGTTTTAAATATTTTATCAAACAAGAGGGTTACAACAAGAACTACAAAGATGTTGACAAAATCTGTCTCATCTTGAATGAAAGGCCTGTTATTTAACAGTAAGTCCAACGTTCAACCTCTATATATGTTTGAAAAACAAAAATACAAAAAGATCCAATAAGTTCTGTCATACAAAAACAATTTTTGACCAAATACAGGAGGTTGGAGTCAACTTGGGGTAATCTGGGGAAAACCAAATAAGCTTTGAGAAGAGATATGAGGCATCATAGCACAGTGTTGACCATTAATGTATTATGCTACTAAATGAACCTTAATTATATCACCAAAGAGATGAAATTCATGTTAAGTCTAGACCTGCTGTTAACCTATCTATGTTGTCATAATAATGCTGAGAATGAAGTATTGAGAAAGCTACTTAGTCAATATGATCCCATTCTTGAGATCTTTTCAGAAAATGGAAGAAACTGTTTTGAAGAGAAATACAACTGAAATTTGATCTCTAAATGCACCATTTTCTCTTAAACTATGATCTTTAATGAAAAATATACTCTGACAAGTGGTTTAAGTCGAAAAGTGTTGCATTTTGCCTAAAAAAAGGTTTGGATGTGTATTTTCGGGTAAGGTTTGATGTTTTCTAACCTTCCCGAACACAAAACAGTTGAATAAGTATTTTCGGGTAAGGTTTTTTGCTCTATAACCTTTCCGGTCACACTTAGATATTGTTATCTAAGTTTGTCATTTTCAGGTATGGTTTGATATTTTGAAGTTTCTCGGGTAGACTAAACTGTTTAGTTTAGTTCCCGGGCAAACCTGATGTTTGAATATGAGTATCCTAGTAAGCTTAGTGCTAACATAGGATTTTCGGGCAAGCTCTTTGAAATTTTAGACTATAGCACACTTAGATGTTTTATGTTTAATTTCATTCCTAGCATGCTCTGTGTTATTTGTATTTATGATTTCTTTGAAATTACAAGTGTTTCCGGGCAGACTTTGTCTTTCAGGCACACTTTATATTCCGAGTACAATATTGTTCCCTCAATATACTTGGTAATTTCAAAAATTTGACTTTTCGAGTACACTGTCTGCTAGATATCATTTTGGGCACACTTTATACTCTATGAAAGTTGTTCGGGTATACTTTGCATAAGAAGGTTGTTCGGGCACATTAAACGTTCGGAAGGTTGCTCGGGAACACTATGCTTCAAAGTATGCTTGATTGAATGTATTTCTTATTCTGATAGGGTTTATGCCAGATTAAGCTTTTTAATTTAAATTTAAGAAATTTATACGGGTATCTTAATTGATTCCTAGCAAGGATGTTTATTTGATATTTTATACTTGATTATTTTCCTTGTGATTAAGTTCTCAAGAAATCTGGTATTTCGGGTAAGCTTTCTTCATAGTTTCTTGACTTTAAATTACTTAGCTTGACCAAGCAAGGTTTGTAAGTGGAAGATACCGGGCAAACTTTGTCAATTTAAATAATGAAAATTTTACCAAGCAAGGTTTGACATCTTAGCTTTATCGGGTAAGGTTTTAAATGGATAAGGTTATTATGTTTGACAGATAATAACTTGTTGGGTTTTATACAAGATTATCAAAGTTCAAGTTAACCATATTTAACTAGAAAACGCAACGGAAGCTTAGATTTTAAAACTTGTTATGAACATACCATTATGTTAAAACTAAAACCCAAAGAACAAGGATCAAAATTACAAGAACAATATGCTCACAAAATGTAAATAGTACCTTCTTCTACCTTTAGAAGAACAAGTGGATTGTTGAAGGGATGGTGGATGAATGACAAGCCTCCAAAGAAGAAGACCTCAAGAGTGTGATACCCCAAGCTATTTGTGACAACACCAAGTTGTTTTGCTAGGATTAGGAACACCAAAACAAGCTCAAAAAGCTCTCCTTTTTCCTGCTGCTGCTGCCGTGAGTTTATGGAGAGGGAGAGAGAGAGTTTGAAGCTTGTAAAACACTTGATAAAGATGCCAAGAGTAGGACCAAAATGCATGTAATTTGTATGGAGAGTTTTTTAAAAAAAAGATCACCTAACATGCAAAGGAAGCATGCAATTTAATTGGACCAAAAACCCCCACCCACATGGGGTGGCCGGTTATACTTATTATTATTATTATTTTTTTTTTTGTTTTGTTTTAACCATTTAAAACATCTCCATTCATTTTATAAAACTCATTTTTATAAAATGTTCATACATTTATATAATTATTTAACCAATTAAATAATTAATTTATATAAACAAATTATCCAGATAATTCATTTAAATCCTCAAGTGTGTTTGTTTAGATAACCAATTTTCTAAACACGTAGTGTTCGGTATTCGTTTAAATGATCAAATCATTAAAAGAATACATTTGGTGTCGTCTAGCTTGTTATTGGGTATGACCCGACTTGGATCAAACACAGTTAGCCACATTAGTATAAGTATGTGTCTCGGGCATATGTAATTCCAACAATCTCCCACTTGCACGAGATACATAGAAAATTAATGTAAGTGGTGAATACCGCCTAACAACAGTTCACCACCCCTAATGTGTTTGACGAAGTGCCATTCAATAACATCATCCCTTCAAGTCCCTTACTTGATATGATTTAGGTGAATCTATCATTATATCCCTTTGTTACTAGATGTCATGTTGGATCTAAGAGACATAGGCGATCATTCTCTTTACAATTCAACTTTATCAGGCCTTAGACATCTAAACTCTCAACACATAAGAGGAACAAATTCCATCTTGACTGTATACGCCTCTCACTATCACTTTATACTCCACCTGAGCTCATCCTTATGTACCATCTTTTACGAATAGCGAAGGGGAGAGTCAAAGTGTAATACTTGGTGAAAATCAAGACCCAGTATACATCTCAGGTTTAAGGATAATATGAAATTCTCCTTTACTCAAAATTACTAATGATCAGGTCCATTGACTCCATGTAGTAATATTGAGAGCGGGTCAGTCCAATATTCGTATCCCACAAATATCTATGAACCTTGGCAGCAAACCTATGCTCCATATTCATTCCTTATGAATATCCACCAATCCTAGTTCATAATAGTCTTGCTTCATATTTGTTCCCACAAATGTGATCGACTACGGACTTTTAGAATAAGATAACTTATTCATGGATTAAACATGCAAAATTAGAATTTAACTCAAGATTCCATAATCATATAAAAGAGTTAAATTACAAAAGTCTTTTAAACGTAAATACAAAATAGATCAAATCCAATTACTAGAATATCGGAGTCCTAAGCCACTCGCATGACGCTCATGTTTCGGTCTTTCTAGGAGCTTCGTGAATGGATCCGCAAGATTTTGATCAGTTCCAACTTTGCGAATACATATCTTTCCTTTTTCAACTTCATCCCTTATGTAGTTGAATCTCCGCTCTATGTGCCTTGTCTTTTGGTGCGAACGAGGTTCCTTGATTTGTGCAATCGCACCCTCGTTGTCACAAAAGATTTCTAGGGGGTCTTGAATGGAAGAGACTACCCCTAGATCAGTAATGAATTTCTTCAACCATGCAGCTTCCTGAGCTGCCAATGAAGCGGCGATGTATTCTGATTCTGTAGTGGACAATGCTACCACTTCCTGTTTTGAGCTCTTCCAAGAGACAGCTCCTCCATTAAGAGTGAACACATACCCAGACTGTGATCGAGAATCATCTCGATCAGTTTGGAAGCTCGCATCCGTGTAACCTTTTATAGCGAGTTCCTCCTCACCAGATCCATATATCAGAAACATATCCTTAGTTCTCCTAAGGTATTTCAATATGTTCTTAACAGCCATCCAATGACTGTTTCCTGGATTCTGTTGGTATCTGCTTGTCATGCTCAAAGCGCATGACACATCCGGTCTAGTACATATCATCGCATACATGATGGATCCTATAGCAGAAGCATATGGGATTTGTTTCATTGTTTCTTGCTCACCCTTTGAGCTTGGACATTGAGCTGAACTCAATATAGTCCCTCTTTGAATAGGTACAAAACCTTTCTTGGAGTTTTCCATCTTGAACCTTTTCAAGATTTTATCAATGTATGTACTTTGGTTCAAACCTATCAAGCGCCTTGACCTATCCCTATAGATCTTTATTCCCAAAATATAGGCAGCTTCACCAAGATCCTTGATGGAAAATCTACTTCCAAGCCAAGCCTTAACGCTTTCCATGGTTGGAATGTCATTTCCAAATAGTAGAATGTCATCGACATACAATACTAAGAAGGTAATTATACTCCCACTAGCCTTTTTATACACACAAGCCTCATCAGCGTTCTTGATGAATCCAAAATTTTTGATTTCTTCATCAAAACGATGATTCCAAGTTCTAGATGCTTGTTTCAATCCATAGATTGATTTCTTTAACTTGCATACTTTATTAGGATGTTTCGGATCGACAAAACCTTCAGGCTGAACCATATAGACATCTTCCTCAAGATATCCATTTAGGAAAGCGGTCTTGACATCCATTTGCCAAATTTCATAATCATAATATGCAGCTATGGCAAATAATATCCTAATAGACTTTAGCATTGCCACAGGCGAAAAAGTTTCATCATAATCAACCCCTTGAGTTTGAGTGAAACCTTTAGCTACAAGTCTTGCTTTATAAGTATCCAAGTTTCCATGCATATCAGTTTTTCTTTTGAAAACCCACTTACTTCCAACAGCTTTGGAGTTGAGTGGTAGTTCAACCAATTCCCAAACTTGGTTGTCATACATGGATTGCATCTCAACGTTCATGGCTTCAAGCCATTTGTCACAATCATTCTTGGACATTGCATCACGGTATGTGGTTGGTTCATCAGAATCTACCACGTAGCAACCTTCTACAAAAAATCCATATCTTTCAGGTGGATTGCTAACTCTACCAGATCTGCGAACGTTTTGTGTGTTTTGATCAACCACTTGATCACTTTCAACAACCTCTTGTTGAGTGCTAGTATCAACCAATTGTGTATCATCTTGTGATTCTTGATCCTCATCAAATTTCACTGTTCTACTATTAGTTCCTTCCTCAAGGAACTTAGTTTCCAAGAACTTACCCTTTCGAGCAATAATAACATTTTGCTCACTAGGATCATAAAAGTAATATCCTAAATCATCTTTAGGATAACCTATAAAGATACACTTAGTGGATCGGACTTCTAATTTGTTTGGGGTGTATTGCTTTACATAAGCTTCACAACCCCAAACTCTTAAGAATGATAGCGATGGAGCCTTTCCATGCCATACTTCAAAAGGTGTCTTCTCCACTTTCTTGGTTGGAGCCATATTCAATATGCGAACAGCGGAAAGTAAAGCATAGCCCCAAAATGATAGAGGTAAAGTGCTTCTAGCCATCATCGATCGAACCATATCTAATAGGGTACGATTTCTCCTTTCAGACACACCATTATGTTGTGGTGTTCCAGGTGGAGTAAGTTGTGAAATAATTCCACAACTCTTAAGATGATCTTGAAAAACACCACTTAGGTATTCACCTCCTCTATCACTACGAAGTACTTTGATTGTGGTCTTGAGTTGTCTTTCTACTTCAGTTTTGAAGTCTTTGAACATTTCAAAAGCTTCATCTTTGTGTTTCATTAAGTACACATAACCATATCGACTATAATCGTCAATAAAGGTAATGAAGTATCTTTCACCATTCCTAGTCATTGGTCTAAAAGGACCACATACATCCGAATGTATGATACCCAATAATTCTTTTGACCTTTCAAAAGTTTTATTAAAGGGTTGCTTTGTCATTTTGCCTTGTAAACAAGATTCACATACATCAAATGAATCATACTCATTTGTTTCTAGAATACCACTCTTGCGAAGAGTTTGCATGCGATTCTTGCTTATATGTCCAAGGCGACAATGCCAAAGATAGGGATCACCCAAGTCCTTCTTGAGTTTCTTGGTGTTGACATTGTACATTGAACTACTATGTGACATACCACTTTGATCTATTTCATATATACCATTCATGGGTATAGCTTTAAAATAAAATATGCCATTCATCAAAACATGAATATCATAATCCATAAATTTAAAATCAAAGCCACATTGTTTTAAAAGGGACACGGAAATAATGTTTCTTCTTAACTTAGGAGCATACAAAACATTCTTCAAAATTACTTCCAAACCACTTGGAAGCTTTAACAAGTAGTCTCCTTGGGCTTGGACTTCAACTCTTGCTCCATTGCCCATAAAGAGACTAATGTCCCCTTTGTTGAGTTGTTTACTTCTTTTGAACCCCTGCAACAAATTGCAAATGTGAGTTCCACATCCGGTATCAAGTACCCATGTATTTGAAGAAATAACATTCAGTTCAACATATATAGTAAAGATAATACCTGAGGTATGCCCCGCATCCCTCTTATCTTTTAATGCATTGAGATAGGTCGGACAATTCCTTTTCCAATGACCTATCTCTCCACACTCAAAGCATGGATCTTGCGTCGCAACCTTTTGCTTCTTTTCCTTCGGTTTGTAGGGCGTGATGGCTTTCCTCTTTCCCTTTCCTTGGACGTGGCCCTTGCCCTTAGCAACACTTGCTTTGGGTTTGGAGTTATGTCCCCTTTTCCCTTCATTGATTGTTAGAACGGGTAAAACCTTTTTACCCATTCCCGCTTCGGCCGTTCTTAGCATTGCGTGAAGCTCACCAATGCTTTTGTCCCATCCATTCATGTTATAATTCATGACAAAGGTTTCAAACCTTTTGGTCAAAGAGTTGAGGATCAAATCCGTAGCCAACTCATTAGACACGGGACAATTCAACCTACGAAGCTTTTCGATGTAGCTTTTCATCTTTAGGACATAAGATGAGACGCTTTGGGTTTCCTCCATACGACATGCATGAAACGCTCGAACCGTTTCGAAACGTTCGGCTCTAGCTTGTTGAAGGAACATTTCCTTCAATTGAGTTATCATGTCGTATGCCCCATGATGCTCGAAATCCTTTTGGATTTCGGGAATCATAGTCGCTAACATGAGGCAAGAGGCTTGCACCGAATCTTTGGTGTAGTTGACCCAATCGTTATAAGCCTCCTCATCTTCCACGTTAGGCTCGTCGGGAATGGGATCGTCTATGACATATGATATCTCTTCTTGTTTGAGAACTATTCTCAAGTTGCGATACCAATCCATAAAGTTATTATGGTTTAGACGATCCTTTTCAAGGATGGTTCTTAAGGATAGGTTACGGGTGTTATGGGTAGAGGTGTTAGCATTGTTAGCGGCCATCTACAAAATTTAACAAAGTTTTATTTTAGTATTATAAACAATTTAATTATTAATACCCTTTTATTCCAAATTTTAAAATAATAATTAAATTCTAGAATCCAACGATAAATCAAATTTCGGTTAGGTGACCTTTATCCCGTTATTTGATTTAACAAGGTAGTCAATCTTGACAATTGCAACCCTTTGCAACTTCTAGAGGTATGGGACCATTCGAAATCCTTATTTCGTGTTGGCATGTTTATCCCATCAACACCATTGGACCCCATGCTTAGGTGACCTTTATCACATGGTTTCCAATTCAAGTCGTCCTACTTGTATAAACATGTAAGATTAACATACAAGTGGTTAGGTGACCTTTATCCCACAAATATGTTAATATTACCCTAAGTATATTAGTTTGCTCAAAATGGTTAGGTGACCTTTATCCCATTTAAAGTTCCCTAATACGTTAAGTGTCATACAAAAGGATGGTGTTAGACTTGTTTCCTTGGTAATTATGAAAAAGGGATTTTTAAGTTTTCCAATATTCTAGTTTGGAAAACATTTTGCCATATCCTAACATGCATTTAGTAATATGGCGATTTTGAAAACCAATTTTCAAGGTTCAAGTTATAATAAAACCAATTTTATTATATGTGAGTAATCGCTTAGTTTTAATAAACCCATTTAATTAAACTAATTGACGCGATATTACCAAATATATATTAGAACCCGTTTCATGCTTGTTGTCGTTCCTATGTGACGGTTTGGATATCCTAATATCTATCAACCACACATTACATAAAGTAAAACAAACAACCAAGCATACATATGCAAAATATAGTCATAACCGAGAACCACTAAGTTTGACCATACTTGTTAGCCGAAACAAGTATAGGTCATAAGTCACACCTAAGGGACAAAACATGACACAAGGATGGAATGTTGACTCCCACTTGACCTTGCATCCAAATGCTTCAAGTATCCTTTCCAAGTTGTTGTGTTCTTGTTGGGCTTGTTAATGGGCTCCAAACTTCCAAAAGTCTTCTTGGGCCCAAGAGTGAAATTTATGGGCCTAATGGGCTTGAATCCCATGATGGGCCGGTGAGGCCCAACAAGCCCAAAATTTCGGTCCAAGGCCCAAATCCACCAATTCTTGCATCTTCAATTTTTACAAAATGTATCCTAATACATATTTTTCTAAAAAAAAGAAAATGCAACTAATCTATTTATTACAAACCAACTTATGAATAAATAAATTACACAAGCCTAAGATTATGAATTATTACAACCATATTGAATAATAAACATAATCAACACATCCAAGGTCTAGGTTTCGGTTATGACACATCCAAACATACCAAATGTTCTAAGCATGCAACCTAAGCAACCAATGCCCAAAATCACCAAATAAAATCGCCCCCCCCCCCCAAGAGGCTACGGCCCAAAATCTTTTTATTATTTTTTTTATTTTCAACATCCAAATGTTAATAATGGTTTCCTAAGATCTTTCATGCATGTCAAGATCTTACAAATCCATGAGGGGTAAAATCCACCAAAATTTCGGACCCCTTTTCACCCATGAAAAAACCCGAAATCTATGAACACAAAAGAAGCATAAGTCCTTGTAACCGGCTCTTGATGCCATTGTTGGGTTTTATACAAGATTATCAAAGTTCAAGTTAACCATATTTAACTAGAAAACGCAACGGAAGCTTAGATTTTAAAACTTGTTATGAACATACCATTATGTTAAAACTAAAACCCAAAGAACAAGGATCAAAATTACAAGAACAATATGCTCACAAAATGTAAATAGTACCTTCTTCTACCTTTAGAAGAACAAGTGGATTGTTGAAGGGATGGTGGATGAATGACAAGCCTCCAAAGAAGAAGACCTCAAGAGTGTGATACCCCAAGCTATTTGTGACAACACCAAGTTGTTTTGCTAGGATTAGGAACACCAAAACAAGCTCAAAAAGCTCTCCTTTTTCCTGCTGCTGCTGCCGTGAGTTTATGGAGAGGGAGAGAGAGAGTTTGAAGCTTGTAAAACACTTGATAAAGATGCCAAGAGTAGGACCAAAATGCATGTAATTTGTATGGAGAGTTTTTTAAAAAAAAGATCACCTAACATGCAAAGGAAGCATGCAATTTAATTGGACCAAAAACCCCCACCCACATGGGGTGGCCGGTTATACTTATTATTATTATTATTATTATTTTTTTTTTTTTTGTTTTGTTTTAACCATTTAAAACATCTCCATTCATTTTATAAAACTCATTTTTATAAAATGTTCATACATTTATATAATTATTTAACCAATTAAATAATTAATTTATATAAACAAATTATCCAGATAATTCATTTAAATCCTCAAGTGTGTTTGTTTAGATAACCAATTTTCTAAACACGTAGTGTTCGGTATTCGTTTAAATGATCAAATCATTAAAAGAATACATTTGGTGTCGTCTAGCTTGTTATTGGGTATGACCCGACTTGGATCAAACACAGTTAGCCACATTAGTATAAGTATGTGTCTCGGGCATATGTAATTCCAACATAACTCACTACACGACAAATGCATTTAAAACTCACTTTCAAAAGGTATATAAGAGGGAGTTAGAAATATTATTCAACATTACTTGTCCCTCTCTCCTTCCACTACAACTGCTTAATCACAATGAAACCTAAACCGAATTATCACATTCGTTTCTAATCCAAACCCTAATTTTAATCAGCCCTCTAATTCCGACTCGGTAAGCGATAATAATGTGTTTTCCGATCACGATTAGACTATAATGGGCTTCGATTATGTATTTATATGCTAACACTCTGTTTTTGTGTTTAGGTTATAAACTTGTTGAAGAACAGGTTCTTGATGATTCTTCTCTCTTTCTTCTTCATTTTTATAACTTGAAATTACTTAAAGCTGTGAACTTTATGACTAATTTCACTTTGAATATGTTTGATTGTGTTGTTCAGATATGGCAGAAGAAGAAAATCAACCTAAATATGTCTTTGAAAAGAAGCATAATATGTGCACAATGTTGCAAATTACTCCTGATAATGAGCCAGTGTCAAGGATGATTACTTGGATGGCTAGATCCAATGTGAGTTTTTCTTTCACTGAGTGCCCAATCATCTATAGAAATCATTCACTTGATTTATAGCACTCTGCAAGACTGGTTGATGATATAAATGGTCGAAGAATTGAAGCAACTGTAGCAAGCCATGAAATACATGTAACTGAAAGAATGATCAGAGGATGCTTGCAGTTACACAATGATGACCATAACCCTATAAACTTCAATACTGATCACCTGATGAGGATCTTTGAGCAGACAATGGGGTATCAGGGGACGGTACATGATAGGCAATTCCAAAAGGGGATGTTCCCTATGTTGTATAGATTCTTAATTCACCATGTGATACAGGGGTTTGCTCCAAGAAAAGGATCATGGACTCTGATGAGTCGTGATTTAGCAAATTCCACTGTTGGTATTATATATGATCTGGCTTTCAATTTTTCAAAGATGATATTTGAAGGCATGGTGGGAAATTTAAAGAAGGCTGAAGCGGATAGATTCCTGCAATACCCCAGATTCTTACAGATAATCTTTAACAGGGAATTACAAGATTTACCCATAATTGGCATTACACATCTGTTGCATAATCCTGACACATATAGAAGAATTGTAAATCCTGGAAGAGCAAACAGATTCAATCCCAACATTCCATTTGAAATTTTACCATGGTTGTTGAACCATGATTTGGAAATTATGCTTGTGCCTGAGTTGAGCTCAGAGGAGGAAGAAAGGGAAGATGATGTTGAGGGTGATGATGATGAGTCTGAAGATGTATATAATGATGATGACGAAGATGAAGGAGGGGCTGGAGGAGCCATGATTGTTGATGCACTGGATCAGGGGGGAACCAACCTATACCAACACCACCACAATCACCACTATCCTTTGACCAACCTATTATACCATCACCATCACAATCACCACCACCCATCTTAAACCAATCACAACTTGAATCACCACAACCATAAGACTACACTACTCAATCCCCACCGCAAACCTTAACCTTGAGCCAGCCTGAAACATCAACTCATATATCCCCAACACCACAAACACCACCAACCACTAGCTCAATTCATTTAGATCCATTTATTCCAAGCCCACTCCATACATAATCACCACCACAATCCATTTTCCAAACTCAAACCACAAACCAAGAACAACCTGAACATGAACCTTTCTCTACATCACCACCTACAACCCCACATACTGACACAGACCTATTCCAAATAAATTTGGACTTGTTGAAAGAAAATGCTGAATTAAAGAAGAGGAATGAGGAGGTGACTATGGAGAATGTGATGTTGATGGATCAGTTGGCCCGGGCTATGATGAAAATTCAAACCTTGGAGCAGGAGGTTGAAAAGACCTCAGCTGCCCCAAAACAGGGGGAGAATGTAAATATGCCAACTGACTTTATGGTGAATGTTGAAACTGAGAAGGAAACAGTTGTAGAGACTGTGGATGGTTTGAAATTTATTTTGAGTGCATATGATGATGAGGATGAGGATAGTGAGGAGAGGATAAATGGAGGATGATGAGTATGAAGCTGATAAATCAGATGTAGGAGAACAGGATTATGATGTCAATGATAAAATAATGAATGTTGCTTGGAGTGAAGAGGAGGATATTGTAGAGGAGACAGTGGATGAAAGTGAAAAGACAAATGTTGAAGAGAATATGAATGATACTGAAGAAGCAGCTGATGTCTTAACTGACATTCAAACTGATGTGATAAATGAGGAAGATGCTGCTACTGAGGAGGTAATACTCACTGAACTTGAAGAACCTGAAAGCTCCAAGAGGGTAGAGCATGATTCAGAGTTAGAAGCCCTTGGAAAGGAAATTGATGAATATCAACAATCTGAGGATGAAGAAGAAGTACAGAAAAGAATGGACAAAGGAAAAGCAAAAGTTACTGAAGAAGAGCCTGTTAAGGCTAATCCTGAGAAAGGCATTCTGTTTAGAGATGATGCTGAAGCTTCTGTTTCTGCCTTGAGAGAACATGAAAATATTATGAGAGAAATAAGGGAGAGGGAGATACTGGCCCAAACCTTGACTCCTCAAGAGTTGGCAGAGCAGGAAGTGCTGATTTCTCAAGCCAATGTGGCCAAAATGTTAAATGAAGATGAGATTGAGGATCAGATTGTTTTAGAAGCACTAATTAAAATGAAAAGAGTTGAGGAAGTAGACAACTCCTTGGCTATGGTGGTTAGCAAGTTTCAAACCCAAAGTCAACCTGAAAAGAAATCAAGTGAAACTGTTGAACCAACCAATTTGAATACAGAAATGATGACTGAAGAAGAGATTGGTGAGTCCATTGCTGAGTCAAAGATTTGACCTAAGAGAGATATATGAAAGATTGGAATCTTCTCAACCTCCTCAGAATTTGCTAAGTATGGATCCGGGCACACCTTAGACTTCCGAGCAAGCTTTTACTTAGCCGGGCATGATATTTTGTCTATCGGGCAAGGTTATCTTCTAGAAGTCTTCTTTAGTGGATATCCGGGCAAGGTTTGCAAATTGGTGTATTACCGGGCAAGGTTCACTAGTTTATGCAAATCCGGGCAAGGATCACTTTATCAAGCAAGTCTGTTCTTCATAGCCAAGTAAGGATTCACTCCCGAGTAAGCTTTTGGCTAACCAAGCTCATGAAGCCAAGTAATTGGAAGACCGGTCAAGGTATTCTTTAATAATACAGTGGTCCAAGTAGGCTTGATGATTTAATGGAATATCTCTAGGTAACATCGGGCAATGTTCAACTCAAGCAAAGAACAGTGCTTCCGAGCACACTTTGCTAATAAGCTATTCTCTAGCAAAGAGTTGAAAGGGACCATTGAAAAACAAGGTTGCTCGTAAGGGTTTGTCGGGCAAAGTCTGGAAAAGTCAAGAAGATTGAAGTCTACCCGGTGAGTATTTTACTTGGTAAAATACTCAAGTATAGTCTACCCGGAAACTGATCTCAGGCACACTTCTATGTTACCAAGTTCTGAAGGATGGCAGAGCACACAGCCTACTCGGAAAGTCAATATTGCTGCAAAGCCTACCCGAAAGACTTGTTTTACACTTCGAATATTTATGAATATGTAATTTGAATATGTATTAACATTTGGGGTTTCTAGAAGGAATGACAGCTGTAAAGGAGGTGTCAGGCCTATAAGTAGAATAATTTAGGGCGCACCTCTGGCGGCGCTAAGAAAGGAAAAAAGGCATTCACACTTTTAGGATAAGAGAGAATATTTCTGAGTGTGACAGCCGTCCTAGGATTCGTACGGATAAACTTTCCCTTCAAGAAACCCTAAATCGATTATCATTTGTGTGATGTATTATATGAATGAAAATATTTTGAGTGAATCTTGTGTGTGTTAGTTACCTTTGATTATTGTTTAGCAACTACCATGTTTGTTATTGATTCCGCATTTAACAAACATTAATCTTTCTAAATATAGCAACCCGTCATTAACTCCCTTGTCGACATATTTATTTGTGTGAGTTATGACTTGATTTGAGTTAGATCTACCTGAAATCGGGGACCTGACAAAGTCTCACTTGAGACAAAAAAAAACATTTTAACTTGGTCATTTGGGTTTTCTAATCTATGATAAATTTCCTCTTAAAAATAAAATAGAAATAATCAGGTGAGTCAATTTCGATCAATAATTCAATGATCCAAATGACTATTAAAAAAACAAATCTAAGATAATTAAGAGTGTAAAAAATTGGAGTGAAAAAAATATTTTCAGCATTTTTTTTCTTTGGACACATCCAAAATAATAAACAAGTATTCGCGGGTGCTTTTGGTTGATCTCCGAGTCATAGTCAAACATAGATGGCTATGTAAATGTATGTGAAAACTCTCTTCCATGTATATATAAGTAACATATAAGTACATAATGTATTTTTACACTTGTGCTAATAAATAAGAACCAAGGCAAATTAAGAGAAGTATAGTTTTAACCAAAGTGATTATAACCAACAAACAGAAGCATAGTTGTGAATGTTATAGTAATTGTGACAAAGTTTTAGCATATACATAATATACTACCTTTGATATGCCGACTAATATACAAAAGATGCCTGTTGATGGCATTGTCTACACATTCGCTACTGCCATGAGGATGCCCACATATAAATAGTTGCTAGTCTGATTTATAAGGTATCTAATACTATATATTTTAGGGTTTATTTGTCGCACGTACATGAACATCAACGAACACATAGCATAAGTCTTGTTATCTGGCATGGGGTATCCGGTATCCACTTCTTTAGATTCTCATTTCAAGAAGAGGTATGACCTACGTATAATAAAAGATGGTTACATTAAATGTGATGATAGAGTCTATAACTTAAAACTCTATTATGCACAAAAGACAACTTACAAAAACACCATGGCAACTTACATTATATTCAAGGAAATAAGTAAAATGAAACCTACATAATCCAAAAACACTTAAGCAAATAACTAAAATTAAACCGACATTACCCAAGCACATTCAAGCAAATGACTAACTTTAAGCCTACATAATCCAAAGACAATCAAGCAGATATATAACTAAAGTTAGATTGTAAACCTAACTACACATAACACAATTACTAACTAAATCATACATCAAATATTAAAATAGCACAATCAAAATTAGCCTTGAACTGTAGCTTTAATAATTCATATTATGCTCTAACCTTTAATTGCCAAAATTACCATTACATGCCCATTTTATTTTATTTTAACTATTTGAAAAACGTTGTAGTATGTAGTTTTCAAAGGTTAAAACTCAACCTTACTAAAATTTCCAAAAAATTAGATTGGTTCTAGTAGTAGCAAATGCCTGCACTGATTTCAACTTATTTTACAAAAATGAAAACCATACACAAAACAGATGTCTACCAACCTGATTTTCAATCTTTTGCTAAGTTTGACCAACAAACCAAGTCACATGCAACATTCTGCATATAAAGCAACTTATAGTCAACCCTAAGATATGATGATACACATGGCTATAAAGGTGACTAATATAGTCCTAATCGACTAAATTAAACAAAGTGAAACAAAATTTAATCTCACCGGAATGTTAAAACTTTTAAGACTCTGCCATCCTTCACAACTTGGTAACATAGAAGTATGCCTGGGATCAGTTTCCGCGTAGACCTTACTTGAAGAGTATTTTACCAAGTAAAATACTCACTGGATAGACTTCAGTCTTCTTGACTTTGCCAGACTTTGCCCGACAAACCCTTACGACCAACCTTGTTCTTCAATGGTCCATTTCAACTCCTTGCTATAAAATAACTTATTAGCAAAGTGTACTCGGGAGTACTGTTCCTTTCTTGAGTTAAACCTTGCCCGATGTTACTTAAAGATATTCATCTAAATCATCAAGCTTGTTCGGACCACTATTATTAATGAATACGTTGCCCGGTTTTCCAATCACTTGGCTTCATGGACTTGGTTTGACAAAAGCTTACTCGGGAGTGAACTTTACTTGGCTATGAAGAACATACTTGCTTGATAAAGTGAACCTTGCCCGGATTTACATAGACTAGTGAACCTTGCCCGGCAATGCACTAATTTGCAAACCCTGCTCGGATATCCACTAAAGAAGACTACTTGAAGATAACCCTGCCCGATAGACAAAATATCGTACCGGCTAAGTAAAAGCTTGCTCGGAGGTCTAAGGTGTGCCCGGATCCATACTTAGCGAATTCTGAGGAGGTTGAGAAGATTCCAATCTTCCATATACTTCATTTTGGTCAAATCTTTGACTCAACAATCTCCCCCTAGATTGGAACACCTCAGCTGACCCAAAACATTTCTAAGGTTACTTACACTTAGTCAAAATACCCATCAAATTAAAATTCAAATTACATATTCAATAACATAAACAAATTACATAATCAAAAGTTGTCCGAAGACATTACATCACAAAGCCTATTCTATTGATCTTGTCTCTTCCTTGCATTATGGGCAGTTTGTCTTCAGTTGACTATTTCTGATGCAGCTTTCATTTTAAAGATATTAAGGATTCGGTAGTATGTCTTTCTGGTATAACCAAATCCCTTATATCTATCAGATCTTCATTATGCAGGCAGGTCAAGTCTTCATCTTTCTTAATAATCCCCAGTATTTTTCCATCAGAGTTTCTCAGTACATAATGATAAGCATTTTCTTTATACTCAATCTTAGCTATAATGCCATTATTTTGTACTGTGTAGTTGGGGCGTATCATTCTTCTTCCAAGACTTATGCATGTATTCATATTTGACAATGGATTCACATAATTGACATTCATCATATAGTCTCTTTCAGCAATGTCCATTCTTCTCAATTTTTCTGTCCTTTTTGACATGTGAAGTTGAATCAATCTCCAGCTTCTCTTTTCCTTTAAGAACTTGAATCCTTTGTCAGCTTCATCTTTCAAAAACTTTGATAAATCATTCTTTTCATCAGAATCATCAGTTTCATCATCCTCTTCAGTTGATACATTAACTGCATCTATCTTTGGCTCATCAGATGGTGGATGATCTGGATTTTGTTCAGTTCTAACAGGTACATCAGGAACACCTTGAACCCTTTCACCTGGTTGCAAGGTTTGTAGTGGGACTACCCTGATAGGACTAGCATCATCATCTGGAGTTTCAATAAAGTATTTATTCTTGTTGTGACATCCGGCATTTTTAGGTTAACTCTATTAACTAAACCTAGTTAAATCCTGTTGACTGTGTCAGTAAACTCCGTTAGTTCTGTCAACTAAGTTAAAGAACTCTTATATATGTAGTGTCATGTATGCATACATTGAGTTAGTCGTGTCGTTGATGACCTAAGTAAGAGTAACTAGTTATTTGTAATTATAATAATAAACTCGTCACACATGTTATAATAAACATGATATGCTACATGTACCTTATATAATAAGTCTAATGTGTTACATGATTTATATGTTACATGACTAGTTGTTATATGCTTGTGAGATATTGTAAGAAAGTTGGGTAATTAAGGTGACACAATATATGGTGTGTTACATGTTAATTTGCTAGATGAACTATTAAACTTTAGACTAAAGAGTTAATTAGAAAATGTTTTAAAAATTGTACATGTCACAAATTAAATAAAATAAAGTTATCTAAAGTTTAATAAAATTTATTATGCCTTAATGAGTGTGTAAATGATGAGTAAATAACAATGAATGTTATATTTTTCTTTTCCTCTTCTCTTTGGCCGTAGATCACACACACACACACATACTCTCATATTTTTCATACAAACAATCTCTCTCAAGTATTATCTTCATAACAAAAGACTTGGTATTTTTGGTAAACAAGGGATTAATCCTTTGGATCAAACAAGTGATTAGATGGTTATGTTTATATTCTTATTTTAATTCATATGAACCTTGTATCCAAATGATTGGATCATGAAAGAGGATGATCAAAGTTTGACAAATAAAAAGGATTTTTGTATGAGTCTTGATTAATATTTTGTGTCCTTTATAAATACTTGTGTTCTTATTATGAAATCAAATGGATAAAAATAAGACATGCAATTTGATTTTGTAAGAATGTTTCTTGATGATTGTTGAATCAAAGGATAGAAAAGTTGTGATTTGTAGTTGATTGTGGTTAAAACTGTTTATTGGCAGATTAGATGTTACGGATTTGGATTGTTGATAACTTGATGATAAGTTTGAGTTTTTGATCGATTTTTGATTCTATGAACATGTACTTTGAATCTAGTTTTCAGAAAGTCCGAAATCTTAATTTTTGGATACTGTTTGAATACTTTTTATTAATTTACAAAATCAATATGCAAATCTAAATTAGAGAAAATAATTCTGAGTTGAGTTGTAAATTTCATAACTTGATGATAAAAATAGATATGGACATAATTCTACTTCTAGGATGTTGTAAATTGAATTAGGAATCTAGTCCAATTGGTCTTGCATCAATTGGACAAATATGGAATTTTTGACAAATTTTTGATTACTTCTGTGTTGTTGTAGAAATATAAATCATGTTGTTGTAGTATATGAATATTCTGGACGAATTGGTAAATCCAAAAATTGTGAGAAAAATATATGTTGAACCTAATACTGATGTGTACATGTGTGATTTATTTGGTAATTTAATTGTGAGTTTTGATTGATGAGAAAATCGGTTTAAGTGGTATAAATTGTTAAAGGTGATAAAGGTGTTGGTTGAATTGAGATAATTGCAAATTGTGATATGTTAGTTGTGGTAAATTAGAACTTTGACTTTTTAAGTCAACTTAGAACTAGCTGACTAAATAGTTAGTCTTGCTTGTGATGTTGTGAAACTGTATTGATCATAGAATTGCAAGGAATATGGCTAAGTGTGTATACTTGATGATTGATTAAGTGTGACTAGAATTATAAGGTAAACATTCTAAGGTCAATATTTTAGTCAAAGGTCAATATTTTAGTCAAAGTCAAACTTTGGTCAAAAGTCTTTTTAAAAACAATGGGAGATTGTTGGATACTAGTGGTTCTAGGAACCATCCCACAAGTTACTTACGTACTTGCATTTTTAGGGTCTTAGCACGTGACACATTTACTTCGGTCGGATTTGTGTAATACCCGAAGCACCAACAAGGTGAGTTTACAGCCCCACTTTTATACCTTTCCTTTGGGGGAGGAAACACGCAAAACTGTTTTACTTTACTTGCTCTAAATCTTTACACAACCGTTTGGTTGCTTATAACATAGTGTTTCTTTGCCATGGAAAGTCCTCACAAACATCGGACCGTTAACTAAGGTTAACTGGCGTGGTAAATTTAAATAGTACTATTGGGTTTGACAAACCCCACCCTGCATTATTCTCGACTGGAGGTCGAACGGGGTGTAACTTTGATCAATCATTGTTAAGTTTTGGCAATACTTGACTTGAGGCAATAACTAGTCAGCTTCGGTCGTGATGGAAACATAACACTATGCGACAACGAGTTAACTAAGTGTAGTTAACCATGGGCCACTTTTATTTATAAATGTTTATGAACTGATAGAGCATAACTTACTTTGAAAACCTGTGAACTCACCAACGATATGTGTTGACTCTTTTTAGCATGTTTTCCTCAGGTCACTAGCAAGCACTTGGAATAGGATAACATTGCATGCATGGACTCGCATTGGTTTAAGTTTGAAAACATTTATTTGATATTGGTTTTGCGCTTGTAGCGCCATGAGTTATTTAAACTTGTTTGGGAGATGGCTCCCGCACTTTGTTTAGCTTCCGCACTAGCACTTAAGTACTCTGAACATTTTATTTTGATTTGTTAAAACTTTTAAGACCATGTAGATGTCGTTTGGTGTGATTAATTTGTTCGGATCCTGGTTTGTCACCCGCCTTACGGTAAAACTCCGTTAGTGGAAATTTGGGGGTGTGACAGATTGGTATCAGAGCCATTGGTTATAGCGAACCAGGTTGCATACCATTTCATATAGGTTGCAGTCCGGTCTATAGCTTTTCATGATGCATTAGTTACACTGCACATATATACATGAGATACCACTCACTCATCCCAACCCCAACCCTTGTGTCACAGTATGTCTTCGTCGTCAGCTGATCACGCCCGTGAGAAAGCACCTATCATCGCTGAGGAGAGCACACCACCTGCGTCCCCGAGACCGAAAGAGGCAGCGGACCATCCCTGATGCTGGCACATCTACTGCTGAGGAGTCTTCACCCGAGCACACGTTCTTGCCTAAGCTCCAGTGCGACTGGGAATGGTACCCAGAGGTGGTGACCATGATGATTGAGAAAGAGGAGGTTCCACCCCTAGCTGTTGTAGATCCTTCTTGCCCTACTCTACCCGCCCTGCCATGCCCTCCTGAGCGGGTGATAGCTGCACTTGTTTCTGGCCTGGATAAGGCGCAGTGTGGGAAACAGGGTATGAAGTCGGACATTGCTAAGCTATCGCATAAACAGAGTGGAGCCAAGCATAAGATGGATTTCTTGAGGGATCTCTGCGATCGGAGGTCAGAGATGCACTACAAGTTAACCTTTGAAGTTAAGAGACTAGGTGAGAAGATGCAGATGCTTGCAGACAGGGTGATAGATCTGACTAACGAACTGAACATTACTCGTAACCGTATTCGGGATCTGGAGGATCGGCTGGCACCTCCAGAGGACCCAGTGGAGGACCCTGAAGAAGACCCAGAGGAGAACCCCGAGGAGGATCCGGAGGAAGACCCCGAGGAGGAGCCCGAGGTGAGCGGGTCATCGGGAGTATCTGACGAGTGATATCGTCAGTTGGTATTCGTTTGGATTTCTTTCTTTTATGAACCTAGGTGGGAGGGTTGTTCCCATCCAACAGAGGATATTTTTGAACTATGATGTTTGGATTGAATGATTGTAATCGGATTACAAGTTATCTTTTCAAGTATTGTTTTCTTAAATTGTGTTGTGATGTTCATAAATTAGTTGTTTGATTGTTATTGATGTACTAGAATTAAGGCATTAATTCGGTCTATGTTCACGACTGCGTAGGATTATGTCGGGACGTGGACGTGGCCATGGCAGGGGCAGCATCAACCTCACTCCAGCAGAACTGGCGGCACTCATCAACGAGCATGTGACCGCAGCGATTGCAGCCGCCCAGATTCCGAGGCAGGCGGCAGGGGGTAAGTATACACTTTGCTGTCATTATGACCTATCGAAACTCAGGCACTAACACTTACTTTGTGAACCAAAAATCTAGGAGCCGCGGGGTGCACCTTTAAGAACTACATTGATTGTAAACCCCATGCGTTTAAAGGCACCGAGGGGGCTGTCGGTTTGCTGCGCTGATAGAGAAGGCAGAATCGGTATTTGCTATGTGTAATTGCCCGGCTGCGAGCCAGGTGAAGTTTGCTACAGGGACTCTCGAGGAGTCAGCACTTACTTGGTGGAATACCCAAGTTCAGTTGTTGGGTCTAAATGCGGCCAATGCTATGTCATGGGAGGAATTCAAAAATCTGATCAAGACCGAGTATAGCCCGCGTGGTGAAGTGCAGAAGTTAGAGCATGAGTTTTGGAATTTGCGGATGGAGGGTTCCGACATTGAGGCTTATACGACACGATCCCATGAGTTAGCGATACTGTGCCCTCAAATGGTCGATCCTGCTTATAAGAGGGTCGAAATGTATATTGACGGTTTACCTCCGCAGATCCAGAGTATGGTGACATCGGCAAATCCCGCCAACATTCACGATGCCGTCCGGTTAGCTCATAAGTTAACTGATCAAGCCGTCAAACAAGGTACTCTCCCGTCCAAGAAGTCTGCTACTGGCACATCCGATAATAAACGCAAGTGGGAGAGTAGTGGCAATAACAACTCCAACAACAAGAGCACCTCTTCAGGCCACAATCAACAGAGACGGTTTGAGTCTCCTCGCAGGAACAACTACCCGAGCCAGAACCAACAACAGGGAGGATATCAGGGGAAACTCCCAAAGTGTAACAAGTGTAACTTCCATCATGCGGGGAAATGTGATAAGTACCGTTGCAACAAGTGTGGCAGACATGGCCACGAAACCAAGTTTTTCCGAGCAGATAACCCCCAGAAACAAGCCCCACCTCAAGAGGCCTCGAAAGGGTGTTTTGAGTGTGGACAGGAGGGTCACTTTAAGAGAAACTGCCCCAAACTGAAGAATGCTGGTAACGGAGGGGCAAATGGCAACGGGAAGAATGGTAACAATGGGAACGGTAACAACGGAGGTGAAGGCAGGGGAAGAGCCGTCGTTATTGGTGGTGGTTCAGGTGAGACTTCTAACGACTCCGTAACTATTACAGGTAAATATAAAATGAATGGTTGTTATGCGCTAACTTTATTTGATACCGGGGCCGATCGAAGTTTCGTGTCAACTAAATTTTGTGAAATGGTTAATAGCACCCCATCTGCCCTAGAGTCTAAGTACACTATCGAGTTAGCAGATGGTAAAACCATCCAAGTGTCCCATATTTTGAAGGGTTGTACCGTAGAATTGTCTAGTCATTTGTTTCCCATAGATCTTATGCTGATTGAACTTGGTAGCTTCGACTTAGTTATTGGGATGGATTGGTTGTCAGAGCACCGAGCCGAGGTTGTCTGTCACGAGAAGATCGTCCGCGTACCTCTCCCTGGGGGAGAAACTCTCATTGTTCATGTTGAGAAAGAGAGTGCGACAGTTGGGATCATTTCTCTTATGAAGGCACAGAAGTTACTGCGTAAAGGCCATACTGCGATCTTAGCCCTAATCACTGACAAAGGTACTGACGAGGCTGTGGAGGAGGAGGTCTCAATCGACCAGATCCCTATTGTTAGAGACTTTCCTGAGGTTTTCCCCGAAGACCTACTTGTCCTTCCGCCTCACAGACAAGTGGAGTTCCAAATCGACCTGACACAAGGAGCTGTTCCTGTAGCTCGTGCACCGTATCGCCTTGCTCCGAAGGAGTTAGAGGAACTGTCTAAGCAGTTGCAAGAACTGCTAGATAAGGGTTTCATACGCCCCAGTTCATCCCCGTGGGGAGCCCCAGTCCTATTCGTGAAGAAGAAGGATGGAACTCTACGCATGTGTATCGACTATCGGGAACTTAATAAGGTGACGACCAAGAACCGGTATCCCTTGCCACGTATTGATGATCTGTTCGATCAGCTGCAAGGATCCAGTTACTACTCGAAGGTCGACCTTAGGTCAGGTTATCACCAACTCCGAGTTCGAGAAGAAGACATTGCGAAAACAGCGTTTCGCACTCGTTATGGACACTATGAGTTCGCCGTTATGCCATTTGGGTTAACAAACGCCCCAGCCGTATTCGTGGACCTCATGAATCGTGTTTGTAAGCCTTATTTGGATAAATTCGTCATTGTGTTCATAGACGACATCTTGATATATTCGAAGACAAGGGAGGAACATGAAGAGCACTTGCGATTAATGATGGAGCTACTCATGAAGGAACAACTGTATGCCAAATTATCGAAGTGCGAGTTCTGGATGCGTGAAGTAAAATTTTTGGGCCATGTGGTAAGTGGGGAGGGAATCCAAGTGGACCAGTCCAAGATTGAAGCAATCAAGGATTGGCCAAACCCGAAAACTGTTGGTACATGTGTGTCAGTAGTTCATAGTCTACCATTTGTAATCGAGTCTGTAATGTAATTATGTTTATGATTATGTTTATGTTTTTCTATGTGCGAAGTTGTCAACAAGTTCGCTTAGGCGAACTTGTCAAACAAGCGAAGTTGTCAACAAGTTCGCTCAGGCGAACTTGTTGAAAAAGCGAAGTTATGGACAACTTCGCCTGAGGCAAAGTTGTCGTGCTTATTTAAACTGTTCAGCCGTAACAGTTTAGGGTTAATCAGTTGAGCGTTTTGAGAGCTAGTTCATTTTCGTGTATCAGTGAGTTACGTGTTTACAAGTCAGAGTCTGTAATAGTGACCTCGAGTCACGTGTTCGGTTATCAATATAACGTGTTTCGGTTATTGCTTGTGTGTTTGATTTATACATATTCTGCACTCGTATCTACCTACGCAGGGATTCCGCACCTGCGCAGATAGCGACATCCCGTGTACGATCCGTCCAGGAGCCTACAAAAACTCCCACCGAGATCCGTCAATTTCTGGGATTAGCTGGTTATTATCGCAGATTTATTGGAGTATTTTCCAAGATTGCTCAACCACTCACATCCTTAACCCGCAAGGGCATTGTGTATAAGTGGACCGAGGCACATGACACGGCATTTCAAACTCTGAAAGACAAGCTGTGTAGTGCGCCAATCCTATCACTGCCCAAAGGAGTAGAAGACTTTGTTGTTTACTGCGATGCTTCACTGCAAGGAATTGGATGTGTGCTTATGCAACGGGAAAAGGTCATCGCATATGCGTCTCGACAACTGAAGACCGCTGAAAAGAACTACACGATCCATGACTTAGAACTTGGAGCCGTCATCTTTGCACTAAAAATCTGGAGGCATTACCTCTATGGAACCCAGTGTACGATCTACACAGACCATAAGAGCCTCCAGCACATATTCGAGCAGAAAGAACTGAACATGAGGCAGAGACGATGGGTCGAGTTGCTTAACGATTATGAATGTGCTATTAAGTATCATCCGGGTAAAGCCAACGTGGTGGCTGACGCCTTGAGCCGAAAAGAAACTTTGAAGCCCAGGAGGGTTAGGGCTTTACAACTAACGATTCACTCTGGTCTACCCGAAAAGATCAGGGATGCCCAGTTAGAAGCTCTGAAAGCCGAGAATTTCGATACCGAATCTTTGCGCGGTGTAGACGGGAACTCAGAGGTTAAGTTGGATGACATTCGGTATTACCATGATCGAATTTGGGTACCGTGTTATGGGGATCTAAGAACACTGGTCATGGACGAAGCACACAAATCCCGATACTCAGTACATCCGGGATCAGATAAGATGTACCATGACTTAAAAGAGCTATACTGGTGGCCGAGTATGAAAGAGGAAATTGCTGGGTACGTGGCTAAGTGTCTGACATGTGCCAAAGTGAAAGCAGAACATAGGAAACCGCCGGGATTACTTCAACAACCCGAAATTCCTATGGGGAAATGGGAACAGATATCCATGGATTTCATATCCAAACTACCCAAGACACCCAGCGGTTGCGACATGATTTGGGTCATAGTGGATCGATTGACCAAATCCGCACATTTTCTAGCCATCCGGGAAGCGGACAAGACGGATAGGCTGGCTCGCATTTACATTAAAGAAATCGTTTCCCGTCATGGTGTGCCGATATCGATTATTTCGGACCGTGATGCTAGATTTACCTCAAACTTTTGGAAATCGTTGCAAAAGTCGTTGGGTACACGACTGGATATGAGCACGGCTTATCATCCACAAACAGACGGTCAGAGCGAGCGAACAATACAAACATTGGAGGATATGTTAAGGGCGTGCGTCATCGATTTTGGGAACAGTTGGGAGACGCACTTGCCTTTGGTTGAGTTCTCTTACAATAACAGTTACCATACGAGCATACAAGCAGCCCCTTTTGAAGCTCTGTATGGGCGTAAATGCCGATCACCACTCTGCTGGGCGGAAGTGGGTGAGAGCCAACTAACTGGCCCTGAAATAGTTCATGAAACGACGGAGAGGATAGTTCAGATCCGAAACCGTATGGCAGCAGCACGTGATCGTCAGAAAAGTTATGCTGATAAGTGTAGAAGGCCTTTGGAATTTGAAGTCGGGGACAAAGTTTTATTAAAAGTGGCACCGTGGAAGGGTGTCATTCGTTTCGGAAAACGGGGAAAGTTGAGCCCCTCGTTACGTAGGGCCATTCGAAATCGTGGAACGAATCGGTCCAGTGGCTTATAGGTTGGACTTACCGGAACAACTCCGCGGGGTACATAACGTCTTCCACGTATCAAATCTTAAAAAGTGTTTGGCTGACGAAAACTTGATAGTTCCTTTGGAGGAACTAGAAGTGGACGAACAGTTACGTTTCATCGAAGAGCCGGTGGAAATCATGGATCAGGACGTAAAGACCCGTAGGCACAGTAAAACTCCTATTGTTCGCGTTCGTTGGAACTCTAAGCGTGGACCAGAGTTCACATGGGAGCGCAAAGACCAGATGAAAGAAAAGTATCCACACCTATTCAAACCTGAAGCCAAACCATAGGTACGATTTAAATTTTCGGGACGAAAATTCTTTTAACAAGGGGATGATGTGACAAACCTAAAATTTTTCTTTTCTATCCCTTTCATGTCCCAGTCTAGTGGTGACATCACATTAATTTTTGGGACGAAAATTATTTTAACAAGGGGATGATGTGACAATTGCAAATTTCAGGTTAACTCTGTTAACTAAACCCAGTTAAATCCTGTTGACTGTGTCAGTAAACTCAGTTAGTTCTGTTAACTATGAGTATGAACTCTTGTACATGTGATGTCATGTATGCGTATATTTAAGTCAACGTGTCATTGGTGACTTAAACAAGGATAAGTGACTAATTATAACTAGGATAATAAACTCGTCTTGCATGTTATAATAAACATATCATATAACATGTATGATAAGTATAATGTGCTATGTGATTAATATGTTATATTATGGTTATTACATGATGATGTGATTGTAAGTAAGCTAAATGATTAAATAGGTTATATTGTATGTCATGTAACATGTTTATTATTTAAATGGAACCTTAGTTTATGTTACATAGGAAATGTTTATTAAATTATGTACCGTGTCACAAATAAATAAATAAAAGATAACCTAAGTATCATATTCATTAAATCAATCATAAAGGGGTTGTTAATAACAAGGAGGTTACAGCTATTGGATGCCAACACCTTTTCCTTTCCCTTTTCCTCTCTCTTTGGCCGTGATACTCACACACACACACATACTCTCATTTTCTTTCATACAAACAATCATCTTCAAGTATCATCTTCAAAACAAACAAGTTGGTGATTATTAGTAAACAAGGGTTTAAGCATTTCATCAAGCAAAGTGAGTAGATTAATATGTTTATATGTTTCTTTTTCTTTTAATTCATATGAACCTTGTATCCAAATGGTTGGATCATGAAAGGGGATGATCAAAGTTTGACAAATAAAAAGGATTTTTGTATGAGTCTTGATTAATATTTTGAGTCCTTTATAAATACTTGTGTTCTTATTATGAAATCAAATGGATAAAAATAAGACATGCAATTTGATTTGGTAAGAATGTTTCTTGATGATTGTTGAACCAAAGGATAGAAAAGTTGTGATATGTAGTTGATTGTGGTTAAAACTGTTTATTGGCAGATTAGATGTTACGGATTTGGATTGTTGATAACTTGATGATATGTTTGAGTTTTTGATCGATTTTTGATTCTATGAACATGTACTTTGAATCTAGTTTTCAGAAAGTCTGAATCTTAATTTTTGGACACTGTTTGAATACTTTTTATTAATTTACAAAATCAAGATGCAAATCTAAATTAGAGAAAATAATTCTGAGTTGAGTTGTAAATTTCATAACTTGATGATAAAAATAGGTATGGATATAATTCTACTTCTAGGATGTTGTAAATTGAATTAGGAATCTAGTACAATTGGTCTTGAATCAATTGGACAAATATGGAATTTTTGACAAATTTTTGATTACTGCTGTGTTGTTGTAGAAATATAAATCATGTTGTTGTAGTATATGAATATTCTAGACGAATTTGTAAATCCAAAAATTGTGAGAAAAATATATGTTGAACCTAATACTGATGTGTATATGTGTGATTTATTTGGTAATTTAATTGTGAGTTTTGATTGATGAGAAAAATCGGTTTAGGTGGTATAAATTGTTAAAGGTGATAAAGGTGTTAGTTGAATTGAGATAATTGCAAATTGTGATATGTTAGTTGTGGTAAATTAGAACTTTGACTTTTTAAGTCAACTTAGAACTAGTTGACTAAATAGTTAGTCTTGCTTGTGATGTTGTGAAAGTGTATTGATCATAGAATTGCAAGGAATATGGCTAAGTGTGTATACTTGATGATTGATTAAGTGTGACTAGAATTATAAGGTAAACATTCTAAGTCCAACCTTTTAGTCAAGTTCAATATTTTAGTCAAAGGTAAATATTTTAGTCAAAGGTCAATATTTTAGTCAAAGGTCAAAACTTTAGTCAAAGTCAACAAAAGTCAAACTTTGGTCAAAAGTCTTTTTAAAAACAATGGGAGATTGTTGGATACTAGTGGTTCTAGGAACCATCCCACAAGTTACTTACGTACTTGCATTTTTAGGGTCTTAGCACGTGACGCATTTACTTCGGTCGGATTTGTGTAATACCCGAAGCACCAACAAGGTGAGTTTACGGCCCCACTTTTATACCTTTCCTTTGGGGGAGGAAACATGCAAAACTGTTTTACTTTACTTGCTCTAAATCTTTACACAACCGTTTGGTTGCTTATAACGTAGTGTTTCTTTGCCATGGAAAGTCCTCACGAACATCAGACCGTTAACTAAGGTTAACTGGCTTGGTAAATTTAAATAGTACTATTGGGTTTGACAAACCCCACCTTGCATTATTCTCGACTGGAGGTCGAACAGGGTGTAACTTTGACCAAACATTGTTAAGTTTTGGCAATACTTGACTTGAGGCAATAACTAGTCGGCTTCGGTATTGATGGAAACATAACACTATGCGGCAACGAGTTAACTAAGTGTAGTTAACCATGGGCCACTTTTCTTTATAAATGTTTATGAACTGATAGAGCATAACTTACTTTGAAAACCTGTGAACTCACCAACGATATGTGTTGACTCTTTTTAGCATGTTTTCCTCAGGTCACTAGCAAGCACTTGGAATAGGATAACATTGCATGCATGGACTCGCATTGGTTTAAGTTTGAAAACATTTATTTGATATTGGTTTTGCGCTTGTAGCGCCATGAATTATTTAAACTTGTTTGGGAGATGGCTCCCGCACTTTGTTTAGCTTCCGCACTAGCACTTAAGTACTCTGAACATTTTATTTTGATTTGTTAAAACTTTTAAGACCATGTAGATGTCGTTTGGTGTGATTAATGTGTTCGGATCCTGGTTTGTCACCCGCCTTACGGTAAAACTCCGTTAGTGGAAATTTGGGGGTGTGACACAGACGAAAAGACGTATGCAGCAAGACATCAGCACGGTAAGATACCGACCAATGCAAATGAGAGAGACGGTGGAAAAGTGATCACGTTGCAGCCAATAGTAGCACGTGTGTGGTTCATACTCAAACTTTGATGAATAGTAAGTTTACTAAGTACGTTAAAACTTGGTTTTTAATATATCTATAACAGAATTAATTAAAATAAAAGTATAAAATATGTTTTGGAACACATGCGGTTGACATGTAATCGTTTTCTATTTAGATTTAGGGTCATAAAATATGTGTTTCGAAGTGAAGGTACTAACTTGGGTAAAGTTAAAATACAAGTTACAACAAAAATGAAAAGAGTGAGAAGCAATCTAATCCATTAATATTAAATTTAGATGGTGAAGATTAATTTAAAAATAAAAATTGATGAGATTGGCATGAAGGTAATTCCTCCATCATTTTTAAAACGTCTATAACTTCTTTATACGGCATGCTTTTTAGAAATTGTTTTTACCATAATAAAAAAACGTTTTTTTATCTTTAATATGAATATAATATTGTTATATAAAAATAAAAGAACAATTAGTGTGTTTTTTTATATTGTGTTATTTGGCTGTCCATTGTGTTTTTTAATTGAGTTTTTTTATGCATTGTGTTATCGATTTTGGTCATTGTGTTTTTCAATTGATACTCATATTAAAGATATAAATTAAAACAAATATTACAGTATTGTGTCTTTTTATTCGTCATTGTGTCTTTATGCTCAACATTTGTGTTTCTACTTATTATTGTGTTTTAGTCATTGTGCTCAGCAGTTACTTAAGTTGAGAAAAATAATATTATATTCATTGTGTATTACGTTCAAGTCATTATGTAATATGTAGATTCCATTGTGTTTTACGGTTCAGGTCATTGTATTATATGTATTTACCATTGTGTCTTACGTTTCGGCTCATTGTGTTATATGTATTCATTATGATGTTTTACGTTTCTATTTATTGTGCAATATGTATTCATCATTGTTTTTTATGTATTAGATAATTTGTTGGTATTTTTCATTATAATTACATATTATTACACAACGGTGTTATTAGTATTAAAAAAACGCAATGATTAGTTGAAAGACACAATGGCGGAAAATAACACATTAACAAACAGAAAGACACAATGGTAACCAAAAAAGACACAATGACGTAATTTTTTTTATTTTTATATAACAAAATCATACTCTTATTAAAAAAACGTTTGTTATTATGGTGAATTTTATTTTAAAAAACTATCATATGAAAAAGTTATAGTCGTTTAAAAATGATAGGGGAATTAACATGTGACTTACATGTGGAGAGATAAAATGTGTACTATTACTTAACCCACTAACTCCTAACCAATTAGTTTTAAAAGTAAAATTTTATCTTACTCTACTAATAAATAAAAAATAATGTTGATGATGTGTCATAGCCACACTAAATCCTAAGTTCTAATATCTATTTTTCTTAATCCATGGATCGTAAGTTGAAATCATTTTGGAAATTGGGTTACAAACAGTGGCGGACATACATAGAGGGCAAGGGTAGCCTCCGCTACCCCTCAACTTTTTAACGGCAGTGTAAAAAAAACTTTTTTGCCGGTTTTCGTGTTTCGTTACTCCTGAAAAAAATAACGGTATCCCTATGATATTTAGCCCAACCAGTTTAAGTTTTAAACCCATCAAAATCCCAAACCCAAACCAAAAAACCTAATAACCCAACCCAAACCAAAACAAAACTGGTTCACTAATCCATTTATAACAACAGCAGGCACTAATCCATTTACAACAACAGCAGCTGCTTCACAGTTTTGAGTTCATTGCTTCACACCACACCACAACGCCAGTCGTCGCCTGGTCAGTCACTCCACACTGCAACGCTGGCTGCCGGACTACGTCTACATCGCCAGACGACACCACACTAGTCACCACAGTCCACAACCACCACCCACCTCTCAATCTTTCTAGTATCATTTTCTTGTTTAAATTAGAATTAGTTTGGGATTTAGGGTTTATGTTTTAATTGGAATTTATTAGGTATTTAGGGTTTATGTTTTTGAAATTGATTAGCTTTTAGTTTTATGTGTAAATTTCCAAATTGAAATTGATTATTGATATTAGGTTTTTGTTTCAAATTTTGTTTAGGGAACTTTGATTCTTGGAACATGAGTAAACAACCTCTTATTAGCAATTTTTATAAACGTCAAAGAAAAGAAACCGATGACATTGGTTCATCACCAACTTTAAATATTCCAACTTCATATTCAAATATGGTTAATGATTTGCAAGAAAATGAGAATATCGGCTTCTAGTCCTTCAATACGTTTAAAAATCAACTTGGATGATCTTCCTTCGGATCCCGCCGATAGACCACCTATGGCTAGTTATCATCCTAATCAAATAGATGACATAAGAAAAGCATATCTTGTTAAAAAAAGCTTTTCAACCACGAGGTTATAACTTAAAATGGTTAAACTATTGTAGTGGCCAGAGACGTTTTAATGTCGAATGGTTTGATAAGTATGATTTGTAACATCTCGGATTTTTCGTATTTGTATTCGTTTAAATTTAAATCGATTCGGGAACGCAATTCGGATCTTTCGAAGTATTTAAAACTTGTATTTATTGGTATTTAACTTGGTTTAAATTATTTTATAATTTCATAATTTTCATTTATGCCAAATAGTTCTTAAAAACCCTTAAAATCAGTTAAAACGGCTAAAAATCGCATTTATAAAAGTACGTGGACTATTTTTGACCCAAATTTCGAAACTTATACCCCAAGATAAGTTATATAATATTATAACATGTTCATTTTCTTACCTTAAATATTAAAAACGAATTTTTATTATTAATTGGTTCGATTTTGTTATTAATTGATCATTTTCTTTCGTAATTCGTTTTTAGCATGAAAATCACATATTTTAGGCATAAATTGGGTGAATTAAGCTCCAAGAAAACTAATACAACTAAAATATATGTCCATGTACATAAACCCTTGATCAAGAACGAAATTTACAGCTTATAACATTGATTTAATCATTAAAGACCCATTCGGTTCTTAAACTAGTAAGTTACCATATTTAGATCGATTTAGTGTATCCTATATAAACATATCATTATTTCTCTACCACAAATCATCCCTAAACCCTAAAACACTACTCTCAGCCGTCACCCTCCTCTGACCCTCCTCAAACTCTTCGGTTTTTGCTTATTGTTTGAAGATACGTTCATAACCGGTTGACTTTGCATACGTATGGACCTTTGACTCATCGTTTCCGTTGGTTCTTTCACTTTCCGGGTAAGTTGTAAACATAAAAATCATTCATATATATTCCCTAGTCAATAACCTTCAATCAGTTTTGGTGGTTGAAGGGTGTTGATTGGTCAAATCGTTTAAAACTCGTTAAAGAACAAAATAGTCAACTAGTTTGACTTAACAATTTCTCATACTTCTGGTCGGATTCAATGTTCGGTCCAAAATACTTTTATTCTCAAAACGAAATTTTAAGGCTACTGACCAAAACTTGACTTCCGAATCGCTATTCGGATTCTGGTCAGTACTGGCTCGCTTAAACGTATAATTCGACATAACTAGAGTTCTACTCATCCTTTTAGATTAATTCCAGCAGCATTAAGTTAGTTTTTATTTATAGTTTCATATCACAAAGTTTCAGGTTCTAATAAGTTATCTCGTTTGACGCGTATTGGACGACTCACTTATCCGTTTACTCGTTTATTCTTAATTATACTCGCTTGCCTTTAATCTAAGGTGAGTATTTCACTCCCCTTCTTTTACTTATTTTTAACTGCTTTGGGGACATATGCGTTCATAGATATTTTTATATTATATAGTACTCAACCGCAACTGTTTATCCTTGTGTGTTTATCAGTTTGCCTAACTTGCTATTTGCTTACTTGCTTATTTGTATGATATTGCTTACTTCGGCAACCGATGTCCATTTTTATGGTGCGGTTTAGTCCTTTCTTGGTAGCCAATGTCCATTTATATGGATTGGTTGAGCCCTTTCTTTATGGTTTGCTTTCTTTATAGTTGTTTGATTGTTATGTGCTATGGCTTATCTGTATATCTCATAGGAACAGTTTGCACTTTTACTTATTATTATATAGTGTCTCAAATCTGGTGTTATACTCACTCAACATTGTGTTGACAAAACCTATTGTATTTTTAACGCATATTTAGTTTATCATGTGATGTGATTCTCAAGCTTGTATTTGAAGAAAACGTAGGTTGCATGCTAGAGAAGAAGATACAAGAATTAGAATATTTGATTTTGTTTCATTTGATTAAATTTAATTTATGTACTTTTGTTAATTTTGATGTAAATGATTATTTAATTAAATCTAATAGATATTGCCACATTTAACATTGCATGATAGTACCTTGAGAGCTGTGACAATCAGTTCACCCTCTGGCATTTCCGCCTAGGTTGGGGTGTGATATGATTGGTTGGAGTATAGCACTAAACAAAAAAAAACATATTGCTATATTATTACTTGTTTAATGGAAGTGTTGCTAATCAAGGTGGAAAAGAGACTTTTGTTATGGAGGCTTTTGTAATTGGAGTAAACAGGGTGCCTTAAAGGAACATGTTAGGGAAGTTGATAGTGTTTATAATAATTCGGTGTAAAAATATGACAATATTTTGAACCAAAAGCGATCCTATAAGGCGAATGTCACTAAGCATAGTAATGAAGAAAAGATTGCAAATTGTTATAGATTATTGGGTTCTGTTCTTGTGGTTTATCATTTCGTGGTCATAATGAACCTGAAGACTCGTTTTCTAAAGATCTCTTCCTTGTTGTTTTAAAGTTGATTTATGAGAACAACCAGGATATTGGTTAGTATTGATTAGGGAATGCAAAAAAGAATAACAAGTGATAGCTCCATCAATACAGAAAGAGATTATCGATTGCCTTAGGAAAGAAGTAACCAAAATGCTCTGTGATAGAATTTAAAGATGATGTGTTTGGGTTGTTAGTCGATGAGTCTAGTGACGTTTCTCAAAAACAACAAATGGTCGTAGTTGTTAGATATGTTGATAAACGCGGAGTTGTTAAAGAGAGTTTAATTGGAGTTGCTCACGTAAATAATACATCTTCTGCAACTCATAAAGAAGCCATCGTTTCTTTATGATCAAATAACTAGTTGAGCATTGATCAAGTAAGTAATACGTTTCATACTTTTGTTACATAAACTTTAATAAAATATATTATATATGTATCTTATACTTATAGTTTATAATTGTTCACACAGGTCACGGGTCAAGGTTATGATGGTGCAAACAGCATGCGAGGAAAGTTTAATGGATTAAAAGCTTTGATTTTAAGAGATAATCCATCGGCACATTACATACATTGCTTTTCTCATCAACTTCAGTTAGTGATTGTGGTTGTTGCAAAAAACATACCGGTGTTAAAGAACCTTTATGAATCTCTTGACATATCTAAGATAGTGGTGTTTTCAGAGATGTATCCGAATGATTTTACAAACGAAGAAAGAGGGTGTATTTCGAGTGATCTTACGACCCTTTATTAGACTTAAAAGGAAGATGATAAATTTGCAAAACTGGGTGGAATAGGTGATCTTGCTCGTGTAATGGTGGAAACCGAAAAGCACTTTGGTTTATCGGATATTGAAGCAAGCGTTGGTTTTACCGGTTGCAACCGAAACCGTTGAAAGATGTTTTTTTTTTAAATGAAGCTTATCAAGACGGATTTGTGCAATCGAATGGGTGATGAGTATTTGAACAATGTTTTAATTTGTGCGGTCGAAAGAGAAACATTTGATAAAGTAAATGAAGAAGATGTAATGGCTCGGTTTCAAGCTTTCAAAAACAGAAGATGAGATATTTACAGCCCACGCGTTTAAATTTATTTGTTGTCGTGTTTTTTATATTTGTTACGTTAACATTATATGAAATATGGGAAAACAAATTTTGAGCGCTACCCGTATGTTTCAAGTCTAGATCCACCACTGGTTATAAAATAGCCAATTTTTTCATTCTAATATTTCATCTCATTCATACTAGCTACAATAGATCATGGGCAGAAACCATTTTGGCAATCGGGTTATAAAATAATAACAAAATTAAAAGTAAAATATTGATTGAAGATCAAGCAAGTAGAAATAAGAAAAACAAGTAGAAAATATTAAAGAACAATCATTTTCTAAGGCTGCTTTGTTTCTTTGATGCCTAGTATTTTTCTCATAAACATTATATGTTGCATTATTCAGGGTAAGTAGCAGACATTGTTTAAATTTGTTTATATTGGATTACGATTTGAATACTTGTGATTAAACAACAAATGTTGTGTATATATATATATTATCAAATTTATAAATTTGAGATTTCAGACTTCTTAATATTTCTAAAATGTATTTCATTTATTTTTTACCTTTATTATTGTTTATTTATTTCAAATAACAAACCTTATTTTTTATTATTTAAAAAATTCCGTGTAATACACGAGTTCAAAAGCTAGTTTTTTTAATATAAAACAACAAAACAAACCAACAAACCAAAAACAAAAATGAAATTACTTTTTATCTCTAAATTTTAAAAAAATGTTAAAAAAACACTTAATTTATGCGCATACTTCTCTATATATAGAGAGCAATTGTCAACTCTCTAATTGTAATTTTATAAAATGTGAAATATTCATTAAAAATAAATATATTTTAGAGAAAAATATGTATTTTTCTTAATTATATAGATAAAGAATGGATGTGAATGCTTTAATATAGATGGCAACATTTTCAATCTTATCTTTGCCCAGTTCAATAACATTGACATAAAACTATATAAGGCCACATGAAGCGGTTGTCATGGAGAACCGTGAAGAGCTAGGTGAAAAAAGAAAAAAAAACTTAGCATGCTCTCCAGGATTTGAGGTTTTTTTTTCCCGAAATCGGTGAAAAATCAACGTCCTTAAGAGCCTAGATGGGTGACCGACATTTGATACCTATTTGTCTTTATCAGAGTTTAATACGCAGCGGAATAATATGATTTTCTTTCTTAAAAAAAGAAGTAAGCTTCAAAGTTGAATTATAATAATTTACAGAGTGTATTAAGAGTGTATTAATGTAGTCAAGTGGTTTTATCACTTTATGCTTTACTTTTTATAACACACTCAGGTACTAACTCTAACAAGCGTTTAAAACTTAAATGAGAGGCCCATTACATACCTAATATGTGAGGGTATTTTCATCACTTTTTAAATGAATTGCTCAACTAAACCCAAACCCATCTTCACCATTGTACAACTTCTAAGACTTTAAAATTTTATCCTGACGACATTTCCCACCTGCAAATTCCAACCCGTCTAATATATTACTTACAAATTCGTCTAGTATGGTTGTTTGTAAATGTGGAAGGTCGTTGGACGTTAGATTTACTCATAAACACAGTTCTTAAATATCATAGTGAATTAAAACTTTCTCGGAAAAATAATAAAAGTCAACCATTCATTACAAACATCCATAACTTGTCTTTTTTAAAACATAGCATAAATTTAGTGTCAAACATCATGACAAATCTTCAGATGCCAGCCTCTTCAATCCTGCCATATGTCCCCCTCAAGCCAGCTGTCTCAGTCTCTTTATCTGCGTGCATACTAAAAGTCAGCTATGCTGAGTGAGTTCTAGTTAATCAAGCAACATACAATACATTCACATACTTACATATATACGCATCCTAAGATACATATTACATACTTAGAATGTTACCTTTCTTTCATGCATACATACATACATGCTTTCTTTCTTTCATATTTTCATTCTTTTAGCCCTAACATTACATACATAGCTACCTATTCGTTTTAAAAAGCATTTCGCCCTATAACTTTCGCAGATATTATTAGGATCTGCAACCCATTAACCTTCGCATATATTATTTGGGTTTGCAACCCTGTAACCTTTGCAGATATTATTAGGGTATGCAACCCTATAACCTTCGCAGATATTCTTAGGATCTGCAACCCTTTAACCTTCGTAGATATTATTAGGGTCAGCAACCCTTTAAACATACCACCATACAACCATACATTATCTTCTTTATATTTATATTTATGACTTTCATATATACACTTAATATTTTCTATAACTTTCATATATCATTCATACATCATTCAGAGACATTCATATATCATACATACATCATTCATAAACATTCACATAGCATACACTTACCACTTAATTAAGTGTATTAACTAATCACATCGAGTATGCACACAGCCCCAAATACATAACAAGGAAATGGGGCTAGAAACTCACCTGAGCTCGATTCCTTTCAGAGTTAATAGTAACTCCCATCTTTAACTGCTATTAACAAAATTTCTATTAGAATTCTTTTAATAATATTTTATTTGTTAACCCATTCGTTATAACGAATGGTCTCTAGGTTAAGCCTCATTCATTATCCCATTCATTTTGACGAACGGTTCCTTTCGCAACGAATGGTCTGATCTAAGATGAATGAATGCATAACGAATGACTAAGGCCATTCGTGCTTCCTATAAGACGAATGAAAGGCTCATTCATTACAGGAGCACACGAATGTGTCTATAACGAATGGCTCCATTCGTTGTCTCCTCATGGAGAATGATTGGATGACGAATGAATAAGGTCATTCGTGACTCCTATAGGACGAATGGGGGCTCATTCGTTTCAAGTGCATACGCATGTATCTCATTCGTTATGATTGCTTAATGAATGATCAACCATTTTTGTATATCATAACGAATGGATATCAGATGGTATCCAATCTTTGACTCATGTTGTCAAAGTCAAAATTGATATGAACAACAACAGTCAACAGACCCCAGATTTCCAATTAACCTCCAAATCACGACGAAACAACGCGAATCTGGTATCATTCTACTCGCATACCCAGCGCCTACAAACCCCACTCATCCAAACATCCAAAGATCGTGTTTACATGGCGTATTTGATTGATAAATACTTACGGCCTAACATGTGACTAATTAACCCACCAGCTGTTAATGAATTTCGACGAGATTCATTGCATTTGATTCGTTTTTACCATTTTTATGTAGATCTAGGAATACTAAACGAGCCGACAAGTGTTTCGTTATAAACGTACCTTTAAATGAGTCGATCTAAGAACACGATCTAGTCTTGATGTTGCTTTGGTTCATCACGACGTTCTAGAACCAACCGGTTCGGGTCTTTTCTGCCGGATCTTGGCTCGGAATATAGGATGGTGTTCGTGTGTGTTTTTGAAGGTGTAGGCTATGGTGTAGAGATGGATGAAAATGGAAAGAATTAGGGTTTAAGGGGTATTTATACTCCCTTAGACCCATGGACCTAAGGCCTATTCCATCTCTTATTCCATCTTTTAAAGTCCAAGCCCACCTTCTAATTGTTTATTTAATCTTGACTAAATATAAACACACCCGTAAGTAAACGGAAATTACTTTTATTTAATATTATCAAAATCATGATGTTACATTAACCCTGGGCGTTATTTTTATATTTGCCTTCAACTTATATGTATTTCAAATCTCATCCATGATTGAATTGCAATATTGTTTAAAAACCCTCCTTTTGTTTCAGCAACCAAAGCTCATACTTTCCATGTACTTTGATCCTCCCATGTGTTCTCGTTCATGCCCCTTCATTTATGGCCTACGGATTTTGAAGAACAACCTTGAAACTCTAGTTAAAGAGATGAATATGTATGTAATCGCACAATGAATTGAAAAAACCCTTTTGATAATACTTATGATATATATGGTAATCGAAACATCTTTCCGATTTCCATGCATTACAATCACTAGCTATTGGCGCCTGAGTTTGGGCTATGAACATACGAGCCAAACTTTTGAAGAGCTGTAGGACCTCTATAATAGGGAAGACGATTTTGGGTTTAATTTGGGAAATAAAGTTAAAAAGTAATGAAAATACCTTCACATGTTAGGTATGTGATAGGATTCGAATAAAACATAGAATCTAAACATTATAGTATAAAAACAATACAGGGATTAATAGTGTAATAACTCAAAATTTATTAAGAGGGTATATAATGTTATAGCTTTTGTTTGACCTCAAAGTTATTGTTGTGAAGTCATTTAAAATGAAAATTTCTATTGCTTTGGTAGAGATTCTTGTCAATCTAATACAAGTTGCATTCGTTACATAATCTTGTCTAATGGGTGTTCAAAGTCAGATATCCAAATGCATGGTGGATTTTACTATCCGAAACCGTATTCGAAATTTTGATATCAAAAATTTTGGACTCGAATTCAGATTTGGATATCCAAATGATTATCCGCATTTTGAAAAAAAAAATATAAACCAATTTTAAAAACTACTTTTTAAAATATGTTGGATATCCGAAATATCCAAAAAATTATCCGTAATATCTGAAAATTATTCGAATTATCCGAAATGTTATAAATAATATTTATTATTTCATAATTAAAAAATATATTTCGAACAGTTAAGATATCTTAACAATCCAAAATTTCAAAATCAACATCTGAATTCAAATCCAAAGTTTCATATAGACGAGATTCGGATATCCGAAATTTTGGATATCCGAATTTTCAGAAATTCATATTCAGATTTTCGGATACGAATATTTTTGAGAACCCATAATCTGGTTGATACAAAATCATCCAATTTAAAGAACAATTAGGTAACAGTAACCTCGCCACGTTGCAGGGTTGCATCGACACGAATTCAGCCGACATCAGTTACGTTCGTAATGATCACAGTAATAACCTAAAGCATTAAACATACAAAATAGTATTAACACTCGTATAGCTTGCAATATATAAAAAATATATTTAAAGCAACTTATGGTCGGTTGGTAAAACTCGCATGGTGTAGGGGCGAATGTCACACCCCGACTAAAATCGGCGGAACATGCCGGGTGTAACGTCTTGATTGGACAGTAGTTCAAAGGACAGTAATAAGCGACAATAATTATTTAATTCCATTAACATTAACAATTATTGTCGCTTTAATTAGTATCTTTTGAGTTACTGTCCAATCAATACATTACACCCGGGCATGTTCTGTCTCATTTGGTCGGGGCGTGACAGATTGGTATCAGAGTCGAAGGCTATAAGATAGGTGGTTAGATTTAACGACCTAGTAGCATGCTTAGGGTTTCTATACGTGACATGTCTTTACATGTTTGCAACCTGAATTATATTATTGATTGCTGTAGCTTAAATATTATTTAATGATTTAATATTATTCTTGTACACAAAAGCACACACAACTCCGAGGCTATGCCTCACTCTCAAAATCATCCCTAGATGTTATTTTAAATTTGTAAATTCCTTAAGAATTCCCACCATTTTTACTCCCCTCACCTTGGGAATGATTCGTGTGACGGATATGTAGTAACTGTAAGGGGGACACACTTGTTCTTCGAACCCTTGTCACCAAGGTTTCCGAGCCTAAGGAAAAGCAATGCGTATACATCTCAATCAACCGTGAGACCCGGTTTCTTTCTTGGAGGGTTCAGCGAAGGTGTGAAACTAATTAAAACGTCCACGAATCTACTTACCTCATTGTATCAAACGTGGTCATGTGCACCCTTAAATGCTAACTGAATTCACGGTGATACATGGCTAAACTCGGGTCTTCTTGATGATGTTTTAGTTGAAAGAATGGGTGGGAAAAGCCATGGTGATACATGGATACCCCAACCATTCACCTTGACGCTCTCATCTCAATTTTAATCAATTTTAGATCTGTTGGAAAATTAAGCCATGGTGATACATGGATACTTCAATGATGAGATTTTTGTTTAAACTTTTGATTTTGTTAGGAATGATTATTTTCTCAAGCTCATGATGATTCATGTATGTCTCAACCCACTATTTAAGTTTTACTATTTCACTTAATTATTAATTTCATCAATACTCCAAGGTAAGGTTCATCAATTTTTTATTTTGTACACTCATGAATTTTCACAAAACTCAAAATTTCGCATAGTTATACAATTTATCCTAAAACCTAATAAATTTTCACATTTCGTCCTTGTAGCATGTCTTCTTCCCGCCTAATCAACCGTAACCGTTGCACCGAAAACTCTGGACGTAGCATGTCATCCCGCATTGCGAAGGGAATCGTGAAAGCCCTCCCAACAATCATCTCTCAGCTCCAAACCATAAATGCTGCTGACACCCCCGTAAATCAAAACCAAACTACTTGCTCCTATTTAACATCCCGAAATTTCCATGAATATTAATTTGAGTTAGTAGGAAAATAATAATAAAGATAAAAGGATGGTAGGCTAAAATAGAGGGAATTAATTCATGGACTTAGAATGAAGATGGGCCTAAGGTACATGGGCTTAGGGAGTATAAATACACCTTAAACCCTAAATCATTTCCATCTCCATCACTCTATACCTTAGCCTACACCATAAAAACACACACTAAAGCCAAAAACTCTCTACACTATTTCTATTCAACGATCCAAGACTAACCGAAGGTATGAAATCATTTATCTCAACTAACCAAACATAGCACCCGACACCGCAACCACGGGGCGTCGTTTGGATCATCGGATTCTAGATCTAGAAACGAACCGGGTGATTAAACGGTTGATAAACGTGCTTAATGGTCACCTCAGCTCATATATGGTTCACCAGAGCCTACCTAGATCAAAAATGACCAAAACCTGACCAAACACAACGCACGATAGCGGATGATGGCGCCGGAATTGAGGAAAAATCCGTGAAACGCGTTAAGGAAAATCAGATCTCAACATATGCGTCGTATATGCTATACATGCGCATATGTTTAGGCGTATATGTATGACAACGCATAATTAGGGACATATAAGATGGAGGGCGCATAACTTATGTGGGCGTATAACTTATGTAGGCGCATAAGTTATACACTGGCCAACTTATTTGCTTGTCTACTTATACGTTGAAATGATTTATACGCTCAAAAACATATACGGGCCTAAGTGAATTTCCAAATAAAAGAAAGATATACGGCGTATACGTAAGAAAGTTAGCTTAATTGCTAAGGATAGGATTATTTGATTATTTGTTTGATTGATTAGGCCATGGTGGTTGAACCTAGTACAAGTGGACTCACAAAGGGAAGTGTATTGGACATGGAGAGAAATGTGATAAGCTAATCACAGCTGGTCATTGTTATTACCTGTTAGCCTTACTATCCTTGTACTAAATAGTTAATTAAGTGATGACGTTTGTGTTTCCATATAGAATACGAATGGCTGGAACAAGAAAGGTTATTGGTCAAGGAGGTCGTACTGGACGTTGTGGTAGGCCACGTATTGTCCGAGGACCTTCTGAAGAACCAGTTACTAACACGAGAGAAGAAGGAAGTGCAATGGTGCGAGATCAGAGCAACAATGAAGGGTATCAACTTAACCCTGCTGTTCAAGCCGCCATTGCCCAAGTTGTGGCTGCTGCAGTGAAGAATCTGCATCCTAGTAAGTCTGCTGAAAGCCATGCAAGAACCGCTGAGAGGTCAGGGGAGGATGGTAAGAAGATTGATGAGAACGGGAAAGGTGACTCGAGTGAGGTTAAGTGACAGAGGGCGAGGAACAAATGCCCCCTGTCAATTTCAAGTGACAGAGGGCAATCAATCATCTTTTTGAGAATTCTTGTTTTAGGGTTTCTATAAGAATTGGGATTAATTGCAAGTTGTTTATAAATATTTCCTGTTTCAACTCATTTACAAGTTAACACACCAGCCAGCGTGCTGTGATAATTCACTGAGCCACCCAGGGACCCGAGTTCGAACCCCTAGGTGCTCATTTTTTTGGTTTTATTTCTTATTTTTGGTTATATTCTTCTTATTTAGTTTTTTTATTTCTTTTTTTCTTTCTTTCTTTTTTCTTTCTAAAAAAGTTGTTATAACAACAACAAAAATAATAATAATAATAATTTATTTTTGGTTATTTTCTTCTTATTTAGTTTTCTTTTTCATTTATTTCTTTCTTTTTTCTTTCTAAAAAAAGATGTTCTAACAACAACAATAACAACAACATAATAATAATAATAATAATAATAATAATAATAATAATATTAAAAAGAGTGACACATTTTATCAAACTAAACATCGCCACTCTTTTAAATTATAAACATCCCGACACTAAAATATTTCTTTATTAGTTTAAACCAATCGCCTCTTTATTTCGATAAAAAAATCGGTTAATTTATTTATAATATTACTTTCGTTTATAAAAAGTTTAAACCAACTAAAGTTTACATATGAAACCCAACGATCCCAAATTCGGTATATTCCCTAGAATCCACTAGTGTCGTTCTTACTCGTTTTTGTTCAAGATACTTATTTCGAGCGTACTTTTAATTTGGGACAATCCATTGAAATTTGTCGCGTGACCACTCAATTCAATTAAACTGACAACTTGTTACCGCCCTCTATATATTTCATGCTAGTTTACTTACCCCTTTTTCATCTTTTATATTTTGGGGGTAGTACGTATACCTATTTTACATTACTTATGTTTTTGACCGCATCTATTCAAACACAATTCAATTTATGTTTATGCGTGATGATTGCATGATCTATGACTATTCTCTATGTACTTAAGTGTTTATTTTATGTTTTGTGGTTGGCATCTCATCCTCATCTAGCATGATTATACATTTACCCAAGTACATTGATTTTGTATCAATAAGAACGGGTCCACATCTATTTAGTTGTTTACATTTTCATAAAATTTGTAAAGCTCACCATTTACATATGAATTGTGATTTACCTATCTACATATATAAAACTAAAACATATGTATTCTCATCAACATTCATGTTGACAAGCTCTATTTTTATACATGCTACAGGTACAAGTAATTAATATTATTCAAGATCAAAGAAATTAGGTTTACCTTATGATATTATTCAAAATTTGAAACATGATGTATTTGTTTCTTATTATTAAATTTGTGTACTTGTTTAATGTTAATGAAATTAAATAATTATTATCGCTTTAATGAGTGTCTTTTGAGCTACTGTCCAATCAATATGTTACACCCCGGCATGTTCCGCTGCGTTTGGTCGAGGTGTGACAGCGAGTTGACGCAAATTCGTTCAATATTGGGTTACGACACCATAACTAAACTGAAAAATAGTTTCACCGATGCTCAAATACAACAAATTAACATGTCCTGAAAAAACAAAACAAGCGTGTTTTTGCGGCTAACCAACGCGAATTATGTTGGTAACGAATTATGGCACCAAAATATAAACTAAAAAAATAATATCGTTGCAATAGTGAACTGACGCGGGTTTGGTCATTATCGACACTAAATCGTAAATAATAAATTAGCAAGCCCCTATAGCATGAAAAGAAAAATTAAACAAAATAGAAGTTGGTTTGGCACAACCACATACTAACGGCGACGAATCGATACAGATTCAGTTAGTATTGACGATATTGGCTCAAAATTGTGTATATATATATATATATATCAGTAAACCTAAAAAAATTACCAACAAGAAATTCTGTAAAGAAAAACAAAAAAGAACAACCACGTGATGCCATGCGGACCAACATAATGTAACGTCATCAAAGCATCGATATTAATACTATATATTATGTACCTCCCTTTATCCACTTGTATGAGGCTTCATTGACTCGTTCTCCCTCTCATTTGCGAAATCTCCTCTTGCGATATCTATTTCTTTACGATTATGTCGACGTTGTGAACCACCGTCATGACATGAAGCCATGACATGTTTCTTTTTAGATCTAATTGGACAACATACTCAACAAACGTCCAATAGTCAACAACATACTCAACAAATATATGTCGGTTTCAAAGATCCTCATTTAGTATCATAATCGCCGAAAACACTAGAGTGACACAAGCTTAAACCTAGGGTCCTAATGTACATATTCTGTTTCTTTACATTCTAGTACATAATTTTGCTTCACTTTACTTCTTATGCAGATTCTCGCATCTTTTACTCTCAGTATCGATATCTTTATTTTGATACAAATCCCTTTACTTTTAAGTATATGTTATATCTTTGGAATCTCTGTATTGAGTATTGGTTAATATAAGATATTATCTTCTTATGCTTGATGTGCATTATATCAAACCATTCATAGTGACCAATACGAAACCAAGATTGTATATAAAGTCTAGTAACTCCTACTTGAGTTAAGTTTCCAGCAATGTGTGTATTAATTAATTAATAATTTAAAGATGATTATTTATTTATTTATGGATTTATGGTGTAATAATAATGATATAATAGTAGTAAGTAAGGCGGCGCGTGAAGATAAGGGGCGCGTGTCAGCATCAGTCATCAAGTAAAAAGCTGAGCTCCACACACACACACACACACACACATATATGCATCTATCAATCCATCCTTGTGGCATCCCATTTTGATCCCTCAATTCTCCCTATCAAACCAAACCCAGCTGTGTGGTTTTTGTCTGTTTATCATTCAAGGTACATCCAACCATTCAGTTCTTCCTTTTTCATTATTATTCAAAAAACTTACATTTTATTTTATTTATTTGGGGCTTTTCTTTTTCTTGCACTTTTGATTCTCTGTTTATTAGTTCAAGATTCTGATTCTAATTGGCTGTTATTATTATTTATTTCTTGTTCAATTTTGGATTTTTAGTTTCCTGATTTGCTATTCAAGATGGGTTTTCAATAATGGGTTGTGCTTACTCTATAGACTGTAACTGTATCGGTGACATATGTGCACCAAGAGATGCTAAATCCAAACAAAATGATAATCTAAATGCCTCCGAACTCAGTGTCTTTTCGCCTAGTAAGGATGAAGATGGAGAACCCAATCAAAACCCTGAGGTCGGTATAACCAGGTTACGAAGGGTTTCGTCGCAGTTCTTGCCCCCCGACGGCTCCAGGATTGTGGTGGTTCCCACTGGAAATTACAGGCTGCAGTATTCTTATCTGTCGCAACGCGGGTATTATCCGGACGCCCTCGATAAAGCCAATCAAGACAGTTTTTGCATTCATACGCCCTTTGGAACCAACCCCAATGATCACTTTTTCGGAGTCTTTGATGGGCATGGAGAGTTTGGTGCTCAATGTTCACAATTTGTGAAGCAAAAGCTATGTGAGAATTTGCTTAGAAACAGTCGGTTTCATGTTGATCCGGTTGACGCGTGCCACGCTGCGTTTATGTCCACCAATGCTCAGTTACATGCTGACATGGATATTGATGATAGTATGAGTGGGACGACGGCGATCACCGTTTTGGTGCGTGGGAAAACACTATACGCTGCGAATTCGGGTGATTCGCGAGCGGTTATAGCGGAAAGACGGGGGGCGGAAGTTGTGGCGGTTGATTTGTCGATAGATCAAACGCCATTTAGAGATGACGAGCTTGAAAGGGTGAAGCTTTGTGGGGCGCGGGTTCTTACATTGGATCAAATTGAAGGGTTGAAGAATCTGGATGTGCAATGTTGGGGGACGGAAGAAGGGGATGATGGGGACCCGCCTCGGCTGTGGGTCCCGAATGGGATGTATCCCGGGACGGCATTCACTAGGAGTATTGGGGATTCGATTGCTGAGACGATTGGTGTGGTGGCTAATCCGGAAATTGTGGCGTTGGATTTGACACCGGACCATTTGTTTTTTGTGGTTGCTAGTGATGGGGTGTTTGAGTTTCTTTCTAGTCAAGCAGTGGTTGACATGGTAAGGTATCTTATCTAATAATAATTTGTTTATAAACATGCGTTAAACAATCAAAAGTACGCGTGATAATGAATGAAGATAAAGAATGATTTAGCTAATTACGGCATTTAAATCTTTTCCAAATATGTGAATTTGTTTGTTTCCTTTAGTATTGCGTATTTGTAACTTAAATGGTCGATATCATAAAGAAAGTGGTCATATATCTTGGGATTTTGTGGGTAGATAAAGGGAATCACTTGGGAATGTTAGGGCTGTAAACGAGCCAAGCGAAGCCATGCTTGTTTACAAACCGAGTCGAGACAGCTCGGCTAGTTTATCTTAATAAGCTGAAATGTTGAGCTTGAGCTTGGCTTGTGACTCGTCAAGCCGAGCGAAATTGAGCTCAGGTTTGGCTTGCTTTCATGCTTAGCTGAATTGACTCGCTTATCTTAACGAATTGAAATTTTGAGCTCGAACTCGGCGTGTGAAATGCTACAGCCGGCTCATGACTTGTCAAGCCAGCTTGTTTATTTAAAATATAATAGTTACATCTTATATCTGCTCATTAAAATATCTCTGCATATATTGATATATAGCATGATATTATTTTTAAACATACAAATAAGCATACTTGGTAACCTACTAAAATTAATAATTTATATATACTAAAATTTGGGCTATACTTTCGGGCTATAAGTTACATATATAAACAATTGGGCCTTTAATTTTAATGAGCAGCTTAGCGTGCCAACAAACTGAGTTTACCTTGACTCGGGCTCACTTGTTTAAAAACGAGCTGCTTCTGAGCGAGCTATGAGCCGTGAGCTTTTTGAACTGCTCTACTTGGGATATCTAGAATCTTTCAGATTCATCAATAGCCTGTTCAAAATCACCATTTTAACATCTTATATCCTGCAATAGGTTTCAAGCTATACGGATCCACGTGATGCTTGTGCAGCAATTGTAGCTGAATCTTATCGGCTCTGGTTGCAATACGAGACCCGAACCGATGACATCACTGTTATTGTAGTCCAAATAAGTGGACTAAATGGGGTAACATTTTTAACTTGTTGACATTTTTTTATTGTTTTACCATTTCTAATGTTATGTTTCCATAGCAGGCTACAGTTGGTCAACCAGCCATTTCAGGAACGGCTTTAAGACCCCCAATACCTCAAATTGTAGAAATGTCGGGATCGGAGTCTCCAACAACGATGAGCTGGCACGCTAAAAACCAGCGAGCACGGACTGATATATCGAAAACGCGTTTGCGAGCAATCGAAAATTCTTTGGAGACCGGGCAAATGTGGGTCCCACCGTCTCCGGGCCATAGAAAAACTTGGGAAGAAGAAGTAAAGCTTTCACCACTTGAATTATTTTTCATGTTTATATTGTTTTTGGATATTTAATAATTTGAATTTATGTTTTTCACAGGCTCACATTGAACGCGCTCTGAACGACCATTTCCTTTTCAGAAAGCTTACTGATTCCCAGTGTCATGTTTTGTTGGATTGCATGCAAAGAGTTGAAGTTCAAGCCGGGGATACTGTGGTCAAACAGGTAATCTTTATTTATGTTATCCTGCAATTAAAAAGAAACCATGGCTAAGCATAGGGGTGTAAGCTGGAGCTCTGCTTGTGAGTAATTTTTCAAGCTCGAGCTTGTCTCCGGCTTGGCTAGTTTATTATTTGTTAGTTCTTTTATAATTATTTTATTTATTTTTATTTTTAATTACTTTTGGATATGTTTATAATTGTAATTTTTGTATATGATATATTTAGTTATTTTAATCATAATTTTTATATAATAATAGTTATTTTATAAATAGTATGCAGTTGATACATTATATAATAAAAAGCTCGTTTAGGCTTGCGAGTTGACTCGAGCTTGATATGTGAGGCTTTGGCTCGAGCTTGGCTCGATTCAAGTTTTTAGAGAGCCTATGTCGAGTAGGTTACAGCTCGGATCGTTTACACCCCTAGTTGGACAGTTAAGTTGGTTTTACACATTTTCATGAAGTTAATTATGTTGCAGGGTGGAGAGGGTGATTGTTTTTATGTTGTTGGAAGTGGTGAATTTGAGGTCTTTGCAACACAGGTGATAACTTTTTTAAATATTTGGAAATCAGTTTGTTAACTTTTCATCCAAATATTTAAATTTTAAATAGATTTATGGTTAATTTAAAATTTTTTTACTCTCAACAGGAAGAAACAACCGGAGCGGTTCCTAGGGTTTTACAACGGTACACAGCCGATAAGCTGTCGTCCTTCGGTGAGCTGGCACTAATGTGAGATATATTTTATCACGAATATGTCTACTTTTTTAGATTTTTTGTCTTTTTGATTTTAGAGTTTGATTGTGATATGTTATAATAGGTACAATAAACCGTTACAAGCTTCTGTTCGGGCTGTGACGAATGGAACTCTGTGGGCCCTTCGAAGAGAAGACTTTAGAGGGATTCTTACTTCAGAGTTTTCAAATTTATCATCTTTGAAGTTACTTCGGTCCGTTGACCTTCTGTCAAGGTTGACTATTTTACAACTCAGTCTCATTGCTGATACTCTTTCTGAAGTATCATTCTCCAATGGGCAAACGATAGTCACCAAGGTAAATTTCATTAATTTTAAAAGGTTATAATTTTGATCGTTCATTTTTAAATAGGCCAATTCAAGCTTTGGTTTTGTTTCTAACGGTCCAGACACTAAAACATGAAAATCTTGCTATAAAAGAGAGCTTTACAAATGAATTTAAAAAATAGATTATTCTTAAAGTTATATAATCTTTGATGGGTTGAACAAAATCTCTTTAAGCATTCTACCAAAAAAATTAGATTATTATTAAAATTCTATTACTTTTGTTATCATATTTTACACTTGTTATTTGCAAAAAAATTTTACAAAATCTACTTTTCTGAAAAATTCTAATGTTTTCTCTAATGGGTTGAACATCTCCTTAAGAATTTTATTAAAAAATAAGATTAATTTTTTTATTAAAAAAGTTGACCATTATTAAGTTTATATAATTTTCGTAATCATGTTTGACACTAATTATTTGTAAAAAATATATTTTACAAATGGGTCAAACAAAATCTCCTTATGCATTTTAATAAAAAAAAGTTTGATTATTCCTAAAATTGTATAATTTGAAAAAAATATATACTTAACCAATGGGTGAAACAAAATCTCATGGAAAACCATAATGTTTTCTCTAATGGGTGTAGCAAAATCTCCTTAAGCATTTTATTGAATAAATTACATAATTATTTAGGTTATGTAATTTGTTTTTATATTTGACGCCAAGTATTGGTCAACAAATATACTTTTTGGTCAACCCAACCCAATCAGCAGTTCCACACCAAAATGGTTTGTTTTGACCCGAACCTGTTTTTGCTAACTACATTCTTACTTACTATTACATGTTACTATGTGTTTTTCCCTAGGGTAATGATCTAATGGGCCTGTATATGATCCAAAAGGGAAAAGTGAGAATTAGTTTTGACTCTTATATAAGTAGCGAAAACGCATCGAGCCTCATGTCTGATATTCAAAAACTGGATGAAGATAGTGGTGCTGAGCTGTCAATGGAGAAAAATGAGGGGAGTTATTTTGGAGAATGGACCCTGCTTGGCGAACGCATAGATTCTTTAAATGTTGTTGCGGTTGGGAATGTGGTGTGTGCTGTTTTAACAAAAGAAAAATTTGAGTCGGTTGTTGGTCCATTGCCAAAGATCTTACAAGATGGATACAGGTATGGTTTCAAAACAGGTTGAACGAGTTGGGTTTGGTTCAACACGGCTAGTTTTTTGGTACGGGTAGGGTTGACCGAAGTGTTTTTATTCGCCAAGTTCCCGAAAATTACCAAGTGCCTTTTTTTTTGGTCTAAAAACTACTTATGAGGAACTTTTTTTTTGGGTCTAAAAACTGCAAAAAAGTTATATACAAACTTTCTTTTTGTCTTAAAGTAACTTTGTTTTATTGTCTAAAAACTGCTTAAAGTTATAAATAACTTTTTTTTGGTTTCAAAATTGCAAAAAAGTTGTAAAAAACTTTTTTTAGGTCTAAGAGTTGCAAAAAAGTATTTATTATTAGTATTATTATTATTATGTGTAAATTTTGCGAACAGTTATAGAAAAACATTTTTTTTCTGAAAAAATATATGTAATTTTGTTAAGGTTCTATGTAATATTACATAAGATATGCTTTTGGCAACAATATGGTTTCATTATCTGATTCTGCTCCATTTAAACATTATTTAGGTCAAGAGAAACTTCTAGTGATTTTCCAAGGGAACCCATCAAAAGTATAGATACATCTTTGCTTTCAAAAGTGCAGCTCTCTGATTTGGTAAGAAAACTGTACCGTGTTTTAGTCTGTGTTTGCGTTTTAGAACAAGATTATGATGAACTAATGTTTGTAATTGTCTAGGAATGGAAAACATGCTTATATTCCACAGACTGTTGTGAGATCGGGCTTGTTCAACCAAAAGATTCAGGTTTGTACTTTTATCGTCTCCGGTTTCCAAATAAAGATTCTTTAGGTCAAACTATGGAGTACATTTAGTTCAGGTTGAAACGTGCCATCTTTTTAAGTCTAAATGGTAAAACAAAGAACTTGAAAAACCGATTTTAAGTAGATTATAAGAAATTAATAAATGGTTTAGCACTTTAGCTCAAAAAGTTTTGTTTCAAATTTAACAACTAATCATTAACTAACAAAAATGTTTAGGCCTAAAGTTTCAGGCCCAAATTCATTATTTTAGGCCAATAAGCAATTTTTTTTTGCTGGTCCAGAATTTTGAACCCCAAATGGTAAAACCGGAAAAACTAAAACCAAAGCGAAGCTGAAAGACCGATATATTAAGTAGTTTATAAGAAATTAATAATGGTTTAGCTCAAAAAGTATAGTATCAAATTTGTAATAAACATTAATCGTTAATTAACAATAATATTTAGGCTCAAAATTTTTGCAAATATATTTTTCTTGCTTAAAATTTTCATGCCCAAATGGTAAAACCGAAATACCCAAAATACCAAAACTGAAGGGTTTCAAAAACCGCAAAACCAAATAATATAATAAACCGTTTTCTATAACAAATACTGATACATTTATTTCATGAACCAGAACATTTGTTCAGCTTAAAAAGATTTTCAAAACAAAAGCTGAAGAAACTTGGGAAAGAAGAGCAAGTATTAAAGGAAAAACAGCTATTCAAAGAGATAAGCGCATCGGGTGGCGTGCCACTAGTGTTATCCACGTGTGCGGACCGAACTCACGTGGGCATACTTTTGAACACGATTATTTCATGTCCCATTGCTTCTATACTTCACTCTCCACTTGATGAGCAATCTGCTCGGTTCTGTGCTGCCTCTGTGGTGGTAGCCTTGGAAGATTTACACAAGGTCATATTAACCTCCACAAGTTGGTTCAGTATCTTACGCACCCGTATTTTATCTGTTTGATATTTTATTTTTTATTTTGTAAATCCAGGCTGGCATTCTATACAGAGGTGTATCACCAGAAGTTGTTATGTTCGCCCAAACAGGACATGTGCAGGTGTGTTTCTGGTTAATTGACCAGCTTATTCGTCTTTTTTCCCGAAATAGATTATCGGTTTCTCATATAAAATTACAGAAGTTTTAATAATCTAATTTGATAACATGATTTACGGTGTTTTATGTTTAAAAAAAATTGGGGTACTTTCATTTATCCCAGTCAATACTTGGTACAATATCATATGCCTGACAAAAAATCATAATTATTTCTGAGTTTATGGCATCTATACCTTTCCCTTAAAGCATGCATTAGGATATTCAAGTTGTAGTGTATTGAGAAAGAGAAAGGTATAGTGGTCATGTCATAAATTTTATTTATTGAAATGGGTATGCATGATACTAGATTAAAAAATCCCATGTATTGTACGGGTTGAATAAATGTAATGTTACATACTTAGTAATAAAAAGATTGTCTTTAAAAATATAATGCAATCTGTTAATACATACACTCGTCAAATACAATGTAGATCAAATGTTTTGAATTGGTAAATATCGTATTAGCAAACTAATTTTCATTGGCATACATGAAATTGCCCTTCTGAATACATATCAGCTGACTTTCGGCCTGTTCGACCCTTAACCCTGTTTCATTTTTAGCCAGTGGTTTCATTATTCCCGTTTGAGATAAAAAGATAAAGATAAATCGGATCTGTGAACTCATCAGTAAATGAATCTGTGTATGTGTTTTGTATTGTAGCTGGTTGATTTCAGATTTGGAAAGAAACTATCGAGTGAGAGAACGTTTACTATTTGTGGAATGGTCGACTCTTTAGCTCCAGAAATTGTCCAAGCAAAAGGCCATGGATTTGCTGCTGACTGGTAAAACATCAATCTTTGTAACTAGTTAATGTGTTAAATATGGTTACCAATCTGTATAATAATTTTAACAATAATCTGAATTATGAATACATATAAATATATAACAGGTGGGCATTGGGAGTGTTGATCTACTTCATGTTACAAAGCGAAATGCCATTCGGTTCATGGAGACAAAATGAACTTGATACCTTTGCAAAGATTGCAAAAGGTCAATTTACCCTCCCGGAAACTTTTAGCCCTGAAGTTGTTGATCTCATTACCAAGGTACGCCTAAATTAATCAATTTTCATTTTAAAAAAAAGAGTTTAGTTTGACATTTTGTAAGGTCAATGAATGGCTGTAAAACTTCAAAACTGATATATGTTCTTTACATTTGATAAAATATTGTTGACTTTAAAAGTCCGCCGTATCTCTTTCTTCACAAACTGAAAAGCATAATCTTAATACTTGGTCGGAAACTGTTCTCTTTTTAAAAGTCAATGGTCTTATCTTTTCTCATTAATTGAGCAGCAAACTGATACGAGTATGTTAAAACTTACACGATTGACCACTACTTTGACCTCAAAAGTCAACAGAATCTTTTTTCTCATTATTCGAGTAGCAAAAGTCAACAGCGGTTCTTTTTTTTCTTACGATTTTAGCAGCACACTAATACGGGTTCTTTAAAATTTACAGAAATTGACAACTTGATTTGCCTCGTTTTCCTCACAAATTAAACTAGATTCGGATTCTTAGTCAAACGGTTATGGATTCGGTTATGGATTCTTTAAATCCTTTGGTTATACGGGTTTTTTTAACCATTTTTATTCTTTTTGAACCTCTAGTTACTTGTAGTAGACGAAAACAAAAGACTTGGAAGCGGAGGCGCAGTCTCTGTAAAAAGTCATATGTGGTTTGATGGTGTCGACTGGGAAAGTGTAAAAAATGGTAGCTTCACCGTTCCACAGGAGATCCTGACTCGTATTGATCAGTATCTTGAAACTCGTCCTGTTGACACCTCGGCACCAGATGTTTTGGAAAATGATGACGTGGATGAACTCAACACGCCAGAATGGCTCGAAGACTGGTAGAAGGTCGGGTCAAATCGTTGACCATCTTCTTTGCATAAACTTTGTAAGCAGACATTATACGGAGGGTATTGGTTTTCAGTTCATATTTCAACTTCTGTAAATAGGCGTATATGGGTTGTGTATGCAAGAGTTTTGCTTCTGGACATCTTTTATTTCTGAAAAATTGACTTTTAAACATTAAATGTATTTATATTTATTTTGCTAGTATTATTATAGGAAGTTGCACTATTTAAAGTTTTGGCAGAAAAAAGATCATCAATGAATGGGAGTTAAGTGTTATAAACTAGAGAATGAAAGATATTTTTATTCATATTACTTTAAAAATACAATACACACATATATATATATAGATATTGGATCATTTCAGAAGTTTTTTTACTGCGAGAAGTGCGAGAAGTAAATGTGTAACTTCATTAATCCCTAATTTCACTCCCTTTATATACATATATGTTTATATCTATCATAAGAATACCCAACTAGATGAGACTTATATTTATTATTTTAGGGTAAAGTTAAAATACAAAGGACAATAAAAATGAGATGAAATCCAGTCCATTGATTTTAGATTTGAATGACTGAGATTAATTTAATAAATAAAAATTGATGGAAATGACATGAAGGTAATAACTCACAATTTGTTGACTTTCTCTCTCCATATGTAAAGCACATGTCAATTCCCTCATCATTTTAAAATGTCCATAACTTTTTCATACGGCATTATTTTTTTAAAAAAAATTCACCATAATAATAAGTGTTTTTTATCTTTAATATGAGTATCATATTGTTATACAAAAATAAAAAAAAATTAATGAGTTTTTTTAATTGTATTTTTTTGTTGTTCATTGTGTCTTTTAGTTGAGTTTTCATATAAATTGTATTATAGATTTTGATCATTATATTTTTCAATTGGTACCCATATTAAAGACAAAAATTAAAACAAAGATTACGTCATTGTGTCGTTTTGTTCATCATTAATTTTAGTTATTATGTAATACGTTCATTGTCTTTATTCGGATTAACATATGACAAATTCATTTAATTTGAGAAAACTAATATTGCGTTCATTGTATATTACGTTCAAGTTATTGTGTAATATGTTGTTTCCATTGTGTTTTGCGTTTCAAGTCATTGTGTTATATATATATTCACCATTGTGTCTTACGTTTTAGGTCATTGTGTAATACGTATTCACCATTGTGTCTTACGTTTTATGTCATTGTGTTATACGTATTCACCATTGTGTTTTACGTTTCAAGTTATTGTGTAACATGTATTAATCATTGAGTTTTATGTATTAGATAATTTGTTGTTATTTTATCATTATTTTTACATATTATTATTACACAACGGTGTTATTAGTATTGAAAGACACAATGACGAAAAAACACAATTTTTTTCATCATTAATTTTAGTCATTGTGTAATACGTTCATTGTCTTTATTCGGATTAACTATGACAAATTCATTTAATTTGAGAAAACTAATATTGCGTTCATTGTATATTACGTTCAAGTCATTGTGTAATATGCTGTTTCCATTGTGTTTTGCGTTTCAAGTCATTGTGTAATACGTATTCACCATTGTGTCTTACGTTTTAGGTCATTGTGTAATACGTATTCACCATTGTGTCTTACGTTTTATGTCATTGTGTTATACTTATTCACCATTGTGTTTTACGTTTCAAGTTATTGTGTAACATGTATTAATCATTGAGTTTTATGTATTAGATAATTTGTTGTTATTTTATCATTATTTTTACATATTATTATTACACAACGGTGTTATTAGTATTGAAAGACCCAATGACGAAAAAACACAATGACGAAAAAAGACACAATGATAAGCGAAAAGACACAATGGTGCGCGAAAAGACACAATGGTGTGCGAAAAGACACAATGACGAAAAAAACACAATGATAAGCGAAAAGATACAACGGTGTGCGAAAAGACACAATGACGTGATTTTTGTTTTAAATTTTATATAAAAAAATCATACTCATATTAAAGATAAAAAAACGCTTGTTATTATGATGATTTTTTTTAAAAAAATATCATACGAAAATGTTATAGACATTCTAAAATGATGGCAGTATTAACATGTGCCTTGCATGTGGAGAGAGAAAATGTGTACATTTACCTCTATACCCTTTTTCTTTTGGTTCCTACTTGACACATGTCAATTATTTATGACTTCTCACACTTCTTATTTTTGTTACCATTTGTAGAATAACTCGACCCTATTATTTTAATGGAGATATAAGTCTTATATCCTACAAATATATAGGAATATATGTTTTTATTCTGTTTCAGTGTCTACGTGTTGGGTTTGAACTCGTATTCCGCTTGCACATGTACAAGGGATGTAATATCATATTAGATATGTTAGTGCATTGTTCATGCTTAAGTATGGTACTTCTGGACCAAGTAATTCTTCGCCCTTTCTATGGGACGTTTGTTTAGCGATTGTATAATCACGAGTGTGGTTAACGAATAAACTTGGCACATATTAAAATATGCTAACATCTTATGTATAGTTTTATTGATGGGAAAATATACTCAAACTCCAGGCCGAGGTATGAATTTGTTCTTTCAAAATCTATCACTAGAAGTTCCACAGTTCCTCTCGATGATGGTTAAATCGTCATTGTAAACTACGATTATAATGAACTTTTAGAGTGACAATTTTGATAAATAGACATACCTGATTTTTATGAAACTTTTAGCTCTCTTTTAACAATATATAATGAGTCGATTGTACCTTATACAACCAGAATTCTTTGAGATTTTTATTAGAACATCTCGAGGTAATGTTTTTAATGCTTCTGACATTTTAATCTTTTAGGGATTCATATATTTCAAGTGTCCCATACAATTAAGCGGTGACGATGTTCATAAGTTTTATGTGGAGTCTTTTTGAGAATGCAAGGCCAATTAATTATCAAGGGGTTATCATATCCACTACAGGGATTAAATATAAGTTTTCTCATATTTAACTAGTATCATTTGAGAAAATCCATTGTGTCAAAATTTGTGCCTTATTAGCATAATCTCATTCTCTCTGTTTCTTTTTATTTTAAAGACACTCATTTATAGCCAATTGGTTTGACGTCTATGGGTGTTCGAACTTCTGATCCGAAAACGTTTTGCTTGTCGGGCGAATTATTGAAGCCTTCAAGGCATCTTGCCATTTTGGCAAATCATATATGTGTATGTACATTTACACACTTTTATGCATGTAATCATTTTTATTGATTACATTTGTTGCTATAGCATATGAAAAAACTTTATCAACACGTGTTTTGTTTTGGTTCTATATTGTAATATTTTGTACATAAATTGTAGAGATTCATTTATATTTAATACCGGTGTTTGTTTTGAAACTCTGTGTTCCTCTTCTGAAGCAATTTCAATTTCTATAATCGTATCCGTCACTTATTTGACAAAATAACCTTTTCTGGGGGTTTTGTATTAGTCTCTTTTGAGACATTGACCTCTTACGTGGTTATATATATAACATCTTCTAGATGTTTTGTATGTAATCTGTTTTGGGGTTGCACCAACTGCTTTCTTCTGCTCGTATTGAAGGTCGTCGGTATTATTTTTAGAACCGATTTGTCTTCAACGTTTCTTTGCTTGGTAATCTTTCTATGATTACTTTGGTTTCGTAAATGCATTTAGTAATTCATTTGCTATTCATATCAAATGTATTCGCTCTTTTGGACTCCAGATTCACATTGATCACTGCAGGGATCCAAAATTTGATGTTGATGATGCATTTCAAGATATGTGCCAAACTTCCCTTATTCTTTCCTCCCCCTAAGTCTGGGAATATTCAAGTTTTGAGAGTTAACATATTATAATGTGTTGTAAATAAGTCTCCTGCCAATGTCTATAAATATTTGGAAATGACAACGAGTAAAAGCTAACATAAATACAAAGTTGTTATACGGTCCCATTTTCGTTCTTTGTGGCAGTATTGGTACATCTACCTCAGAACATAATATTCTCAAGTGAGACCGACTTGGTTAGATTTGGAGGCTAGGTGTATTGGGGAGTACTTGTGCTTAGCAATTGGTTTTAAACTTATTAGTGCAGTAATATATCCTCATCTGGAGATGGAAATTTGCATCTCATCAAGAGTAGTTAGCAATTAACTATAATTATTCAGCTAAGTTGCTTTATATGTGAATATGAATTACTGGATGTTTAACAAATAAAGTGCATTTGGTTAGTAACATCTGGTTACTTACCATATTTGTTATTATGTGCTATATATTCTTGTTGATATTTTGTTTATCTAATATGACCTTCTGGCCACATTAGTTAACATCTCATGAAAATATTGAATATCATTTTTTTTCGTGATTTTAATGTGATAATCGTTTATATGACTATATTTGAAATTTAGTAAGTTTCTTCAAGATTTTCTAGAATATAAGAAATTATTTATTATAGACCATGATCACATACTTTACACCGATCATTATATCATCACATTCATTTCAAGGATTGTATTACAAACCATGAAAGTTAACTTGAATGATAGCTGCACTACAATTTCTTTAATTATGTACATGATCACGACCTTCACATTGATCATTATATCATCACATTCACTTTAGGGAATGCGTTAACATCACACAACTTTTATGGTGAACGTTTCAAACATTGTATATTACAATCTTGCTAGTTCAAGAGCATATTTAAGGTTTGACAATGAAAAATGTTTTATTGAAACTTTTTTTATGAATAGAATTCTTATCACTTTATATAAATGAAAAATATATGATCGAGTTATTAAGATTTATCGGTTTAAAAATCTTACAAGTTTGCATATGTTTATGATAAACTTAAGGAAGTCTCATATTTTGAGGGTCATGCCTTGACCTCATTTTTTTTCCAAATAAGAAGTCTTTTTAAGCATGCAACATTCCTTTAAGTTTCTTACTAGGTTATTGATGACCGTCGTTTTAGTCATTCAAAAACCCAATTAAACTAAATAGTTAGAGTAAGTAGGGTATCGTATCCACGAGGAGCATGTGGTCAGTATTACAAAGTTTGTTTGATTTTTAATATAAAATTAATTAACTAAGATGGACAAACGATGTCAAGCGAAAATTAAAAGATTGATTTTAAAAACAATTTAAAGAAAATGCAACCTTCTCCGGGTTCAGGTTCTAGGTTCACACAAAACTCGTTTGATAAATTGGACACCACATAGACATGGTGTTGGAAATTAGTTAAAGTAGATATTGAGACAGGCTTTTGTCTTCAAACCTATACAATTCAATTACTCAGTCTACTAGTATCAAGTCAACCCCCTTTAGTCACCCAACCCGCTTCTAGGTTTTGTCATCAACCGAACATGGTTGTAAAGAAAGAGCTCAAAACACCAACAAACTTTTTAATTAACTAATACTTCAATTTGCTAAATGTTTGTCATCACATAAACAAATCCAATACATAAACAAACAAAATTGAGTGTTTAACCTATATGAATCATTTACCCGAAGAAAGTTACAACGAGATTAGTCTTGCCTCATTATGATTATGCTGTCTTGATCTGTGTGACACGCAGCCCTAGGCTGCCTTCTCTCCCTCGTCAAAAACCCCAGTCGTCCAAACAAATATTCACCTCCAAAAATCAGCCGCCTCCCTCACGTCCAAGTGTGTCAGCCCTGTTCTACGTGACCCCTTTTTTTATCAATTCTCTTGTCTTGGGTCATTAGTCATATTTGCTCGTGGCCCACCAGAAGTCAATTTACTTGTGCAGCCCAAAATGTAACAAAAGTTAACTGACATTCTATTTTAACTCCAATGAATATCGAATGTATACAGGTGCACCATATCTCCATTATCACATAAATTATTTTATTAGTTTTAAACTAAAAGACTAAATATCTATATATCTAGCTTTTTCTTTCATTCTGTTTATATATTATTAATCAAGAACACGTGTGATCCTTTCCGAACTTTTCAAGACTCCAAAGAATACTCATAAATGCCTCCAATATGTATTTTAACTCTAGCCAACCTGAACCACGAAAGCACTCTTGAAGTACCAAAGTTCTTACGAATAACCAACTAAAAACTACAAAATTGTACAAATAAATACATGATTTATACCTGGCCATCACATCCCCACACTTATCTTTTGCTTTCCCTCAAGCAAACTCTCATGCAACACATATAAATCGATCGATGATTCATAAATTACCACGATTAATACTAGTGAGGTATAACGTCAGACCCAATTCCCAAGAACTGACACTATCAAGGTTGATAACCCACCAAATAATTTAATGTTACAATTTAAAACTATGGAACCGCCCAAACGAGTGTACTTTGTTTCCGGTTAAGGCACACATGGTCATACCCCTCATTATATAACATCTCTCCTCTCGGTTTAATATCTGGACTAGCAAAAGATGTGCTAGTATCACTCTGCTCTCAATATCACTCATAAGCAAATATTCAACCATAAAGCTGCTTTGACACAAATGCAAATCAAGAGGTCTTAAAAGTGTTGTAACGGGACCAAGGTGTAAGGGTATGCAAGGGAATTTTTGAAGTAGCTCAGACGATCCGATCCGGCTTATTACAAAACAACTAAATAAACAATGACTTAAATTATTCCAACGACTAAATAACTAAACAAACTCACTGACTTTCATTTACAACCAATACTGACTAGAACATTGACTCTTTTTGAGCTTTTCTTTGACTTTTTATTATTTTTTTTCCTTTTTTTTCTAAATAAATGAACTGCTGAATACATAACTGAATATACACAGACATATTTTTGGCTTTTTCCTCAATTTTTTAAGCATAATAACGTAATGCTTAATACTGGAACAAATACAGATATAAAATCAAAAACAAATACAATTACAAATAAACCTAGTAAGCCGGATCGTCTCGTAACATAATATCGGGGTTAACAAAATGAAAAAAATAAGTCCAAGAAAGGTTTTCTAAGGGACCCAACCCCCCCGCCCTCACTTTAACCATCCCCATATGTATAATGTATGAGGCCCCAACACCTCAGTACCCACACTCTCGCTCATCCAGACGAGGCTTAACCTAATTGCCTGTATCACTTTTGCATTTTGCCAACTACGATCCCGTAATCCATGACATCAATGAATGCACTCAAATGACATGTGTGTATTATATATTATATGTGTATTATATTTATTGGGTCAACTCACACACGTACCAGAGGAATAGGGTTGACGATATAAACATGTGTACATGTCCCCATGACTTGTTATCCCCGCCTAAACGATCCCATTTTCAAAATTTCTTTTTGAAAAACATTTGCATGGGAAGACTTTCGAGAAGCTTAAAAACTGACCATGACCAAAGACCTCTACTTGGCATTAATAATAGCAATAAATTATTTACAATTCCGGCTTTTGCGCACAATCAAGGCACTATAAATTTTACCCCCATCCCCACACTTGAGGTTGACATTGTCCTCAATGTTTAAAATTTAGCATTTAAAAGAACATTAACGAGGACGGGGTTAAATTTATTTCTTATTTTATTAATTTTAAAACCGGGCTTAATGTGATGGTCCTAAAAATTATACAACTATACAATTACACTTTTAACAATAAAACAAAGAAAACAAAATGAGTTATGAAAACAAAATCACCTGATAAGGAAAATAAGCCACTCAAATATACTCTTGCTTGCGCTCAACGAAACTGGCTCCTCAATTCACTCAACAGCATCTGCAAACTCTCACACGTGTAGAAGCACGTTTCTCACAACCATTAGGATAGGTCTTTTAAACCGTTTGCAAAACCGTTAATTTTGATTACCAAGCCAAGTTAAATAAATTTCATAATTAAATTTGTTAAACTAGTATAAGTGTTAAAAGACCTAACTCACTTTCATAGGAATCACGATTGCATTTAGCATATGCAACAAGCCCTTTAAACCCCCCGGTAGCCCGGGTGGACGAGAGAGGTCTCGTGAGGGTTTATAGAAAACTACACCCACAAAGTTTTAAATACAACATAATATACACGTACCTGAATACAAGGCCGGGTTGCCTCCCGGTTAGCGCTAATTTTTTGTTAAGGTCTTCAGCCAGTCCATACCTTATGTGTCATTCATGGTGGTCTCGTTGGGTGCTTGCCTCCTTCCGCTCATAAACTTGTTCCATTCTCATCATTAGTTTTGTCCTAGATTAGATCATAGAATTTACACATTTCTCTGTAACAATCAAACTCCACCTTTTTTCTTTTTCTCCTTCTTGACTTCTTCTTTACGTTCTCATCATTTAACCTCTCAATCATAAAACATTCTTTCTTTACTGTTTGATTCTTCTTTTCTGGAGATCCACACTTGTCAGTTTTATGATTAAACGAATTAGAAAACACCTTTAAACTCATTTTCTTTTCTCCGAACCTCATTCTAACAGTTCCATTGGCACAATTAATAATAGCCTTTGTTGTAGCTAAAAACGGTCTACCCATAATAACAGTCGGTTGTGTATTCTTTACACAATCAAGCACGAGAAAATCCACATGATAATAGAATTCACCAACTTTTACAATCACATCCTTTACAATCCCCCTAGGACACTTGGGAGTTTGATCGGCCAACACCACTATTGTTTTAACTTTTTGTAGTGGCCCAAAATCATACTGATCATATAAACTCCCTGGTAAAATACTTACACAAGCTCCAAGATGTTGGAACCCAATAACTCGTATCAATAACAGTAACAACAAACAGATCTCAGATCTGTGTATATACGATTAATACAATTAAGGATCTAGCTCATAATTAACCTTGATTCAGTGTTATGTATGTGTATATATTATCTGTATAATATTAGGTGAAGCTTGAGAGAGAGTGTGGACAGCAATTCGTTAACTAATCTCATTAAACTCACTATTACACACTATTACTCACCCATAAAAACGTGAACAGGAGTTCACTATATATAGAAGGTGATCTGGTTCGCTAACATCCCCTAGCGAACCAGCCTCTCCTTCGTTACATACATAAGCTTAGCGAAACACCCCCTGATTCGTTAACATCCCCTAACGAATCAGGAGGGAATACATTACTTGGCTAGTTCGCTAACATTCCCTAGCGAACTAGCCTTTAACTTAGCGAACTGGCTATTAAATAAACTAATTATTACATTAATTAATAAACAAAAACGTTAACGATAAATACAAAGACTCAAGACGCAAAACCATGCACTAACAGACACCCCCTCGTCTTGAGCTCTTTGTCTTTAACTTATTTGAAGCGCTTGGACTACCAGTCTCTGCAACTATGAATTCCATGTTCATGACACACACAAACGACTCGTTGGAATTGCATAGCCAGGTCGTAATCTTCTTGGCGCTCGATCAAAATCTGCTTCCTGTGTAGCACATCTTTGTCTGTCTCTGATAAATTAACCAACCACATCGGGTCGATTATCTTGATGAGCTCAGTCTGCAGTCCTCGACCACGAACAATAACGGCCTCGCCAGTATGATTGTCATAGTACCAACGGTTGAAAGGCAGATAAATATCTTGAGGCATTGTCTTCACAGGAACCTTTTTCATCGTCTTTGGCGGCTTCACTTTCAAGACAAGTTTCTTCCAGCCGGTCCTTGGATCAATCTCGTCAATGCGCTTACGTCTTGGGACCTGGGGCTTGAAGAATTTGAAGCCATGATTGACCTCGAACAGTAAGTGTTGGTGAAACCACTCAGCTGTTCGGTAACCCCCACGATTGATAAATGGACGTCTCGCGAGGGTACGAATATCCCACCGCGGTAATGTCAGAACATCCATTATCTTCTCGTAGTATTGGACACCCTTTTCCCACTTGACTATACATACTTTAAGGTCAGAATCATAGAGCCAGGAGACAATATCCCCATGTACCTTAGAAACGGTCTGAAGGTAGCCACCTAATTAGCCTTAACCCAAGCAGCAGCAGTATCTTTTCTTTCTTGATCTACATAACGATATGCACTGATAATTTTACCCACTTTATGACGTTTGAACCATCTTTCTACGTCCTCATCAGTCACTTCTTTGAGTGAGGGTACTGTTCGCTGCACAACCTTTTCCAATTCATCCTCAGTCTCTTTAAATACTTCTTCATGAAATACTGGAGCACCTTGATCAACGTTCGTGTGTTGATACAAGTCCGGGTACTCATCAGCTGTCACATCCTCCATCTCAATGTCCTCATTCTCATAAATAAAATCCGTATTCATAAACAACGGATCAACTTCCAAATCCTCCTCAGTTATCACTTCGACATCGGGCTCAGTCTCTAAAGCAGTCAACTGATCGTCATTCAGCCCAAGCAAAATTGAAATCTGCGTCCGTGTTAACGATCTTTCTGCAAACTCCCCAACCTCTAACTCATCTCTATTCACCACACTCTTAACCACCCCTGATCCATCAACAAATATCACTGTGTTAGCTGCAATCATTTCAATTGGCTTGGCAGCTGTTGGATCTTGATAAATAATTATTTGTTTGCTCGAATCATCACCGCCACTAACACCAGCACCAGAGGATGAACCATGCGATTGTTTAGGCTCACCTCCAGCATCAGATTCGTCAGGATCATCATCGTCATTATTGAGTTTCTTGATGGCATCTTCTTTACAAGTTAATTGTAAAATCAACTCTTCTTGTTCCTTTAATTTCACCCCCTAAAACCAAAATAAATTTTAAAAGAAAAATATGACAGAAAATAAAGATAGTCATCCTTGTTTAAGGATATCAGCGAGGGTCTTCAATCCGTTTAAATCAAGCAAAAATTTAAAACGTGTTTTGTCAAAATCTTTAGTAAACAGATCGGCTTTTTGAAAATCTGTGTGCACTTTCTCAAGATCAATTAATTTCTTTTCATAGCAATCCCGTATAAAATGATATCGAAGTTTGATATGTTTTGTTTTAGAATGTTGTACGGGATTCTTGGTGATACTAATAGCAGCAGAATTATCAATCTGGATAGGAGTAGTAAGAAACTTCAAACCGTAGTCGCGAAGATGTTGTTGTTTCCACAAAACCTGGGAACAGCAACTCGAGGCTGCAACATACTCAGCTTCGGCGGTTGAAGTGGAGACCGTTGTCTGCTTCTTACACTGCCAGGAAACAAGCCGGTTTCCTAAAAATTGACATCCCGCTGTAGTAGACTTGAAATTGATCTTGCATCATCCATAATCTGAGTCTGAGTAGGCAGTAAGATCAAAAGTATCATCCTTGGGGTACCACAACCCGATGTCTGGATTTCCCCTCAAATACTGAAGAATTCTCTTGACTACAGCTAGGTGAGTCACTCGTGGACTTGCTTGATACCTAGCACAAAGACAAACAGCAAACATAATATCAGGGCGAGAAGCCGTTAAATACATTAAAGAACGGATCATGGCACGATAAAGGGTCGGATCAACGGTATCCTCCAATTCATCCGGTGATAAATTGTGACCCACTGGAAGAGGAGTAGAAGGGATTTTTCCGGCAGTAATCTTGAACCGTTCCAAGACATCGTTCAAATACTTAGTCTGGTGAATAAAAATTCCGTGAGCAGACTGGTGAACCTGCAACCCTAAAAAGAAATTCATCTCTCCCATCGAGCTCATCTCTAACTTTGTTTGCATGGACTTCTCGAACTCCTTACACAATGTGTCGTTTGTAGACCCAAAATTAATAACGTCGACATAAATCTGGACTAGGAGAAGATCGTCACCAATAGTTTTATGAAATAAAGTGCAGTCGACAGTCCCTCATTTGAAGCCATTATCAGTCAGATGGTCGGCGATCGTGCCATACCAAGCTCTCGGGGCTTGATGTAGACCATACAGGGCCTTGTTTAATTGGTAAACACGGTCCGGACAATCAGGATCTTCAAAACCAGGAGGCTGTAAAACAAACACTTCCTCGTGTAATTCACCATTGAGAAAAGCATTTTTAACATCCATTTGATAGACCTTGATATTCTTATAAGCTGCATATGCCAGGAAGATTCGAATCGACTTTAATCTTGCAACTGGAGCATATACCTCTGTGTAATTAATAGCCTCTTGCTGATGAAACCCCTGCACCACTAGACGTGCTTTGTTTCTCACAATTACTCCACGATCATCCTTCTTACACTTATATACCCACTTAGTCGGAATTGCCTTCTTGACTCTAGCAGGTTTATCAATAAGATCCCAAACACCTAAACGAGAAAATTGTTGTAGTTCTTCTTGCATAGCTTCTACCCAAGAAGGATCTTGTAAAGCCACACGAGGAGTTGTTGGCTCGACTTGAGATAGAAAACAGGAAAACTTAGTAAGATTTACAGTTCCCGAAGAATGTAAGTTAGTGTAAGCACACAATATGTTATTATCACTTGACGAAGTAACTTGATGACGTGTACGAACACCCACATCAAGTTCTCCAATGATGTTTTCCTATGGATGATATCCATGAATCCGAAGAATGGGATTCTCAGGAACAACAACATTATCAAATAAGTTAGTGTAATGGTCACCTAACTCGGGAGATGAAACATTATCACTGTCAAGATCAATAACTTGATCTTCAGCTTGATCATCATCAGAAGAAGCAGAAACATTATCAATAGCAACTGGAGAAACAACTTGAGGTTCTTCAGTTGGAGCATCTTGTTGAGCTTCAACATCATTAGAACTTGAAAATCTTGGAATGGTCAAATGATCTTCAAAGTATGCTCGAACCAGATCTTCGTCGATGTGTTCAGTCGAAGGAGTAAATGAATTAAATAAACTATCGTAGTCAAACATCCAGTCTGGACCTTTCCCTTGAGAAGGAGTTGTGTACTTTTGACAGTCCACATGGTACCATTCTTCAACACAACCTGATGTGAAATTAAAAACCCTTTTCTTTGGAGATGCATATCTCAAGAAATACCCTTCGATAGCTTTTTCTTCAAATTTACCCGAATCCTTCTTCAACATTGTACACGGACACCCAAATGGTTCCAGGTACTTTAAATTAGGTTTTCTATTATTTAAGAGCTCGTAGCTTGTCTTCTTGAGTCATTTCACAGTTAGAACTCGATTAAGCGTATAACAAGCTGTATTCACTGCCTCATTCCAGAATTGGACAGGAAGCTTTGAATCAGCGAGCATAGTGCGTGCAGCTTCAATCAGAGTTCTATTTTTCCGTTCAGCAACACCGTTTTGTTGAGGTACATAAGGTGCATTATATTCTCGGTGAATTCCCTTTTGAATACAGAAGAAATCCAATATAGTGTTTTTGAATTCAGTACCATTATCACTTCGGATTCTCCTCACCTTTTGTTTATACAGTGATTCGATCTTAGTAATAAGGTTTTGTACCAAAACCGGTGTTTGATCCTTCAAACTCATAAATAACACCCAAGAGTATCTTGAATAATCATTAGTCACTACAAGACAATACCAGTCTCCAGAAATACTCGCACGATTCACAGGACCAAACAAATCCATATGAAGTCGTTCAAGAGGAGTATCAATGGAATTCAATAACTTAGAGGGATGTGTCTTCTTCTTCTTCTTCTGCTTGCCCTTTTTGCATGCAACGCAGTGATCGGATAACTTAAAATTCTTTAACAAGACACCCTCAACTAAGTCATTTGCCATTAAATAATTCATCTTTCTGACATGTATGTGACCCATTCTACGATGCCATAGAATCGAGTCTTTCTCAGTTGCTTTCGAGACAAAACATGTTTCGATCGATGTGGATACCTTAGAACTCATATTTAAGACATAAATATCATTTGATCGTGGTGATCGCATGACAACCATGTCCTCGTGAATAACATAACCCGGTTTCAAGATAAGACATTCTTTATTAGTAAATATCGTAGTGTACTTTTTATCACAAATCTGCGATACACTAAATAAGTTATGATCAACTTTGTCGCAATAATTCACTTTCTCAAACGTAATGTGACCATTTGAAACTTCACCCTCTTGTGTTATCATGCCCCCAGAAATTCCCAGCAAACGCTACATAACCCCCTTGAATATTTCTTACGTTGGTTAACAGGTCGAGATTCCCAGTGATATGACGAGAACATCCGCTATCCATAATCCAGTTTTCATCAGAAATGGTCTTGGATGAACCCTACACACAAATAAAAGTGATTAGTTCAAAAAGGCAGCCCAGGCCTCGGTCTTGGGCACCTTTTGGTTTTCTCTTTGATCATTAACTTGAACAAACTTTTGTTCAGCCACTTGTGAATAAGTTATCGGCTTCCTAGACTTTCGTCTTAAGTAAGCTGCCTGAACAATGTTTGAATTCTTGTTCTGACATATGGGTTCAGTTGGAACGAATTTTGGTTTTACTTGAACATGTGTCTCATTGACATGAAGAACCTTCCGAGGATTCACATTAGAGAACAAAATATGAGTATCATCAGCATGCGACACAGGTCGTTTCAAAATCTCCTTGACCAATGGAATTGGCTTAGATTTGTCCTTTATAAAAGGATGAAGATTCTGATAGTTCTGCTGACTACAATTCCTCACAACATGACCCTGTTGACCGCATAAGAAACAACTTCGCATGTCTACACGATGTTGTTGCGTGGTATTTGGAATGAATGATGCAGACGGTTGATGATGACTCACATTTTTGGTCATACTTTTTGCAAACTCATCAGATAATTCAGATTTCTTCTTTAGGTAAAAATCTAAATTAGAACAGTTCAAAAAACTTTTTAGTGTATCTGTCTCATTTGACTTCACATAGTTAATTTTCTTAGCTTGTTTTAAAATTTGTTTTGCCTTAGTTAATGGGTCAGATTGAACTGATGTTTTTGTTTGAGCATACACACGTTCAAGTTCTTGAATTTTTGAAGTTTCATTGACAAAAACACTCTCAATAAGTTCAGGTTTGATGATACTTATTGGAATATCTTTTTCAGTTTACATGATGTCCATTCCTTTTAACTTAAAAACTCAATTTTTAATGAAGACTTAGAACTCGGAGGATTATTGAAACGCATTTAAGTCCTCGTCAGAAATCTTTGGTTTAACTGACTTCTTTGCCCTCACTGGTTTGGTTTTCACAGTTTCTTCCTTGTTCACTTGAGATTTGAATGAACCATACAACGCTTCCTCAAACTCTTGAGGTTCGCAAAGAATATGATTAGAACTAGGAATGTTCTTATTCTTGTGTATTATCTCAGGTTCAAACACATCTTCAATAATCACTTTGTCAACATTTTCAACAAAGACCTTTTTACTTTCCACAAGAGGTTTTTGAGGAGCAACTTGGGGTTTGACAATTTCAGGTTTAACCAATTTAGGTTTTTCAGAAATCACAGATTCTTTTTGAATCAAATCCTCTTCTTTTCTTGAAAAAGGATTAATTTTATAATCATTATGGAAAGGTGGTGGAATTTCAACAAAACCAATACCTTTCTTGGAATCCTTTTGTTTTCCAGATACCTCAATGATTTCATTTAATAGAAAAGATGAATTTCTAAATTTCCCCAATTTGTTCTTCAACTCAAGAACCTCATTCTCAAGCTCAGTTATCTTAGAACGATGTTTCAAGATTTCCCGAAACTTTTGGTCATTAATGGTCATTTTCACAGATAACTACGCTTTGAGATCGTGGTTACTGGTCGACAATGCTTCAATATTTTCTCGAGATCTCCTTTGAGATTCAAGAGATTGTCGATAAGTATCCTTAAGAGAAGAAATTTCTCTTATTAGACTATCATTTTGATTTTTCAATGCTTCTAACTTAGATTTGTTAGATTCACAGTCAACACATGATGCTTTAACAAATGAAGTAGCAGAAATAGAATTACTAACCTCGTTAATCTTGGCCATGCAAGCAAACATTGATTCGGAAGGCTTGTCGCAAGAGTCGTCAGAATCAGATCCAGAATCGTTATCGGAAGACATCTCACTACCAGTTGCATCTTGACAATCTTTATGTAACCCAAACATAGCCAAATTTGCTTGAACATCATTGCATAGTAACCGTTGTGACCAGTCGGTTCCATCTGCTAACATTGCTTGTGTTGTAGAAGAAGATGGTTTCTTTTCAGTATCACTTCCTCGTGGTGTAGAAGCATTTTAACTTTGACCACGAGGACCAGTGTATTCTTTCCTTGGTTTGTCACATTCCTTCGCGAAATGCCCAAATTCTTGACAATTATAACACTTTACTTTTAATTTGTCAAAACCCAACTTCTTGTTTAAAGCTGGAAGATCTTTTCCAGTTATGTGCATGAATCTTTTAACTTTACGGACGATCATAGCCATGTTCCATTTTAAATCCATGATTTCTAGATCATCTGGATCTATCTGATCATAGTCCTCATCTGTTAAATCACTTGTGGCAATCTTACTACTCACTAAGTTTTCATATGAAGACATAAAAGCCGTCAGAAAAGCAAAGTTTTGCTCATCTTCCTTCATATTAACACTCGGTGATGTAGCAAATGGATTTGTATTAGTTGAACTTCCATAACCACCCGAATTACCAGCAGAGTAGAAACAAACTTTTGGATCATTAAACATAGTTGATTCTTGTTCACTTGCAGCATGAGTAAGAAAAGCAGTGATTGGAGAGATCGTTGAACTAAGAGGCATACTTCCACCATAGAAAGCTGGATCTTGATTTTCTTTGGAGGATTTTTGACACTTAAGATCGTATTCTCTAGCTTCGATCTTTTGTAGAAATTCAAGTGCTGTCAAGTCTTCATTCCCAAAATAGTCATTCTTTTTCAAAACCATTAGAAATGTTGAGTAAGAACTTGGAAGCACACTTTTAATAGTGTCAATTTTATCCCTTTCAGAAATTTCTATTTTCATCTTGTCCATTTCAGCAATTAAATGACTAAATCTTGTAGTCATCTCTTCAACTATTTCTCCCTTCAATAGATTAAATTTTCGAAACTGAAACTTGAGCATCACTTTCTTACTCTTAGCTGTGTTTCCCATGCTTCTCATACGCAGATTTTGAAATAAAGACGTACATCTCTTGATACTACCAACTTGATGAAAGATATTTTCTGGTAATGCCATAGTCAGAGTAGAATAGGCTTTTATCTCGATTTCTAAAGCTTTCTTCTCTTCTTGTGAGTATTGAAAAACAGCTTTAGGAGTATACCCAATAGTATCATCACCAATCATTGGTGCCACATAAACTTCATCAAGACAGTAAGAACAATCAGGATGAACAGATCCCAAATGTGCACGAAACCGAGCTTCCCACTTGGCAAAGTCACTGAACTTCATCAATCTTGGACATTTAGAATGCGAACCTATCTCGGTATCAAGTTGCAACATTTGTTGCATCAACATGTTTTGAGACGCTAATGCATACATGCCGGCCATTTTTGAAAAGTTTTTTTTAAAACAAATTAAAGGTTTAACGAATAAGGATTAAGATTTAACGAACTGTAACTGTAGCGAACTGCAAACAGTTGTAGCGAACTATAAACAGTGTCTAACGAATCAACCCTTAACGAAGTTAAGATCGATCAGTGGCGAAGTAACTTAACGAATGAGAAACTTGTTTAGCGAATCACAAGTCAAGTTAACGAATTAGTGAACAGTTATAGCGAACTGTGAATAGTGTAGCGAATCAAGTCTTAACGAAGTTAAGATTGAAAGTTAACGAATCACAAATAAGGTTAATCAACCAAATGACGAAACAGATAACGAATGACAAGTCAACTTAACGAATTGACCAAACGAATCACAAAGGATTAGTTTAGCGAATCACAAAGGATTGCTTAGCGAAATAAGATAACGAATCAGCTACAGTTAATTAGTGAATCACACTATAGCGAATCAGGTTGTTACAACAGTTTGTAACAAACTCTAACACCTTATGCCACGTGGCAAAGGTTGTTAGGACACAAATTCCAAGAAGAACACGTGTCACACGAATCGGTTAATCTAGTTAACGAACTAGATAATACGAACCAATAACTCACTCGAATTGATTAACGAACTGGGTAGCGAAGTAGCAAAATTGATAACGAATCACAGATAAACATATAGCGAATCACCATACAGATGATAGCGAATTACGTTCATCTTCAAATCTTCAAAAATTCAAAGCAATTTTCCAGAAATTTTGAATATCAAACCCAGAAACCCAGAAATACCAGATTTGTAATACTACTTCGTTTCTCAACCAAAACGCACAAATAACCTATCAATCTTCTCGTAATCAAATTCCTAATCCAATACACATCATCTCGTAACCGATTAACATAAATAGCCAAACCAATTTTGACCAAAACACAACCCTGTTTCAGACTTAAACCGAAATCAATACCAGACAAAACAAATCCAAACCACACCTCAATTCCTCTAATCCGAACCTCTACAATACCTTAACCAACACGAATTCAATCCAATTCGTTTATAATTCAACCAATTCAAACCAAATTCGATTCAAAAACTCTAAAACAGAAAAAAAATTAATAAAAACGATAACAATTAAACCAAATCAAGTGTATGAGCACCAACAGCTCTGATACCACTTGTTGGAACCCAATAACTCGTATCAATAACAGTAACAACAAACAGATCTCAGATCTGTGTATATACGATTAATACAATTAAGGATCTAGCTCATAATTAACCTTGATTCAATGTTATGTATGTGTATATATTATCTGTATAATATTAGGTTAAGCTTGAGAGAGAGTGTGGACAGCAATTCGTTAATTAATCTCTCTAAAACTCTCTATTACACACTATTACTCACTATTACTCACCCATAAAAACGTGAACAGGAGTTCACTATATATAGAAGGTTATCTGGTTCGCTAACATCCCCTAGTGAACCAGCCTCTCCTTAGTTACATACATAAGCTTAGCGAAACACCCCCTGATTCATTAACATCCCCTAACGAATCAGGAGGGAATACATTACTTGGCTAGTTCGCTAACATTCCTTAGCGAACTAGCCTTTAACTTAGTGATCTGGCTATTAAATAAACTAATTATTACATTAATTAATAAACAAAAACATTAACGATAAATACAAAGACTCAAGACGCAGAACCATGCACTAACACAAGATCCAACAAAGCCCTGTCTAATTTAAAATCACCTATTTGTATTGAAATAATAGGTGTTCCTGGATCTTGAAGTTTCAGGGGAAGGGTACCCATCAAAACGGCGTTCACACTAGCAGTTAAATCAAGTTGTTTAGGAAACTTGTGACGTCGCTTGTGGGTACTTAACTCTTCTAAACACTCAACATGATCAGGACTCGCTATAATTTGTTCAAGCAACGGTTTATATATTTTCACTTTTTCAAAATTTTTCCCACTTTTCACTCATAGGTTCCCGTTTACTTAAATTTATTGGTGCAAGTAAAGCCATTGGAAATGGAACTTTCACATTCAAATTACTAATTTCAGAAAACATGTTATTTGAATCACTTTCAGACTTTGTAAAACTTTTAACTTCCTGATCATGTTCACTATCACCCTTAGACACGGTTATATCATTCACTCCACCCTCAACAAATTGTGGTGAATGAGTTTCAACAATAGAAATTTCAGAAAGAGGACGAGTACTTACCTCATTTATGTGGACACTCGTTGTGGTAGACGATTTATGAGCTGGACATATATGAGTATCAATACAAAGCTTGCCTTGGTCTCTTCTGACGATTGCCACTTCTTCAGTTAATTGTCCAACCTGCTGCGACAATGCCTCGATTTCCTTGTCTCTAATCTCGTTGCCTTTCTGAATATCCATCATTAACTCAATAGTTGTATCCAATTTTTCATTGATGGAGTTATCATTCGACTCATGCTGACCCGTTTGCCAATTCCCTTGAATCTGAAAGTTTCTTTGATAATTACTTTGACCTCCTTCATAACAATTATGAATTGGTGCCTCAAAAGATCTTGCATTCTGATGTGGTGGCTCGAACAGTGGGGCGTTTTTTGGTACTATAGGCACAAAATGACTGGCAACTCCTCTAACTGGGGCTCTGTGATTCGCCCTATGCACTACATCCATATACTCATCCTGACCCTGATGTCCTCCATAATCGTTCTGTTGATCACCATTATACCTTTGCCGACCGAATTTGACCGGATTCTTACCTCTTTGATTAAATGGTGGCACTGAAGGCACAATCTCATCAAACTCTTCATATTCATATTGGTTTTTGGTTTGAGGATGTGGCAGGTCAAAGTTAGAAAATTTTTGTTTTTGTGAGAATGGCGGGTACAATGGGCTACCTGGTGGACTTTGATTACTGTAATAACTCATAACCGAACTACACATATGTTGCCAACACGATAATAAGTTCCTTCACAAGCAAAGACAAGCAATACCACGCGTAATACCAAACTTAAACAAAAAGAAATAAAAAGGAAAATATTTTTTTAAATATATATATATATATATATATATATATATATATTCTTTTATTTTTAATCAAACAAGTAACGCAACACTAAGCGCACTAGCTCCCCGGCAATGGCGCCATTTTGATGACCGTCGTTTTAGTCATTCAAAAACCCAATTAAACTTAATAGTTAGAGTAAGTAGGGTATCGTATCCACGAGAAGCATGTGGTCAGTATTACAAAGTTTGTTTGATTTTTAATATAAAATTAATTAACTAAGATGGACAAACGATGTCAAGAGAAAATTAAAAGATTGATTTTAAAAACAATTTAAAGAAAATGCAACCTTCTCCGGGTTCAGGTTCTAGGTTTCACACAAAACTCGTTTGATTAATTGGACACCACATAGACATGGTGTTGGAAATTAGTTAAAGTAGATATTGAGACGGGCTTTTGTCTTCAAACCTATACAATTCAATTACTCAGTCTACTAGTGTAACGATTCCGGCAAATTCAGGTATACCCTAGCCGGAATATACTATTTACGTGTTATTCAATACTGAATATATGAATTATAATGTGTTTATACGAGTATATAAGATTCACAGTACGAATTATACTCGAATGAACAGTTAGTCGTATTAGAATTACGATTAACTATTGAAACCCGAACGAATCGGGGATTACGTCATAGATGGAATATATGATGTTTAGTAAGGTTTACGAAGTATTAAGGCTTCGGGATAAGTGAATTATAGCACAGAAAAAGGATTTCGATTTATTAGTACGTCGGTACGTTAAACAAAACCTTTAACATCAAACCAAGCAAGAGACGATCGATCAAGCCGAAAAATATGCACAATGACCGACAATATGATGTGTTGAGTCAATAAATGTCATGGTTTAAGTTTTTAAAGATTTTAAATCGGTTTTATATAAATTTTATTTTTAAGCCGAAAAACGACCGTTTTAGCCTCGTTTTAAGCCGAATTAAGCGTTTAACCGAAAAACGAATTGAACCAGATTATCCACAATGTTATCTGGATTACACAATCCAAATGTGTGGCCATGGTTGGACTTGTGGGCCCCCCTCCCCACCTTACTATGGACCGATCGGTCCATAGCCTCACCATACACACCTCATTTTCTTTTTTCTAATCTCCTAACTCCAAAATCCTCTCAAATCTCTTCAACCTTCATCCAAACTCTTGATTTTTAACAAGAATCATAAGGTAAAAACATGATTTTAATGGTTGATTCTTAGTTTTGATTCCATAATCTTGAGAAAATGAGGTTTCAAATGAAAAATGGGTGAAAACCCGAGATGAAACCGATTCTTGGAGGATCAAGTAATGTATACAAGTTATACAAAGGATCTTGGTTCAAGAAAGTAGTTAAAAGAGTCAAAAACGAATTTTTACGGTCAAAATCTTTGTTTTGATGTTTTAATCGAAACCATGAAAGAAATGGCTTGATTGTGGGTATAACTTGCTTGGTGTGGTGTTGTTGTGCTTGTAAGTGTTGTATCTAGTGGCTAGCAAAGGCTAGAAACCAAGATCTTTGTGATCTAACGCTAGAAAACACAAAGTAGTTCGGTTTTCGTATGATTTAGTTATTTTGGACAGATTGTGATAGACCTAGAGTTGGGTCACGAAATTTCACAGAGATGATCTACACATGAAAATATGAGATCTGTGAATTTTTGGTAATTGTTGGATAAAGGATGAATATTTGGTGAATTTAATGCTCGGTTTTGGCCAAAAATGGTGAAAAATAGCTAAACATCATGAAAAATTCTGGAAAATTTAAGATAAGCTTTTTATAACATATAAAAGTCACACACAAAATTTCAGGTTCATTGGAGAAGTCTAAGTAGGCTTTTCGGTAAAACGAGTTCTAGGGATTTCTAGCTCGGTTTTGGTAAAAATGGCATGAAAAATAAGTTTTTGGTTCTGGAAAAATTACAGGGAACTATGTGGGTGACAGGGGTCATCCCAGAAAAATTTGGGATTTTTCGAAGGTCGTTTGATATTTTCGTCATATTTGGTGTTTAAATGACGTTTAAAAATGGTTAAATAAACCTTAGATATAAAAATTAATTCTGGAAAAATTTTATAAAATTCCTTACTGTCAAAATATGGTTTGTACAAAATTTCAAGGTCCGAGACTAAACGGATATTTATTTGTGCTAAATGGAACTTAAAAACAAACTTTTAAAGCTTAAAACGAGTAAACCGGCGAAGTTCGCCTAAGCGAGCTGACTGGTGCATAAAAACCTTAAAAATGGACTATTTTCATGAAACTAAGTTAATCAAGTAAAAATAAATCATCCGAAAATAATTCGGATGATTTGGGTAATTTTACCCGATTTAACCGTTTCCGGTGTATTAAAGGCGGAAACGGGCCCCGCGGCCAAACGGGGTGTCTAACCGAGCTCTAATTTCACCACTTTAATGAAAATATCAATAATAACTATTTTCGGTTCGTGTGTGGTCAAACTCATTTTGTAAACATAAAGACGGATAACCGTGCTTGGCACGCAAAACGAGAAAACAAACTAACGGTAGTTTTGACTAAAGAACTCTAGGTGATATCACAATCTAAGCCCTGAAAAGTATTTCGGGGTTAACATTGTCCCCGGATCGTGTACGGTACTGGGTTAACAGTGTCCCCAGACGTACCGGTTAACACGAATTTAAGTTATATTGATAGAAATTGTGTAGTAACGATTTGGGGATCGTATTACAGATCTGTACCAGTAGCCGTGCACCGTAGTACATCTTGCTCACAAGAAGGTGAGTTTTCACGAGCCCCTTTTTACTGAACTGTTTTAAATATTTTCCCGGGGCGGAAAGCATGTTTCTATCAAAGTGTTTAAGTACATGCTAATCGCATGGAAACGAATGTATTTATATAATGTTTATTGTACGGAAATCGTACGGTAATGTTTTAAGATGGTAATTAACTGAGTTGCTAATATTGTAAGGCCCGGAACAGTGTTCTGGGTTAACAGTGTCCCCAGAGGTTATTAAATGTATTTCTGGGTTAACAGTGTCCCCAGAGGATATTGGAAATGTTCTGGGTTAACAGTGCCCCCAGAGGTTATTAAATATGTTTCTGGGTTAACAGTGTCCCCAGAGGTTATTAGATATGTTTCTGGGTTAACAGTGTCCCCAGGGGTAATTTGATGTGTTTCGGGGTTAACAGAGTTTTCACTTGTGAACTCAGTATAATTACATTGCTTATTTATGATTTTTATAATGATTTGTCATGGTTTATTTAAATTAGTGAAACTCACCAACTATTCGTAGTTGACCCGTTTTCTTTACATGCTTTCTAGGTACACTCAAATTGGAATGAGTGATATGTGTTCGATGCTGTGTGCTATTTTGTGGAAGTCTAGAGATCTATATTTTGCATTAAATATGTTAATGTACTATCGGTAACACTTATGTGATAACGCTTAGATGGTTATGAAACTCAGAACAATGTAATACGTTTAAATTAATGTAGTGGTGTTTTCTTTATAAACAATGCTGTTGATATCAGATGTGTCTGTTGCATCCCGTGTACGTTTTCGCTGCGGTTACGGGGTGTTACAGAACTTGGTATCAGAGCCATTGGTTATAAAGAATTAGGATGTCTTTTAAAGATACCTAAAATATAACCAGTAGCTCAAGTATTATAGGATCTGAATATCAACTAATAATATATTGTGACGAGATCGGGATGAACTTGGATGGACAAGTGGGTTATTATGGTCCGGAACATAATAACATACTTGTCTGCACGAGGGAATTCAGGGAAAGTCACGGGGGACTTTAATAGGTAAAATTGGCAACATACGTGCAAATATGTGATAATATTGTTATGTGGTCAAGTTGTATAAGTAAGTGTATATTAATTTGATTATGATTTACACTATGGAAAGAACTATATGTTTGTTAACTTGTGTGCAGGTAAAATGTCAAGAACCCCCAGTTTGTCGATTGAGGAGGACCCGGAGGAGGTCAGCTCCGGGGACTCTGGGAGCCCACTCGTAGCATCTAGCACAGAGCCTAGCGAGGCTAGCCTTAGGAGTTCCGGCCAGTCCTCCCCAGCTAGGATTGCCAGATCCCCGACCCCACCAGCACCACAGGCCGCCCCTACACCCCCCGGATTCGGACCCCGCCTCACGGCGCGGATCAGTATCCCACATGTCCGACCTATCTCGCCCCCACCCAGACCTGCTACCCGCAGGGGCGAGTCCTCCCGCTCTCAGCCCGAGCCTGCGACTCCACCTGTGTGGGGTCTTCCTAGACAGGAACGGGACGCGGCGGCCTGGCTCCGAGTGCTCACCGAACAGGTGAACGAGCATTCCGCCGCCCTGACGGTGGGAGTCCAGAGGAGGATGTACTTGGGTGATTGCATACTGGACCATCAGTATGCGATTGCCCAACTGAAGAGGGAGTGCTCATACTCCCAATGGATGCTCGGCCGGATGGAGATGCGGGTCCGGGTTATGATGGTTGTGTTGGTGGTGTTGGTGGCGATATTGGTGGGGTTGGTTTACCACCGTGTTTAGTTGTGTTGGGATGGGAATAGACAGGGACCATTTTTTTTTGATACTCTGTGTAAGCAGTTAGTGTTGATGCTAACATGGAGTGAATCTTGTTTAGTTATAATACAACCACTGGCCCTTAGGGTGGGTCTCTTTTGGGGCATATCAGTATAGATACTTTTGGGTATCATTCAAGCACTGACCCGTTGCGGGTTATGTCGAGATGATGCCGACATAGGCCCTGCGTATGAAAACTTAACTAATGTAATAGTGACAGGAAAGTATTATGAACGGATGTTTGTGTAATATGTATTAACGTTTATTAATGAATGGAATGTTTGTTGTGTTTTATGATTGGAACTTGTATTGATTATATATATTTTCTTGATGTTGTGTAGAATGGCACCAAAACGTTCAGCCCAATTGTCGGAAGTGGACGTGAGCCGTCTGATTGCTCGCCAGTTGGAGGTGGCGATACCGGATATAGTATCGCGCATCGCCGCCAGTATTAACAATTCGACCAATCCAACCCCTCCGAGCAATCAAACGACCACCAATAATGACGGGGAACGAAATACTAATCCTCCGCAGAATGATAACACGATTCCGAGTAATGACGCACCGCCTAGGGTGGTCGTTACAGATAGTAATGGCCCTATACCTACGGTAGAGACGAACCGTACGGAACCGATTCGTGCATCCAGGGGATGTTCGATCAAGGACTTTATGTTGTGCAAACCTCTAGAGTTTAGCGGGTCTGAAGGACCAAATGGATTAGTTAAATGGATCGAGAAAATAGAATCCGTGGTGAATATCAGCAACTGCCCCGAGGATTGTGTTGTTAAGTATGCTACCTGCACATTCACGAACCATGCCTTGACATGGTGGAACACGATAGTGCAGACCCGGGGCCAGGCGATGACAAACCGCATGACCTGGACGGAGCTCAAGGCTCTTGTACTGGAACATTTCTGCCCGAAAAACGAATTGCAAAAGTTAGAAAATGAATTGTGGAACCTGGAGATGCATGGGGCAGACCATTTGGGTTATACGAACCGGTTTAATGAGTTGTCGCGTTTGGTACCATGGTTGGTCACCCCAGAGTCGAAGAGGGTGGAGCGTTATATTTGGGGGATAACTCCAGTTGTAAGGAGTATAGTCAATTCTGGGGGACACCAGACGTATGAGGGTGCGGTGACGCAAGCTGGTATCGTCACGTATGATTTCGTAAGGAGCGGGTCACTGAAGGTGGCAGGAGAGTCCGCTGGGGGGAAGCGGAGTTCACATGACCAGAGGACCCAGGAAAAGCAGCAGGGTAAACGTGCTAGTCCCACTGCCCAGAACTACGCCATGACTAGTTCGGGCGGAAGGCAAGAACCGCAGAAGGGAACGTTTCCTAAGTGTGGGAAATGTGGTTACCACCATGGTGGCGTGTGCAAAGAGGTGGTGTGCCACCGGTGCGGCAGGATTGGGCACTACGCACCGAGCTGTAGGACAAACCTGAACAACTTGAATCGGCAACCGCAACCTATCCGTGCGCAGCCATTTAGGACCCAATCAGCCCGACAGCAAAACCCACAAGGAAATCAAGTGATGACCACCAGTCGTGCTTGCTTTGAATGCGGTAGCACAGATCACTTCAAGAAAAACTGTCCGAAGCTGAACCAGGGAGGAAATGGGCGGCAACCCGCGGGTCAGGCATCGTCGTCCAATCCGGCGTGAGGCCGAGCATTCGTGATGGGGGCGAACGAGGCACGCCAGGACCCCAGCGTAGTGACAGGTACATTCCTCGTCTCTGATCATTACGCTTCTGTATTATTTGATACAGGCGCCGATAGAAGTTTTGTCTCCATTAGATTCCTTTCGATATCAAACCTTCCTATTGGTGAAACCATAGAACCTTACACCGTAGAAGTCGCTAACGGTAAAACCATGATAGTTAATCAGATAGTTCGGAATTGCCTTTTTATTCTGAACGAACAATCCTTTCTGATTGACTTGTTACCGGTAGAATTGGGTAGTTTTGACGTGATAGTGGGAATGGATTGGTTAGCACGTAACAGGGTAGAAATAAACTGTGAAAAGAAAATCGTCAAGATCCGGGTGTCGGATGACGAGGAGGTATTAGTGCAAGGAGAAAAATCCGGCACCATGATACCATTTATATCCCACCTCAAGGTGTTAAAATATATACGTCAGGGATGTGTGGCGTATCTAGCGAGCCTGACGGCCACTGATTCTGAGGAAAAACGGGTGGACGATATTCCAGTGGTACGCGAATTTCCACAAGTCTTCCCAGAAGAACTTCCTGGATTACCGCCAACCCGACAGGTCGAATTCAGAATCGATCTATTACCTCAAGCTGGCCCTATTGCTAAGGCACCCTACCGACTTGCACCATCAGAGATGCAAGAATTATCCAACCAATTGCAAGAATTGTTGGATAAAGGATTTATACGTCCTAGTTATTCCCCGTGGGGTGCACCGGTACTATTCGTGAAAAAGAAGGACGGAAGCCTTAGAATGTGCATTGATTACAGGGAGCTGAACAAGTTGACAATCAAAAATAGGTATCCTCTCCCCCGAATCGATGATCTGTTCGACCAGCTACAAGGTGCGAGCTACTTCTCAAAAATAGATCTTAGATCGGGATACCATCAGGTTAGAATCCAGGAGGAGGATATCCCAAAAACCGCATTCCGGACTCGCTACGGCCATTACGAGTTCTTAGTTATGCCGTTTGGGCTAACAAATGCACCAGCAGTATTCATGGATCTCATGAATCGAGTCTGTAAACCCTACCTCGATAAATTCGTCATCGTGTTTATTGACGATATTTTGATATACTCGAAGAGTAAAGAAGACCACGAGCAACACTTAAGATTAATTTTAGAGCTTCTAAATCAGGAGAAGTTGTATGCAAAATTCTCCAAGTGTAACTTCTGGCTACAAGAAGTGCAATTCCTTGGTCACGTTGTAAATCACCAAGGAATACACGTTGATCCAAGTAAGGTTGAAGCGGTTAAGAATTGGCAAGCGCCTAGATCGCCAAAGGAAATCCGCCAATTGTTAGGCTTAGCTGGATACTATCGTCGATTTATAGAGAACTTTTCCAGCATCGCCCAACCTTTAACCCTCCTGACTCAAAAGGATCGAAAGTATGATTGGGGAGAAGAACAGGAAGCGGCGTTTCAAACGCTAAAACAAAGATTGTGCCAAGCGCCGATCTTAAGTCTCCCCGACGGAGACGATGGTTTTGTCGTGTATTGTGACGCATCCCGTAGAGGATTGGGATGTGTGTTGATGCAGAATAATAAAGTCATAGCCTATGCTTCCCGACAGTTAAAAGTACACGAGAAAAATTACACTACTCATGACTTAGAATTGGGAGCAGTTATCTTCGCACTTAAAATCTGGAGACATTATCTCTACGGTACAAAGTGCACCATCTTCACCGATCATAAAAGTTTGCAACACATATTCGATCAGAAAGAACTGAATATGAGACAACGAAGATGGGTCGAATTATTAAGCGACTATGACTGTGACATCCGTTATCACCCCGGCAAGGCTAACGTCGTAGCCGATGCCTTGAGTAGGAAGGATCGGGTTAAGCCATTGCGAGTGCGAGCGCTGGGGATGATAGTCCAGTCGAACCTTTCGGATTTGATTCGAGTCGCTCAACGCGAGGCGTTGGAAGAGGAACAATTGGAAAAAGAGGGACTTTTCGGTAACGAGAATAATTTCGAACAGCGCAAGGACGAAATTCTCTACTTTAAAAATCGGATTTGGATCCCGACCCTCCATGACCTTCGTGAATTAATCATGGACGAAGCGCATAAATCAAAATATTCCATACATCCGGGTTCGGATAAGATGTACAAGGATGTGAAGGAGTTCTACTGGTGGCCGGGTATGAAAAAGGATATAGCCACATACGTCGGCAAGTGTACGACGTGTGCGAGGGTTAAGGCGGAGCACCAGAAACCTTCGGGAATGTTACAACAACCGGAAATTCCCGAATGGAAGTGGGAGCAGATCACGATGGATTTTGTGACACATCTCCCCAAGACGTCCCGAGGACATGATGCAATTTGGGTAGTCGTGGATCGATTAACCAGATCAGCACATTTTATTCCTATTAGAAATAATTATAACATAGAGAGACTAGCGCAGATTTATATAAATGAAATTGTGTCTCGTCATGGTATACCCATCTCGATCATCTCCGATCGGGATAGCCATTTCACCTCCAAACTTTGGCAAGCTGTGCAAGAAGCGCTGGGAACGCGTATTGATCTAAGCACAGCTTACCACCCTCAGACCGACGGTCAGTCTGAGAGGACCATTCAAACCCTTGAGGATTTGCTTCGTGCATGCGTACTAGATTTTAAGGGAAATTGGGATCAACATCTCCCGCTCGTTGAATTTTCCTATAATAACAGTTACCATAGCAGTATAAAAGCAGCACCGTATGAAGAATTGTATGGTCGGAAATGCCGATCACCACTCTGCTGGACTGAAGTGGGCGACACACAGGTTATTAGATCAGATCTGGTCCAGGAAACGACCAGCAAAATTCTTGAAATTAAGAACAATCTGAAGGCCGCACGGGATCGGCAGAAGAGTTATGCCGATACCCGTAGAAAACCATTATCATTTGAGAAAGGTGATAAAGTGTATTTGAAAGTATCACCTTGGAAAGGAGTAGTCAGATTTGGAAATGCGGGGAAGTTAGCCCCTAGATACATTGGACCATTCGACATTATTGCAAAAATCGGTCCTGTAGCATACCGATTAGAACTGCCTGATGAACTGAGTGCAGTTCACAACGTGTTTCACGTGTCGAACCTGAAAAGGTGTCTGTCGGATGAGACATCGGTGTTACCCTTAGAGGGTGTTCAAATAAATGATAAGCTCAACATTGTAGAGGAGCCCATAGAAATAGTAGACGGGAAAATCAAGCAACTTAGACACAATAAGATCTCGTTGGTCAAAGTTAGATGGAACTCGCAACGAGGCCCAGAATATACATGGGAACGAAAGGACGAATTTCAGAAGAAATACCCACACCTATTTCCTCAAAAGGAAGTAGTTGACGCGTAAAATTTCGAGGACGAAATTTTTATAACGGGGGGAGAATGTAACGATTCCGGCAAATTCAGGTATACCCTAGCCGGAATATACTATTTACGTGTTATTCAATACTGAATATATGAATTATAATGTGTTTATACGAGTATATAAGATTCACAGTACGAATTATACTCGAATGAACAGTTAGTCGTATTAGAATTACGATTAACCGATGAACGATTATTGAAACCCGAACGAATCGGGGATTACGTCATAGATGGAATATATGATGTTTAGTAAGGTTTACGAAGTATTAAGGCTTCGGGATAAGTGAATTATAGCACAGAAAAAGGATTTCGATTTATTAGTACGTCGGTACGTTAAACGAAACCTTTAACATCAAACCAAGCAAGAGACGATCGATCAAGCCGAAAAAGATGCACAATGACCGACAATATGATGTGTTGAGTCAATAAATGTCATGGTTTAAGTTTTTAAAGATTTTAAATCGGTTTTATATAAATTTTATTTTTAAGCCGAAAAACGACCGTTTTAGCCTCGTTTAAGCCGAATTAAGCGTTTAACCGAAAAACGAACTGAACCAGATTATCCACAACGTTATCTGGATTACACAATCCAAATGTGTGGCCATGGTTGGACTTGTGGGCCCCCCTCCCCACCTTACTATGGACCGATCGGTCCATAGCCTCACCATACACACCTCATTTTCTTTTTTCTAATCTCCTAACTCCAAAATCCTCTCAACTCTCTTCAACCTTCATCCAAACTCTTGATTTTTAACAAGAATCATAAGGTAAAAACATGATTTTAATGGTTGATTCTTAGTTTTGATTCCATAATCCTGAGAAAATGAGGTTTCAAATGAAAAATGGGTGAAAACCCGAGATGAAACCGATTCTTGGAGGATCAAGTGATGTATACAAGTTATACAAAGGATCTTGGTCTAAGAAAGTAGTTAAAAGGGTCAAAAACGAATTTTTACGGTCAAAATCTTTGTTTTGATGTTTTAATCGAAACCATGAAAGAAATGGCTTGATTGTGGGTATAACTTGCTTGGTGTGGTGTTGTTGTGCTTGTAAGTGTTGTATCTAGTGGCTAGCAAAGGCTAGAAACCAAGATCTTTGTGATCTAACGCTAGAAAACACAAAGTAGTTCGGTTTTCGTATGATTTAGTTATTTTGGACAGATTGTGATAGACCTAGAGTTGGGTCACGAAATCTCACAGAGATGATCTACACATGAAAATATGAGATCTGTGAATTTTTGGATAAAGGATGAATATTTGGTGAATTTAATGCTCTATTTTGGCCAAAAATGGTGAAAAATAGCTAAACATCATGAAAAATTCTGGAAAATTTAAGATAAGCTTTTTATAACATATAAAAGTCACACACAAAATTTCAGGTTCATTGGAGAAGTCTAAGTAGACTTTTCGGTAAAACGAGTTCTAGGGATTTCTAGCTCAGTTTTGGTAAAAATGGCATGAAAAATAAGTTTTTGGTTCTGGAAAAATTACAGGGAACTATGTGGGTGACAGGGGTCATCCCAGAAAAATTTGGGATTTTTCGAAGGTCGTTTGGTATTTTCGTCATATTTGGTGTTTAAATGACGTTTAAAAATGGTTAAATAAACCTTAGATATAAAAATTATTTCTGGAAAAATTTTATAAAATTCCTTACTGTCAAAATATGGTTTGTACAAAATTTCAAGGTCCGAGACTAAACGGATATTTATTTGTGCTAAATGGAACTTAAAAACAAACTTTTAAAGCTTAAAACGAGTAAACCGGCGAAGTTCGCCTAAGCGAGCTGACTGGTGCATAAAAACCTTAAAAATGGATTATTTTCATGAAACTAAGTTAATCAAGTAAAAATAAATCATCCGAAAATAATTCGGATGATTTGGGTAATTTTACCCGATTTAACCGTTTCCGGTGTATTAAAGGCGGAAACGAGCCCCGCGGCCAAACGGGGTGTCTAACCGAGCTCTAATTTCACCACTTTAATGAAAATATCAATAATAACTATTTTTGGGTCGTGTGTGGTCAAACTCATTTTGTAAACATAAAGACGGATAACCGTGCTTGGCACGCAAAACAAGAAAACAAACTAACGGTAGTTTTGACTAAAGAACTCTAGGTGATATCACAATCTAAGCCCTGAAAAGTATTTCGGGGTTAACATTGTCCCCGGATCGTGTACGGTACTGGGTTAACAGTGTCCCCAGAAGTACCGGTTAACACGAATTTAAGTTATATTGATAGAAATTGTGTAGTAACGATTTGGGGATCGTATTACAGATCTGTACCAGTAGCCGTGCATCGTAGTACATCTTGCTCACAAGAAGGTGAGTTTTCACGAGCCCCTTTTTACTGAACTATTTTAAATATTTTCCCGGTGCGGAAAGCATGTTTCTATCAAAGTGTTTAAGTACATGCTAATCGCATGGAAACGAATGTATTTATATAATGTTTATTGTACGGAAATCGTACGGTAATGTATTAAGATGGTAATTAACTGAGTTGCTAATATTGTAAGGCCCGAAACAGTGTTCTGGGTTAACAGTGTCCTCAGAGGTTATTAAATGTATTTCTGGGTTAACAGTGTCCCCAGAGGATATTGGAAATGTTCTGGGTTAACAGTGCCCCCAGAGGTTATTAAATATGTTTCTGGGTTAACAGTGTCCCCAAAGGTTATTAGATATGTTTCTGGGTTAACAGTGTCCCCAGGGGTAATTTGATGTGTTTCGGGGTTAACAGAGTTTTCACTTGTGAACTCAGTATAATTACATCGCTTATTTATGATTTTTATAATGATTTGTCATGGTTTATTTAAATTAGTGAAACTCACCAACTATTCGTAGTTGACCCGTTTTCTTTACATGCTTTCTAGGTACACTCAAATTGGAATGAGTGATATGTGTTCGATGCTGTGTGCTATTTTGTGGAAGTCTAGAGATCTATATTTTGCATTAAATATGTTAATGTACTATCGGTAACACTTATGTGATAACGCTTAGATGGTTATGAAACTCAGAACAATGTAATACGTTTAAATTAATGTAGTGGTGTTTTCTTTATAAACAATGCTGTTGATATCAGATGTGTCTGTTGCATCCCGTGTACGTTTCCGCTGCGGTTACGGGGTGTTACAACTAGTATCAAGTTAACCCCCTTTAGTCACCCAACCCGCTTCTAGGTTTTGTCATCAACCGCATGATAGTAAAGAAAGAACTCAAAACACCAACAAACTTTTTAATTAACTAATACTTCAATTTGCTATATGTTTGTCATCACATAAACAAATCCAATACATAAACAAACAAAATTGAGTGTTTAACCTATATGAACCATTTACCCGAAGAAAGTTACAACGAGATTAGTCTTGCCTCATTATGATTATGCTGTCTTGATCTGTGTGACACGCAGCCCTAGGCTGCCTTCTCTCCCTCGTCAAAAACCCCTGTCGTCCAAAGAAATATTCACCTCCAAAAATCAGCCGCCTCCCTCACGTCCAAGTGTGTCAGCCCTGTTACCCCTTTTTATCAATTCTCTTGTCTTGGGTCATTAGTCATATTTGCTCGTGGCCCACCAGAAGTCAATTTACTTGTGCAGCCCAAAATGTAACAAAAGTTATCTGACATTCTATTTTAACTCCAATGAATATCGAATGTATACAGGTGCACCATATCTCCATTATCACATAAATTATTTTATTAGTTTTAAACTAAAAGACTAAATATCTATATATCTAGCTTTTTCTTTCATTCTGTTTATATATTATTAATCAAGAACACGTGTGATCCTTTCCGAACTTTTCAAGACTCCAAAGCATACTCATAAATGCCTCCAATATGTATTTTAACTCTAGCCAACCTGAACCACGAAAGCACTTTTGAAGTACCAAAGTTCTTACGAATAACCAACTAAAAACTACAAAATTGTACAAATAAATACATGATTTAGACCTGGCCATCAGTTATTCACCCCTGTACGACACATGTGGAAATATATAAATCGTCAACAAGACATATTTAAGATGATAAAAGTTTGTTATATATATTTATTGGGAGAATTATTTGATATAATTGCAATTCATATTCGTATGTAAACAAAGTACTTAAAACATAAACTTATTAAAAAAGAATATTCATAATACATTGTTTGGAAACCTAATTTAAAATTTTAAAAATTACAAATTCATAAACTGCTAAATATTTCCTTATAAACTATATTTGTTGTCTTGTTTGTAACTTTACATTGCTTATCCAAAATAAACATTTTATACAATTTCTACTCTTCACTCTTGATAAAACAACATATAGTTGACCATAAGTAAAAACAGGTCTCTCATATATATATATATATATATATATATATTCCATCTCTTGCTAGAGATTTGCTTTGAGTTGTTACAATTATATCGCACTTATCTATTGTGTCACAAATATCACCAACGATTAACGCAGCAACTTTAGAAGTTTTTGGCATATTGTAAGTCCTTGCATCTTTTTGCCTTGTTACAATAATGCACAAATGTAAATCCATACCGGGATCATTTTTAAAACAATAACTTACCATCTTGTATCCTTGAACCAAATGATTTTGAGAATCCAACATTGTCTTCAACTAATTCATTATTTTTTATCTAACATTTCCAAACTTGATTATGAGTCGTTGAGTAAGAAAATTGTTGTGCTAAAAATAATCTAATTAAATTATTTATAATTTAGATTCTTCATAAAAAATATTAAAAATAATAAATGATGTTTTAAAGATCCACCTTGAGTTGTGACAATTATTATATGTAATATGTAAATTCAGTTATTTCATATAATAATATTTATTTATGACTTTTTATTAAGTTTTTGATATATTTATGCACTATCAATTCTAAGTGGCAAACCAAAATTTGGCGTGATTCATTTTAAAAATAAAATATTCATATCGATATTATTATATTACATTTTGTGTGTATAAAAATGATATCTAGAAAAAAAGTGATGTCACGGATTTAAAATATAAATTCACAAAGATTAATATTTGGTTGTAAGACAAAATATTATCTTAAAATAAAAAGAGAAATGCTCAACACGGATTAGTAAATCAAAGAACCTTTTACCAAACAGGTGTTAAATATATAATATGTCATATATATGTATATGTTATACACTAGAATGAATTGTAAAAAGTTGTATTTCTAAAAAAATAAAATATAATTCTATATGAATTGTAAGGTATTTGTAAGAGTAAAGTTACAAGTTCGATCATCTTTATAACTTAAACCATGAACCAAAACTATAAATTATGAAAAAAGTGCAAAATCTATTTAATTCACATGTTACATGCCCAAAAACTTTGTAACATTAAGAAAATCTTTCGAATATATATGCTTTAGTAGGTTATAGTTTAGTGACCTATGTACTGCACGGGAGACAATTATATAGAAGAAGACGTCAATTATAAATATATGTTAATATATTGAAATATATTGTAAATTTTGTATTTATAAGAACGAATAATTTTATATAAATGTTATGTTTTTGAAATGTTTCTACAAATAGAATGTGTTGAAAGTCATGCATAATAATTATAATATTATGAAACTATTTCATTTACTTAAGTACCCACTAAACTTTCTTTGAGAATGATCAAATAAGAATGTAAGCATTGTCATGATCTTTAAACTCTTCTTGATTTAGCCTATCACATTCAAATACTATCATAGAAAATAATATAAAGAAAGTTAGTTGAATATTTATGAATCCACTTGGTGACACTGTTACCATGAAAAGAATATCAACCACAAAGTGAAAATAAAATTAGAAATAAAAACAATATGTATGTCAAAATTTAAGAAATCATAAAATGACTTAATAGTTTGATTAATTTTAACTTTTCTGGAAGTATTAAAATCCCGTAACATTAACATTAAATAAGACGTTCACGAACATATTAAGAGATAATTATCAAATATTGATATTGTAGGTCCCATGACCGGATCAAACAACACTATTACTAGTTATCTTCGATCAACCTCTACACTAACTAGCTACAATCACTAGTGAGGACCAAGATCTTGGATCTTGTTTGGTGTTCGTTATTTCCGTGAGAAAGAGAGATAGAAGAGAGAGTTTGAAGGTTGTAAAGATAAGGTTTTGCAAAAGGTTAAGTTGTGTATGAGTTACACACTCTATATATAGTGTGTAATCTCATACACCATTCTTTCATTATGAACGGCCCAATGGGCTCAAATACAAATGGCCTTGGGCTCAAACATACAAAAGAACAAGTCCAACAAGCTAACATAACATGCACAACATTAAATACAAATACGAAAGACTAACTAAAAAATGGGCCTAACAATCTCCCTCTAATCTTTGGTATTTGTCTTGTTAGCTTCCATCTTCAGTCGCACTCGGAATCGTACTCAAAGACATTGTCTTTGTCTTTGAATGGTTGCTCATCAATAAGTAGACGCACAAACTTGTTGAATTTTCCGACGATTGCGTCCGTGTTGTCACGACGGACATCTTCAACAGTACATAAAGGTGACTTGAGAAGTTTCTTCAAGTCAGACAGTCCGAAACCTGCAAGCTCATGCTCATCTAAGAATCGAAGATCATGAGTACGTTCATAGTGAATAATGACCTCACCACGAGCGTTGTCGAATACCCAAGCCACAAAACCAAACAGAAAGTCGTCATCAAAGGGCATGCCGTAAAAGATCGGTTCTCCATGGTCCTCCGACATCTTGTATCTTCGTCCCTTGATCAGTTGCTTGGTGTATGGGTTGACTTTATTTGACTTGTATGATCTACCCGGATTGAGAGCGAACTTCAGGTAGTCATGCCTCCATTCGTGGCTCAAGAACTGTTTGAAGCAGCCTTCTACCGTGATTTCTTCTTCCCCTCGACCCACTGTCTTCCTGAAGTAGTTCATGTCCAAGACTGACATAGTATGCATATCTTTGTAAGTGAGATAGGTCAGGTCACCGTTTTCACGTCGAGTAGCCCAGCTTTTGCTATCCTTGTGCCATTTTGCGTAAAGGATTGAATCGGAGTCATGGTACGCCTTTGATCTCCACCTTAGGCTAGCCATCCTTCTCACAATATAATACTTAATGCACTTTGAAGAATTTCTTTGGGCAGGCTTAGTAGCAGGAGTAACAACGGGTTCTTCAACAATAGGCTCCACATTCACCCTTTCGATGTATCTGGATTGGGCGAATAGTTTATTCCGTCATCGCTATCTTCATTTATTTCCATGACTTCTTGAGCTGTAGAGCTGGTACCTGCAACGAAACAAATATTAAAAATAGAGGTAATTTCAGCCTCGACTGCAGCGTCAGTCTTTCTTGTTTTCACATCTTCACTTGATGGTTCATCATCTCCCGCCTTATTTTTAGTGGCATCACCATAAACACTATCACCACCACCACCTTGAGCTACTTGTTGTTGTGGAACAAATGGAATCAAGGCGTTTGTGACATTAGTACTAAATTGTTCACCCATAGTAGGTACAACAAGTGGGGAGCTTGTGGAACTGACCTGCCCAGTTGTAACTGTAGTAGTAGCCACAAGCTCAATACTTGCTAATGTTCCAACAACCGGTGGAGACTCATCAACACTTGTCTTCACACCCGAAACACCTTCACCAGCATCCATTATGGTCTCACTCGTGTTAGGAAACCATGCAAGTTTCCTTGGGATCTGACCCCGACCAGATTGGCAGGACCTGTTTGTCGTCTATTGCTCTGCTCAGTCCTTGGCTCAGCAACATGGAGAAATCCGTGAAAGGTCTCCATTAAGTGAGTCCTTAGGTTCTCCACGTCTTCATTTGTTAACCGCAATACCTCCATGACTGCAAGGTAGCGGTTCACCAACGATACATTTACACGACCTTGAGAGTCGCGCTGTTCCTCCATTTCACCTTCAAGCTGCTCTTTCATGTCACGCATCGTCACACTCTCACACATCAACCTATCCACATTCTTAGTAGGATTGGATCCACTCTCCAACAAACCAACTCTTGAGCGCAGGAGCTCAAAGTCAATCCAAACTCCCATCAAGAGTGGATTTAAGTTCCCTCCTAAGGTTTCTTGCAAAATTAGAGGAGGAAGGAAGATCAGTCTCTAGCTTGGATACCCTTGATTCAATTCTTTCCAACCCATCATGTTGATCAGCATTTCTTAACGAGTTCTGATTGATCAACTCTTGCTGATTGTTGATTCTATGCTGCAACATATCACTCCAATCTTTCTGACTCACAATTCGGGCATGATTCAAGTCTCGCTGCTCTTGTAGAATAGCCAATTGATCAGCCATAGCGTCACGTTTCCGAGTAACTTCTTGATTGATTGCCTTTTGATCATTTATGAACTTGATCAACATGAGTTCACGCTTGGCATGTTTTTCATTTGCTTCTTCCAATGCCTTAGTTCTATCGAGGATAGGATCACAAAACACTAGTGATTTCTTTGACTTGCCACTTGAAACGGGAGTGGCAACTATGATTGGGCTCTTTTGGGTTTAGTGAGGTGTGGTAGATATGGTTGAGTGTGGTGTCCTTGGTATAGGCACGGTTAAGGATAGGGATGGGAATGATGTGGTTAAAGCTAAAGGTAGGCTGGTAGGTTCGGTTGTGGTTTTTATGGTTGATGTGGTAGTTTTGGGATCGTATGGATGTTGTGAATGTAGAGGTCCAGAAGGATATCCATCTAATCGGTGAGGTGAATTGATATGTTGGTGAGGTAACGGGTGCGGTTGTTGAGTCAAGAAATTGACCGAAAATGACTTAAGGAAGTCTAAGGAATATTGTAATCTTCTCAACCTCCTTAGAAATCGCTAAGTATGGAAACCGAGCACACTTGGACTTCCTAGCAGGCTTTTATTTGTCCTAGCAAGGTATCTTGCCTATCGGGCAAGGTTATCTTCATGAAGTCTTCTTAAGTGTTCATCCAAGCAGGGTTCACTTCATCTAGCAAACGTGTTATTCAAGCCGAGCATAGTTTGCTAACTAGCAAACTCTTGGCTAAACCAAGCTTCTGAAGCCAAGTATTTGGAAGATCTAGTAAGGTTTGATTAATAAACATTAGTCCGAGCATGCTTGTTGATTTGATCAAGGAATATTCTAAGTACTTTCTCTTGCAAGGTTCAACCCCGAGCAGGCTACAGTGCTACCGACAGAGTTCAAATAGTGTTACCAGCATACTATGGTTTGCTTAATAAGTTATCTTCTAACAATGGGGTTGTAGGGACTCATGAAAAACAGTTTGCTCGTAGGACCATATCGAGAAAAGTTTGCTATGGTCAAGAAGATTGAAGTCTTCTAGGTTAGTATTTTCTTTGGAAAATACTCTAAGTAAAGTCTACCCGGAAAACTGTTCACCAGCACACTTCAAGGTTACCAGGTCTACTCGTAAAGGACAAAAGGCACGAAGCCTACTCGGAGAAGACAAATGCCATAAAGTCTACCCGGAAGACCTGTTTTTACACTTAGTATAGTTTTGAATATGTAATTTGATTATGTACCAATCATTAGGGTTTTTAGAAGGAATGACAGCTGTCAGGAGGTGGCAGGCCTATAAATAGAATATTTTAGGGCACGCCTCCTACGGATTTTTGCCACTTTACACTTTTCAAACATAAAAGAATATTACTGATTGAGTGTGATGTCTGTCCAGGATTAGTACGCACAATACATTCCTTACAAGAAACCCTAATCGATTAACATTTGTATGAATCTATTCTATAAATGGAAATCTTTTAAGTGATTGTTTGTGTTTGTTACATTTATTAATCTTTAAGCAACAACTCTGTTTGTTTCTGATTCCACTGTTAACAAACAGATTTCTTACCCAAAATAGCAACCGTCATTAACCTTCTTGTCAACACATTTATTGCGTGGGTTATGACTTTATTGTGAGTATGAGCGATCAAATCCGAGACCGAAAAGTGGTATCAGAGCAAGTTTGTTGCTGTTCGGGTGAAGAAATTGTTTTTGATTGCAGATCTGAAGAAGAAAGATGATGTAAGCAGAACACTTTTACTTATTTTGATTAAAGTTTGCATCTTTATTACTTAATCTTGCTCCAATCGGACCAGATACATTAGATCTGAAGATTTGAGTCTCAGATCTGATTATTTTCATAATTCGATTTTTACTCTTTTTTCACCGATTCACTGTTTCTGCTTTTCAAAATATCAAAATGTCTGGTTTAGAAGAGTAAGAAGTTTCCACTAATAAGATTCGTAGACTGTGCGGACAAGAAAACTTTACCAAATGGATGGGCTTGTTCGAAGCTGCTGTGTGCTATAATGATGTAGAAATGTGGAACTCAATCAAAAATGGTCCACAAGCTGCTGATGGTGCAAGTTCTACTACTACAGTGCGAGATAGGATGTGGAAAGTGCACGACAGGGCCTTAGCCATGATTAAGCTAGGATTGTCTTGGGAAATCCTGACCAAGGTTGCACATCACACTACAGCTAAGGCTATGTATGATACAATCCTTGAGATGTTTGAGTGGAACACTGAGCTGAAGAACATCAAGAAACAAAGGCTCAAGCAACATCTTGAGAGATTCAAATACAAGGATGGAGAAAGATTGAAAACAATCCTTGATAGATTTCTGGCTATAGTGAATGACCTAAGAACAACTGACTATGTGATGACAGATTTTGACTTGAACACCAAGTTGCTGAATTCAATGCCGAAGGAGTGGTACACTGCCTGCAAGTTCATCCTTTAAAAGCCAAACTTTGATCAATTGAAGTTGGATGATTTAATTTGCTTCCTTCAGACTGCTGAGATAGAGATGATTGAAAACGAAATGATAAAAGAAGAGAAGCCATGTTTCCAGGTGTCCAATGCTCTTATTGCACCTATGGGAAGCTTGTCCACCGAAAATCAACAACAGATTTCCATCATAAAGGAACCAACCAAACATGGTTTTGAGACACCTAAAGCATTTGTTGGTGGTAGCTCAAGTCACCAAGGAAACCAGTCAAGGTTCAATATCCAACTTATAGATGACAATGACTCTGCCTCCATGGCGAGTAGACATGTACCTTACTCTGGTGGAAACAATGGTCAAGGGAATGAAACTCAAGCATTGTTCTCTATGTTCATTGAGTCCTACAATGCATTTGTAGCCATAAACTTAATCCAAACAAGTGTCATACAAGATGATTTGGAACAAATAGATGCTGATTACCTTGAGGATATGGATTTGAAGTGGCAAGCTACAATGCTGGCACTCAGAAGCAAAAGACTGTTTAATAGGATTGGGAGATCACTAGTTTCTGGTCCAAATGAGAGAATTGGCTTTGATAAGTCCAAAGAAATTTGTTACAATTGCCAACAGCCTGGACACTTTGCAAGAGAATGCAACCAGCCCAGAAATTTTCAGATGAATCAGTTCCAGAACCAACAGCCTAGAAATAAGCTGCAATACCAACATAATCAACTAAGAAACAACAACTTCAACAACAACAATCCCAACTTCAACAACTATCAACAGCCCTAAATGAATAATCAACAAGTTGTACCTCAGAATCAAAACTACCATAGAAATCAATACCCTCAAACTGCCTCAAATAACCCCAACAGAAAGAATCAAAATCAACCCAGAAATCAAGGGAATGTAGCTGTTGTTGCCAAGGTTGCAAAAGTCGCTAGGCGCTCCCAGGGCGGTCGACTAGAGAGTTGCGAGTACTCGGTCTAGGCGGGGTGTACTCGGGGAGTACTCGGACATGGTAGTTTATAAAGAAATTCATTTTTCGGAGATTATATATATATATCAAAATATTTAATGAAAAATACACAAACAATCAATAGCACATACATATTAGTTCAAGAACATGTCTCAATTGATTAAAGGCGTACCTAAATTGAACTTAAATAAGAGGTTTGTGAGTTTACAACTTTGAATCATATGATAATAATGCTGGTTGCGAGTTTAGAACATCGAATCAGATGATAATAATGGTGGTTGCAAGGTTAGAACAGAATTAGGTTGTGTTTTAGCGTGAAAAAGAAAAAAAGTAGTTGTGGGCTCTTGGAGAATTGAGTTTTTTTTAATGAAAGTCAAAATTTTTTTAAGACCGAGTTGGATCGCCTAGGCCAAGTAGATCTGCCTAGGTTTGAGTTGGACCGCCTAGGTCCGATTCCGAGTTTTTTGACCTTGGAGAAGAAAAGCAGTGCAGTGAAGTGCCGAGGAGCGCCTAGGCGCCGAGTACTCGGCCGCCTAGGACGAGTTTTACAACACTAGTTGCTGCACAACATGAAGGAAATTTTGATTGGAGTGATCATGCGGATGACATCACAAAGGCTAATGTTGCTTTTATGGAAAAGATTGAGAATGAGGCTGGAACATCATCTTCTCAGGTACACTCAACCCCTACAACTTATTTACATGAAACAATTAATGCTTTAACTATAAAGGTAGGCAAGCTAGAGGGTGAGTGTTTCAAAAAACAAAACATCATTAATGGGTATGAAGCAAGTGATGTAATAAATGAAGAGAAAATCAGAAGTTTGGAAGATGATTGTGTGAGTAGCTATAGAGCTCAGCAGAGATACACCACTGAGATAGATGGCTTGAAAAAGATGATTATTGAAGAGAAGATGCAGAACACTAAGTTACAAGTTGAGAATGAATTTCTAAAGAACTTCGTCTCCATAGGAAACATTTGTGGTATCTTGAACCAAGTAAAGGAGAAATATAAATACAAAGCTGTTCCACCAACATTCAAGAACAACTTTTTGCCCAAGGTTGACAAAGAAAAGGGGGATGAATATCTTCAACAATTTAGAGATGTTTTTCAAGACAAAGAAGAATTTGTTGTAAGAGAAGATGTAAGAGAGGACAAGTGATAGGAGTGCAAGTCTCTGAGGATGAATTTGATTCTGATGATCTGAATATGGATGACTTAAGTGACTGGAGTGATCAGATCACTGATGAAGAGATTCAAGCTGCTGAAAGGGGTAGAAGACAGAAGAAAGCTGAATCAATTGACAAACTGCCTCAACTACCCAAATTGACTCGAAAGATGATCAAGAACAATGAAAAATTAAAAGGGAACATGTGTCTTTTGACATATGTGAAAGATCAAAGGTGAGCAATAATGTAGTAAGGCCACCAAGCAAGGCTGTTTTGCAAAGAATTAGTGACAACAATAAGAAAAAGGTCACTGAAACAATTGTTGGTGACAACTTCATTCCACTTTACCCAGTTTTCTCAAGCCATGAAGTGTTTGATATTGGGGAAGTTGAAACCATGGAAGAATATGAGCAGAGGCAGTCAAGGCATAAGGGAAGCCTAGATGAAGAGCCTATGAGTATGAAGAAATTAATATTTGTTAAGAGCAAGATTGAAGGACAAGATATCAAGATTGAAGAGTTTGTTCCCATTTCAATTGACTTTGATGGTCTAAAGACTCAAAAATCACTTGGTGTCAAACCACCTAGACCAAGTGAGAGATTCAAGAAGGGTAGTGATCAAGAAAGATTCAAGGGAAAGGTATGGTGCAAGAAATGTGATGAATATGGCCACCACACTAGTTCCTGTAATGAAAGATTTAATTTTAAGCCATTCCATGTTCCCAATGAGACAAAGTTTGGTCAGAACTTTGTGCTTTATAAACAAAAGTATGAAGAAAACTTGGGAAAAGGGAAGGTATGTGGAAAGGAAACTATGAGTGAAAATGATCAGAAAGCTGCAGAGAAGGTCAAGAAGGAAAAGAAAGTTGATGTGAAACTAAAGAAACCTGTAGCTGAACAAGTTAGAAGAAGCAAATCACCCAAGAAATCTGAAACTTTTGTCAAAAGAACTTTCAACCTTTGAGAATTATCCCCAAAGAAGACACAAAATCAATTAAGTCTGATGATTCTCAAGGTTCACCAAGCATTGAAAAGATAAGGAACAATGGAGTCTTTCCTAGAAAGAAACCAACTGAACTAACTGGTGATGAAAAGTTTTTGTTGAAACATGGTTTTGAACCTCAAGGATTCCTTTGGAAACCTAAGGTTGAAGCTAAGGAGGAGAAGATTGTTGATGTGAGAGATTATTCAAGCAAGAAGGACTATGTTGTTCAAGAATGTGACAGTGCAGTGGTGGATTGCCAAAACATAACTTCATTTGTGAAAACTCCAAGAGAATGTGGATATGAAACAGATAATTCAGAAAACACTGAAGTTACCCATGAAGATCCTGAACCCATAACACTCACACCCAATGCTGCTACTGATTTGCAAGTTGAGATAGCTTGCACTTCATCATCTAACTAATCACTCTCTTTGTAATGTGAAGGAACAGTCCACTCCACTGAATGAAGTATGGTATATGGATAGTGGATGCTCTAGGCACATGGCTTATGACAAAAGGTCACTTGTTAACTATGAAGAGAAGTTTGAGGGTCCAGTGGCATTTGGCAGTAATGAGAATGGAGGTAAAATTGTTGGAAAGTGTATCTTGACAAATGGTAAATTCACATTTGACAATGTCTTCTATGTAGAGGGACTACATTATAACCTTTTGAGCATATCACAGATGTGTGATAAGGGTTATAAAGTTAGTTTTGATGACTCACATTGTTTCATCTTAAGACCTGAATATGTAATCCCACCTGATATGATCATGATGATGGCCCCAAGGAACGGAAATTTATATGAACTTAACATGAAGGATGCTGTTTCAAGAGGTGGTACATGTTTTGTTTCTAAAGCAACTGAAAATGAGTCAAAATTATGGCATAGAAAGTTGAGTCATGTCAATCTCAAGAATATGAACAAACTAGTCAAGGGTGAGCATGTCATTGGTTTAAGGGAGTTCAAATTGGATGAAAAATGTATTTCATGTCAAAAGGGAAAGTAGCACAAGTCTTCTCACAAGACTAAACTCATCAACTCAATCGATCAAGTGCTTGAAATGCTTCACATGGATCTCTTTGGTCCTATGAGTGTACTAAGCATTGGGAAGAAAAGATACTGTCTAGTGATCATTAATGATTTCTCAAGATATATTTGGGGTTTATTTCCTAAGTACAAAGGATGAGGCTGTTGAGTTAATAATGAATTGTGTAACAAGGATTGAGAATCAACTGGATAAAAGGGTTAAAGTGATGAGAAGTGACAATGGTACTGAGTTCAAAAATGGAGCTACTGAAGAATTTTGCAATAACAAAGGAATACTTCAACAATTCTCAGCTCCTAGAACTCCTGAACAGAATGGTGTTGTAGAGAGGAGAAAAATAATACTCATTGAAGCTGCAAGAACCATGCTAGCTGATGCTTATCAGCCTGTTACATTTTGGGCAGAAGCTATAAACACAGCTTGCTATGTTCAGAACATGGTACTTCTTAACAAAAGTCACAACTAGACTCCCTATGAAATCCTCCTTAATAGAAATCCCTACACCAAGTTTCTCAAGCCTTTTGGATGCAAATGTTCTCTTTTGAACACCAAGGATTACTTGAAAAAGTTTTAGGCAAAATTCTTAGATTGTTTCTTTGTTGTCTACTCTACACACTCAAAGGCCTATAGAGTATATGTGAAAGATCACTTGAGTGTAATTGAATCATCTAATGTAGTCTTCAATGAAAATCAATTCAACACAGTTGATAGTGCAACATGGCCGTTTGACTTAGAGAAATAGATCAAATCTTTCAATATCTATCCTGAAGACTTTGATGAATCATTTTACATAACCAGTGTGATTGAAGAGTCAAATCAGAAAACATTGGATTTGGAAAAGTTGTGGAAAAAGGTTGCAAGTAAAGAAAGTGAATATACATTCATAAAGGATCCCTCAAGTACAAATGTTGAAAAAGTTCAAGACAATGTGCAAGAGAACAATCAAAGTCCAGAACAAGATCAAGCAGATAATAATCAAAACAATCATGAAGTGCAAGATGATCAAGTTCAAAATGGGGAATATCCAAGCAACCAAACTGGAGAAGAAGAAATTGCAACAGGGGAAAGGTTTCAAGATTTATTTGAAATTTTGAATTTAGGAAACAATGGTGCATCTACCTCTGTACAGAACAATAAGGAAGCATCTGAAGTTGATAATGCAACAACTGATTTGGTCATTGAAAAACCAGATCTCAATGAATCAAATCTTGACACTACAGTGTCTACAGATATGATAGTTCAAACCCCTTATGTTGAAAAGAATCATCCTTCTAAACACATCATTGGAAATATATATGAAAGGGTTACAAGAAGGCATTCTGAATCTGCAAACATTTGTATGCACTCCTGCTTTCTATCCCAAATAGAACTAAAGAACATTGTTCAAGCTCTAAAGGACAACAGTTGGGTGGAAGCAATGCAAGAGGAGCTGGTTCAATTTAGAGATCTACAAGTTTGGGAACTAGTAGATAGGCCAAGAAACAGATATGCAATTGGAACCAAATGGGTTTTCTGGAATAAAAGGGATGAAAGGGGAATTATGATTAAGAACAAAGCTAGACTTGTAGCTTTGGGATGCCTACAAGAAGAAGGGATTGACTTTGAGGAAGTCTTTGCACCAGTTGCAAGACTTGAAGAAATTAGAATTTTCTTAGCCTATGTTGCCTTAAAGAATATAAGGGTATTCCAACTTGATGTCAAATCTGCGTTCCTAAATGGAAAGATCGAAGATGAGGTGTATGTTTCTCAACCACCAGGTTTTGAGGATCCTATTTATCCTAACAGGGTGTATAGGCTAAACAAAGCCCTGCATGGACTTCATCAGGCTGCTAGAGCTTGGTATGATGAACTGTCAAATCACCTACTTGAAAATGGTTTCCAAAGGGGAGCTATTGACAAGACTCACTTTTACAAGAAGAAAGGAAAAGATATACTCTTGTTGCAAGTCTATGTGGATGACATTATTTTTGGGTCAACCAATGAACAGATGTGTATGGAGTTTGAAGAGGTAATGAAGTCCAAGTACAGTATGAGCTCAATTGGAGAAATGAACTTCTTCCTTGGATTACAAGTTCAGCAGAAGGCTGATGGGATTTTCATCTACCAATCTAAGTATGTGCAGGACATACTAGACAAATTGAAGTGTAATGATCTTAAGACAGCTTCAACTCCTATGGATTCAAAAGAAAAGATGGTAGCTAATGAAAAAGGGGGAGTCAGTGGATGAGCATGAATACAGAGCAAAAATTGGATCACTGATGTATCTGACTGCTTCAAGGCCTGATATCATGTTTGCTGTGTGTGTATGTGCTAGATTCCAGTCAAGTCCCAAGGTCTCTCACATGAATGCAGTCAAGAGGATCTTTAGATATTTGAAAGGAAGATGATTTGGGAATTTGGTATCCAAAGAACCAGTCATTTGATCTAATTTTCTACACAGATAGTGACTATGATGGCTGCAATATGAGCAGGAAGCCCACTTCAGGAGGGTGTTAATTTTTGGATGATAGATTGGTGTCATGGCAATGCAAGAAGCAGACAACAGTGTCAATCTCAACCGCAGAAGCTGAATACATCGCTGCATCTGCCTGCTGTGAACAAGTCCTCTGGATTCAGCATCAAATGCTGGATTATGGTCTGAATTTTCTAATCACCCCTATTTACATTAATAATACTGTTGCATCTTTTATCGTTAAAAATCCTGTGCAACATTCCAAGACTAAGCACATTGAAATCAGGCATTACTTCATAAGAGACTGTAGTGAAAAAGGTTAATAGAAGTGAAAAGGGTTGATACAAGTGATAATTTGGCTAACGTATTCACAAAACCACTTGATAGAACAAGGTTCAGCTTTCTTCTGAAAGCCCTGGGAATGATCGGCTCTAATGAAGTCTGATTTATAATGTGTGCTTGTTGAGCAAACTGACTATCCTCTCAAAGTCTAAGTGAATGTTGTTTGTTCGTGTGTGTTTGAATATGATAGTTTTGATGTTAATTGATATGTGCTTAACTGATTATCTATGTAAATTTAGGTATCTTTGATGCTTATACTTGTTTATCAGCTGATATTTGTGTGATGTCATGATAAGTGAATCTGAAGTGAAATATTTGACTATGCATGCTTATCTGATGTCTTTATTAAATTTTTGATTATGTGTGTTATCTGATCAGATGATGTTATTAGGCTAAGCTAGATTATGCATCACTGTAATGTCTGCTTATTGTGATAATATCATTGATGATTAAGATTTGAGTATGAATGTATGATACAACTGTTTGTGTCAAAGTGTGTCTTTATGACAAAATTATATGTTCAATTGAATTTTCAAATGAATTTTGCATAATCATAAAATTTTGATCAAAACATGAGCAAGTTGTTTATGGTGTGGAGATATGATAATACTATTCAGTTTAAGCTTTATAGAAGCTTAAAAAAAGGTTTTAAAGAAAAGTCTCAAAAGAGTTACTTTTGCTGAAAATTATGTCATTTTCCCAAGTCAGAGGAGCATATACTTGTATATATTTGGTCTTATCATCTACTTGTAGATTTGAAAGGATAGCCATTAGTCAAAAGACTGAAAGCATTTGGGGCAATGGTAATTAATTCTTTCACTTAAAATTATGCCATTGACTCTAAGCCAAAAGGACATGTATTTAGTCATATGTTTGGTCCTGCTGACTACCTGTAGACAGTCAATATAGCCATTAACCTGGAAGCTAAGAGTACTTGGGGTGATTGATTCTGTTAAAATGGGAAATGATAGTACATTGACTACTTAGCCAATCATATGGATTTAATAGGCTATAAAAAGGGACTTAGTATAGTCATTAACATGTATGGTTGCTTTCCCATGATGTGTAAAACTTAAGGTGATATAAACATAAAGAAACTGCTAAGCTTTATGTGGAGTTACATTGTTGTCTATGCATGTTCCAAGATAAATCTTTCCGAATGATAGACAGAAAAGTGATTATCCTGTTACACACGAGCCCATTGGTATTTGGTTCCCAAAATGATGTATTTATATGCAAATGACAAAGAACAAATGCTGAGCAAAAAGTAAAGTATAAACAACACAATGTTGTTATGTGGTCATAGTTAAAAAAAACCATAAGTTCTATCATTAAAAGTTTTTAAGCAAAACCAGGGGGTCAAAGTAAAATCGGGGTGATCTGGAGAAAGCCAAATAAGCCTTGAGAATAGATATGGAGCATCAGAAAACAATATGTGTTATCCATTAAGTATTATGCATCCTAATTGAACATTAATCATATCACCAATGAAATGAAATTCATGCTAAGTCTAGACCTGCAGTAAACCTGTCTATACTGTCACAATAATACTGAGAATGAAGTATTGAGAAAGCTACTTAGTCAATATGATTCCATAATTGAGATCTTTTCAGAAAAAGAAGGAAACCGTTTTGAAAAGAAACATGACTAAAATTTGATCTCTAAACGCACAATTTGCCCTTAAATAATGATGTTTAATGAAAAATATGGTTGATATTTGGTTTAAGTCAGAAAGTGTTGCATTTACCTTCAAAAAGGTTGAATATGTATTTTCGGGTAAGGCTTGATGTTTTATAACCTTTCCGAGCATACTTAGATGTTTTTGTCTAAGTTTATCCATATCGAGCATACTTTGAAGTTTTTATACTTTCGGGTAGAGTTTACTATTTTATCTGAAATTTCACTCTTTTGAGCAGGCTTGATATGTGACTATGTGTGAATAAGTTTTCCAGCAAGCCTTAAAAAGTTCAAGTTTTTCTAGAACACTTAAATGCTGAGTATGATATTTGACTTGTTTCTAGCAAGATTTGCATCTTAAATGCCGAGTATGATGATTCTAGCATGCTTTTATTTATTTTGTATTGCCTAGAAGACCTTACCAATTTGTTTAGAAATACAACTGTTTACTAGCAAGCTATTTGATATGTTACTATTCACGAGCAAGCTTTGATCTTTAACCTTTCTAGGAAACTTAACAACTCTATAGGTTGTTAGTCAGCCGAGCAAGCTTTGTGAATGAATTTTACTTCCAGCAAGCTTTAATGTTTTTAAACAATCTAGCACACTTATGTGATTGTTGACTGTTTGAATTAATTCTTGCAAGCTTTGTGATTTGAAGTGTATGGTTGAATTTGTCAAGTAAACTTTAAATTCTAGCACACTTAATGATTATGTGGATATGATTATGTTTCTTTGAAATTTCAAGTGTTTTCGAGAAAACCTTGTTTCCCGGGCACACTTTATGTTTCGAGCACACTTTGAAATCCTCAAGTGTTCTCTTAACATACTTAGTAATTGTTCAAACTTTTGCTACGAGTAAACTTTGGACTAGAACTTAACTCTAGCACACTTTGCTTGTTGAACAGTGCCTCGGGCACACTATGTGTAACAGTTTACTTGACTGATTATTTGCTAACTGTTAATACATTTTCGGGTACGCTTTGAGTAAGTCAGACATACGAGCAAGGTTGCCTATTTGATAACACATCTTGATTATTCATCTTGTGATTTATTTCTCGAGAAATCTAGTATTTTGATTAAGCTTCCTTCACTTTACTTGGATTTATTTCTAAACATTATGTTATGAACTAACTCTGAAACGAGCAATATTTGTGAAAGTGGAATATACCTAGCATTTGTAAAAACTGACTTATTCAAGCAAGGTTTTCTATATGAGATTTATCGAGTAAGGTTTTAAGTGTTTATATATTTAATGGATAAGGTTACCGTATGACAGCTATTAACTCGCAAAACGATAAAAAACATTTAAAACCCACTTTCAAAAAGGTATTAGAGAGGGAGTTAGAGAAATTTTTCAGACTTCACTTCTCTCCCTCTTTCCACTTTCCCTCTCGTTTTAGTAAACAAACCGACTTATCGCATTTATCAATAATCGTAACCCTAATTAATCAGCCCTCACAATCCGACTCGGTAAGCATCAATTAAGTGTTTTCCGACCACGATTATGTGATAATGGGCTTTGATTACTCATGATTACTAACTCTCTATTTTGTGTGTAGGTTATAAACTTGTCGAAGATCATGTTCTTAATGAAATTCCTTTTATTCTTCTTCAAAATTATAACTTGAAATTACTTATAGTTGTGAACTTTTGGACTAATTTCTGCTTTGAATATGTTTGTTTATGTGTTCAGATATGGCGGATGATGATCAACCGGCATATCCTTTTGAGCATAAGCACAATATGTGCGCTCTGTTACATATTACTCCCTGATAACGAAGACGTTGTTCCAATTATCAGATGGTTACAACGGTCGAATATACGTTTCCCTTTGACGGGGTGCCCAGTAATTTACAGGAATCACTCACTGGATTTTTGGCGGTCAGTGAGATTCCATGATGACATAAATGATAGGCGGATAGAGGCTACCGTCGCAAACCAGGAGATTCGAATAACTGTAGCCCTTATCAGAAGATGTTTGCAGTTAAATGATGATAATCCAAACCCTATTCACCTCACAACAGAACATCTACTCAAGGTGTTTGTTCAAACAATGGGTTATCAGGGGATGGTGCACGAAGGACAATTCCAAAAGGGAATGTTCCCCATCTTATATAGATTCTTGATACACCACATTATTCAGGGCTTTGCCCCTAGAAAAGGCTCATGGACTCTGATGAGTCGGGATCTGGCCAACACCACAGTTGCGGTTATGTTCAATCAGCCATTCAACTTTTCTAAAATGATCTTTGAAGGACCGGTGAGCAACTTGAAGAAAGCGAACAATAAGAAATTTTTTACCTATCCCAGATTCTACAAATTATTTTCAACCAAGAATTGGAAGGATTGCCCACGATTGGTATAACACATGTGCTGCAGGATCCAAACACCTATAAACGAATTGAAAATACGGGCAGCATAAGCAGGTTCAATCTTGAGGAAATATTTGACATTGCACCATGGCTATTGATTGAAGATTTTGAAGTTGTTCCAATACCTGAGTTAATCTCAGAGGAGGATGAAGAGGATGGTGAGAGTGAGGATGAAAGTGATAATTCAGATGATGATGATAATGATAATGATAATGATGGTGATGATGGAGATGGTAATGACGGAGGAGGTGAAGATAATTTTGATGATACAGTACAACCTCAGGGGGAGTTCCAACCCATACCAACACCACCAACCACACACATAGCTACACCACCACAAACACCACCATACCCACCATCACCATATGACCAAACCACCCAATCCCCACCCACTCAAACACCTACCTTAACCCAAATCCCACCCGAAAACTTAACCCAAACCCCACCTCAAACCATAACCCAACCTTTTACTGAACACAATATACAATCTCAGCCTACTCATGAACCATATATCCCAGAAACCCTACCCACACATCTACATACATTTACATCCACACCTATTACATCCCCACCCCAGACCCAAACCACAAATCCCTTACCAGAACCATTTCCTACCACACCACCTACTACCCCTCCCCATATTTCCAACCTTTAATAAAGAAATTTTGATTTGATAATAGAAGTTGTGGGGTTGAGGAGAGAAAATGATGAGTTAAGTGTAACATCCTAAATATTATAATGTTAAGTTATAATATTAACTAAAGATTTCGTTAAGTAGCCGTGTGTTAAATAATTATTTAAATATTTAATAAAGAAAGTCGTGTTAAGTTATTGGGCGTTAATATTTAACTAATATTAAAAAGATCATGGACTTGGAATAATTAAAAGGATTAGAGAGTAATGGGCTTTAGGTCCATGGGACCTAAAGAGTATAAATACTCCCTTAAACCATCCTAAAAACCTAACTCTCATTCCATCCTTTCCATAATCTCTACACACTAAAGAACACACACACACACACACCTCCATTACCATATATAAACGGCCGAGAGAAGAAAGGGAAAAACGAGATCAAACGAACGTTGAATGTTAGTAGATCTTTCTTATACAAGATAAATACAATATTTAGAGATTATAACCAAGCCAAACAAGACCAAACGAATTCATAAAGGTATGTTCTTGATCTTTAAGTTTATGTTTTGATAAACGTTTAGCCTTGAAACTTGAAACTATAATAGATCGGCCATGAACAAACATTAAAGTTGAAAACTTGATGATGAAATGGAACTTAACAAACTCGTAACTATGAACGGTTCGGTTAAAGAAACCCTAGATCTATTTTTTAACGTTTTAAACTTAAAGATCCAAACTTTATGATTTCTCGAGTCAAGCCTTACCAGGAAAATGACCACGAGAGCGCTTGCAGGATAGGATAATACTATATTAAAGATTTGTTATAATAATAATAATAATAATAATAATAATAATAATAATAATAATAATAATAATAATAATAATAATAATAATAATAATATAATAAATTAACAGTGGGTCTAAGACCCAACCCGTGACCCAAATACTTAAAGCAGCCATATCGCATTCAAATACAAGAACAGTACTCGCATACATTACAAAATACATAACCCGCGTACAAATACTTAGTGTATATGAACACACCCATACTCGCATACACTGCCCAACTACAACCCTACATTCGTATACAATACTTAGAGGCATATGGGGGCATCGCATACAAGTGTTATGTACACACACTCTCATACAACCTATGAATCGATCACTTTGATAACCCGATTACCCACTTAGTTCGATTACAAATCTGAGTCGCTTGCAAATTGACCTCACATATAATCTGGAAATCGGTTACAAAACAGCTCGATTACAATGGTGATTACAAAATAGCTCGATTACAGGAACCCGATTTCTATTGAGCTACTGCCGGCCGATTACAATAATGAAACTCGCATCAAAGAAGACCCGATTACAATAATGAAAATCGCATAAAAGAAGACTCGATTACAATGAAACTCGCTTACACAGACTTCGATTACAATAACTCAGATACATTGAAGTTTGATTGCACCCAAATTCGTTACAAACAGCGCCCTTCCATAAATCGCAAGCTTTGTGACTCGAATACAATTGGGATCGCATACAATACCCGATCGATTACACTGTTACACTCAATTACATTGTAATCGATTTTGGAGAGACTCGTTTACTTGGATTTGCTGTTAGATGAACAATAAAAATGAAATGAGAAGAAGATGGATCTGATGGTTGAGATAAGGAAGATTATTGGGCCTTATACTTTCTTTTTACACGGCCACTCTTAACCCGGCCCAGAATTAGCCAAGCACAAATTACAAAGAGGCTAATTACAAATACTCATTTGTAATATACATAACCGCTTACATGGTACGGGCTCGATTATAATGAAAATCTACATTGAGAAACACCTATAGAATACATGACCAAACGTTACGTACCGGATAGTATGTATGCAATAAAGAAAGGAATACAAAGGTGTGTGAACACTCTACATTTAACATTCGGGTAATGATGAAATATTCCAAGTAAACGAATATGGTCGATAAAGGAAAGACGGAAATAGAATTAAATAATATTTAAATAATCAAAGTCTTAGATAGTAATAAAATATTTTAGGAAAGAGAAAATAATAATAAAATAATTAAAAACCTTACAATAGGGGTCTGAAAGAAATATAATAAACAAATGAAATCAAAACAAGGCCAACCGATCATACCAGACTTAGTCATTTCCAACTGGAATACAAATAGGATGAATATTAATACGCGTACCCTATATATACAGTTAGCAGGGCGCTGATAAAGAAGGGGATTACGATAAACGGAGAAAGAAACATGATCCAGGTGAGTTTTTAGTCCCATTCCTTGTTATGTTTTCGGGGCTGTATGCATACTCGACGTGTTTGTTAATACATTTATCCTAAGTGATAAGTGTATGCCTTATGTGATTATGTGAAAGATAATGACTGCTCGTCAATACGTGAACGATCTTCGGATATTGCACGTACTGTCAGGTTGTAACGTTATGAATAATGTATGCATGATATACATATGTATGTGAAATGATGTATGGTTGTATGGTAACGAAGAGGGAATTAAACCCTACTAATATTCGAAGCAAGAGGGAACTGGGACCTAATAATACTCAAGGTTAGAGGTAACCGAGCCCTAATAATACTCGAGGTAAGAGGGAACCGGGCCCTTATAATACTCGAGGAAAGTAGGGCGTAATGCTCTTTATATTGTCAGATATGAAGTTAAGTATGTATGGAATAAAATATGAAAGTATGAATGAAAGTATGTAAGTATGTATGTGTTGTATGTTATGTGATTAACTAGAACTCACTCAGCGTAGCTGACTTTTTGTATGCACGCAGGTGAGTAGGATAAGGCAGCTCGCTTGAGGGGAACACGTGGCATTGAATAAGAGGCTTGCATCGGAAGACTAAAGACGTTTAATTTTAATGTTTTGTTTATTTTGAAAGATGAGATGTTGTTTTAAGACAAGTTATGGTTTGTTATGAAATGGTTTATGAAAGTTTTTATATTCCGTGAATGTTTTTATTAACTCTGATTATTAGAACTATGTTGATGAGTAAATCGAATGACCAAATGTCAGGTACCGGTAACGGGGCCTTACAAGTTGGTATCAGCGCAAAGTTTGAGAGATTTAAGCATCCTACATGCTTAGAATCGAACAAAGAATGAGATTTAAGTAAGAAGAAGCCAGTCCAAGAATGCCATGTGTCACTCAATCAAGCTCAGTAAAGATAAAGTGTATTGTTAAATAATAAATGTTAATGTTATCTTGATTAATATGGATGGGGTTTCTTGCTTGTTTGACTGTTTAACTACATAAGATTAGAATCAGCACAAATAGACTCATAAAAGGAATTGTATAGGACACGGAAAGTAACGTGATCAGCTAATCACAACTGGCCACTGTTATTACCTGTTAGCCTTACTATCGTTGTACTAAATAGTTCCTTGAGTGATGACGTTTGTGTTTTCACTTTTAGAATACGATGGCTAGAACTGGAGACATTGTGAGAGCTGGAGGTCGCACTGGACGTCGTGGAAGACCTCGTCAGGTTAAAAGACCGTCAGTCGAAACAGTTTCCAACACCGGAGATGAAGGAAGCGCAGCTGGAGGAAACCCGAACAACAACAAAGGGGTTCAACTGCATCCCGCGATTCAAGCAACTATTGTTCAAGCTGTAGCCACTTCTATGAAGAACCTGACTCCTGAAGGAACTACTCGAAGCCGTGAAAGAACCGCCGAAGGGGCGGGAGGTGATGGTAGGAGAGATGAGGAAGGAGAGAGGGAGGCCTCGAGCGGTGTTAAGTCTGTGAAAGTCAATGACAGGAAAAGAGGCCGAGGTGGGTGCAACTACAAGTCCTTCAAAGGATGCGACCCACCGAAGCTGACTTGTTTGGGAGACGCAATCGCTACTCTCAATGGATAACCACTATGGACAAGGTTATCCGCATTAGCGAATGCCGTCCCGATCAAGCTGTCGGTTATGCCACCCAATCGTTTGAAGATGAGGCGATGTATTGGTGGGAATCGATTGAGCAGAGGAAGGGTCAAGAGGAAATCAAGGCTATGAGGTGGGAGGATTTGAAAGAACTGGTTATGAAGAAATTCTGTGCTGACACCGAGGTTGAGAGGGCGGAGATGAAGTTCCTGAACTTAAAAGTTGAGACGATGACACATCGTGAGTATACCACCGAGATCAACCGAATGTCTAGGTTGCTGCCCGATATGGTCAACACTGAGGCGAAGAGAATCAAGTGCAACGTGAGGGGATTGCCACAAAAGGTTCGCGTACTAGTCGGGGCAAATAAACCTGCTACTTTTGACTCTGCTGTTGAACTCACAGAGATGGTTTATGAGGACCTGGCTGCGGATGATGTTGTTGTGGGGAGTAGAAGAAGGATAATAAGTGAGTCTCTCCTGTTAAACGAACTGGTACTCAGTTGTGGAACTCTAAAGACAAGAAGCAGAAGGTGTGGGAGAGGAAGCCGTGTAAGACTTGTGGTAAGATGTACGGTGGAGTATGTAGGTGGGGTATGGGTTCCGATATGTGTCATAAGTGCGGGAAGATGCATGCTGGGGAGTGTAGAGTCAGGTCTAATGCCTGCTACAAGTGTGGAAAGACAGGTCATTATGCTCATGAGTGCAGTGCTAAGCCTGTATGTTATAAGTGCGGTAAGACATGCCATTTTGCTAAGGAATGCACCGGAGACGGTGGAGCCGGAGGTAGTGGGAAGAAGGATGCTGAACCAACAAGGCCTAAGACCAGAGCCTACATGCTGACTCAAGAACAAGCCAAACAGATTCCCGATGTCGTCACAGATACGTTACTAGTAAACGGTGTTTCCGCTTCAGTATTATTTGATTCTGGTGCGAACAAAAGTTTTCTAGCCACGCTCTTTAGTAAATTAGCTAAAATTAAATGTTGCCGAGTGTTTGAAACTTTTATAGTAGTTACCGCTAGTGACATTTCGGTTAAAATAATAAAAATGGTTAAGGACTGTAATATAGAGTTAGAGGGACATGAGTTCCCTATTACTTTGTATGTTATGACCTTAGGAGGGTTCGATGTGGTTTTGGGAATGGATTGGTTGTCTGAGTATGAGGCTCAGATAGGGTGTAAAAGTAGAGTGATAAGGTTAAGGTCCTTGGATGGTAGTGCGGTGACGGTTTATGGTGATAAGTAAATTTCTGGGCTTAATGTCATTTCAATGATAAAAGCCGAGGGCTTGATAAGGCGAGGGTACGGTGCCTACCTGGCGTATGTTGTCAACGCTACGGCCGAGACGAAAGAATTGAAGATGTTCCTATCGTGCACGACTACCCAGAAGTATTCCCCGAGGATCTTCCGGGGTTGCCACCGGAGCGAGAGATAGAATTTCAGATAGACTTAGTACCAGGAGCCCAACCCGTCGCGAAAGCGCCTTACCGTTTAGCGTCGTCCGAGATGAAAGAACTAATGTCCCAACTACAAGAACCTCTTGACAAGGGTTTTATTAGACCAAGTATTTCCCCTTGGGGTGCACCAGTGTTATTCGTGAAGAAGAAGGATGGAAGCATGAGAATGTGCATAGATTACCGTGAGTTGAATAAGCTTACGGTGAAAAATAGATATCCTTTGACAAGGATTGACGATCTATTTGACCTACTGCAAGGTTCAAGTTAGTTCTCACGGATAGATCTCAGATCCGGCTATCATCAGCTGAAGGTGAAAGAGGCAGACATCCCTAAGACAGCGTTTCGGACGCGATATGGAAACTACGAGTTCCTCGTGATGTCATTCGGTCTAACGAATGCTCCCGCAACATTTATGGACATGATGAATAGGGTGTGTCGGCCAATGTTGGATAAGTCAGTTATCGTTTTCATCGACGACATATTGATTTATTCAAAGAGTGAGTCTGATCATACCGAGCATCTGAGTGAGGTGTTGGAAGTTCTGAAGGAAGAGAAGTTGTATGCTAAGTTTTCAAAATGCGCGTTTAGGTTGCGAGAAGTGCAATTTCTAGGTCACGTGATAAATCCTGAAGGGATTACCGTGGACCCAGCTAAGATTGAGGCGATAACTAATTGGAAGACTCCGCGGAATCCGACTGGTATACGAAGCTTCCAAGGGTTAGCTGGCTAATATAGGAGATTCATCGAAGGTTTTTCCAAGATAGCCGCACCGTTAACCGGTATGACCCGAAAGTCGATAGTATTCAGTTGGGGTTAGTTTCAAGAAGAGGCTTTTCAAAAGTTAAAGAAAAGACTCACGCAAGCTCCAATCCTTGCTTTACCCGATGGTGACGAGGATTTGGTTGTTTGTACTGATGCTTCGCATCGTGGGTTAGGTTGCTTGTTAATGCAACGAGGAAAGGTAATAGCTTATGCATCTTGACAGTTGAAAGTCCATGAGAGTACTTATCCGACGCATGATTTAGAACTAGCAGCTGTAGTGCATGCTCTTAAGATATTGAGGCATTATCTGTACGGTACGAAGTGTACCATCTACACAGATCATAAGAGTTTAAAGTACTTCTTCGAACAGAAGGAACTAAACATGAGACAGAGAAGATGGTTGGAGTTGATTAAAGATTATGACCGCGATATTAAATATTATCCTGGTAAAGCTAATGTGGTCGCCGACGCGTTAAGTCGTAAGAATGAGGAAGTCCTTGCAACCGTAAAGTCATACCAACTGATTATGAATTCAAGTCTTTTTGAAGAAATCATCAAAGTGCAGTCAGAGGTGTTAGTAGATGATAAGTTAGTAAAGAAAGAAAGAATTTACGGCCAACAAGATGAGTTAATGGAAAACACTCATGGTGTTAAGACTATGTTTGACCGTATATGGATCCCACGCCATGGTGATCTTAGAGGTCGAATCTTAGATGAAGCTCATAAATCAAGATACTCGATTCATCCTGGAGGTACGAAAATGTATCAAGACTTGAAAAGAGACTACTGGTGGCCAGGAATGAAAAATTATGTAGTGGATTATGTTAGTAAGTGCTTAACTTGTTTACAGGTCAAAGCCGAACATCAAAAACCTTATGGGAAAATGAAACTGCTTGAGATACCTGAATGGAAATGGGAACACATCACTATGGATTTCATAACTAAGATACCTCGTACAAATAAGCAACATGATACCATCTTGGTGATTGTGGACCGTTTGACCAAGAGTGCTCACTTTCTGCCCATACGAGAGGCTATCTCGTCAGAAACGTTAGCAAGCTCATTCATTATAGAGGTTGTGACTAAACACGTAGTACCGTTATCGATCGTGTCAAATAGAGATACTTGTTTTACTTCGAGATTTTGGAAAAAGTTCCATGAAGCTATTGGAACGAGGTTAAACATCAGTACGTCGTATCATCCTCAAACAGATGGACAATCCGAAAGGACGATCCAAACCCTTGAGGATATGCTACGTGCTTGTGTTTTAGACTTTGTTGGAAGTTGGGATGATCACCTGCACCTGGTAGAGATCTCCTATAACAATAGTTACCATTCAAGTATTGGTATGCCACCATTTGAGATGCTTTATGGTAGACGATGTAGAACTCCCGTATGTTGGGGAGACATTGGTCAGAAGGAAATGGGATGTTTAGAAGTGGTTCAAGAGACGTCTTCAATGTTCGATCAGATTAAAGCCAGCATGAAAGATGCTCAAGACAGACATAAGTCGTATGCTAATAGATAACGATGACCGATTGAGTTTAACGTTGGAGACAATGTGATGCTCAAAGTATCGCCTTGGAAAGGGATTATCCATTTTAGGAAAAGAGGAAAGTTGAGTCTAAGGTATATTGGACCGTTTAAGAACTTAGATCGTGTGGGTGAAGTAGCTTATAAGCTGGATTTACCCGGTGAGTTAGAAGGAATTCATTCAACCTTCCATGTTTCTCATCTGAGGAAATGTCTAGCTGATGAAACGTCTCACGTGCCATTGATGGAAATTGAGGTTGATGAACAATTGAATTACATTGAGTAACCGATAGAGATTGTTGATCGCAAAGAGAAGTAACTTCGTCACAAAGTTATACCTTTGGGGGGAGTGATATGGAAGCATCGGAAAGGATCATATGCTACCTGGGAAGCTGAGGATGAGATGCGCAAGTTTTACCCAAATCTGTTTAAGTAATAGTTAGGTTTCTGGGACAAAACCTCTTTAAGGAGGGAAGACTTGTAACATCCTAAATATTATAATGTTAAGTTATAATATTAAATAAAGATTTCGTTAAGTAGTCGTGTGTTAAATAATTATTTAAATATTTAATAAAGAAAGTCGTGTTAAGTTATCGGGGGTTAATATTTAACTAATATTAAAAAGATCATGGACTTGGAATAATTAAAAGGATTAGAGAGTAATGGGCTTTAGGTCCATGGGCTCTAAAGGGTATAAATACTCCCTTAAACCATCCTAAAACCCTAACTTTCATTCCATCCTTTCCATGATCTCTACACAATCAAGAACACACACACACCTCCATTACCATATATAAACGGCCGAGAGAAGAAAGGGAAAACCGAGATCAAACGAACATTGAATGTTAGTAGATCTTTCTTATACAAGATAAATACAATATTAGAGATTATTACCAAGCCAAGACCAAACGAACTCATAAAGGTATTTCTCGAACTTAAAGTTTATGTTTTGATAAACGTTTGGCCTTGAAACTTGAAACTATAATAGATCGGCTATGAACGAACATTAAAGTTGAAAACTTGATGATGAAATGGGACTTAACGAACTCGTAACTATGAACGGCTCGGTTAAAGAAACCCTAGATCTATTTTTTAACATTTTAAACTTAAAGATCCAAACTTTATGATTTCTCGAGTCAAGCCTTACCTGGAAAATGACCACGAGAGCACTTGCGGGATAGGATAATACTATAAAGATTTGGTATAATAATAATAATAATAAATTAATAGTGGGTCTAAGACCCAACCCGCATACAAATACTTAGTGTATATGAACACACCCATACTCGCATACACTGCCCAACTACAACCCTACATTCGTATACAATACTTAGAGGCATATGGGGGCATCACATACAAGTGTTATATACAAACACTCACATACAACCTATAAATCGATCACTTTAATAACCCGATTACCCACTTAGTTCGATTACAAATCTGAGTCGCTTACAAATTGAACTCACATATAATATGGAAATCACATACAAAACAGCTCGATTACAATGGTGATTACAAAATAGCTCGATTACAGGAACCCGATTTCTTTTAAGCTACTTCCGGCCGATTACAATAATGAAACTCGCTTCAAAGAAGAACCGATTACAATAATGAAACTCGCATCAAGAAGACTCGATTACAATGAAACTCGCTTACGCAGAATTCGATTACAATAACTTAGATAAATTGAAGTTCGATTGCACCCAAATTCGATTACAAACAGCGCCCTGCCCTAAATCGCAAGCTTTGTGACTCGAATACAATTGGGATCGCATACAATACCCAATCGATTACACTGTTACACTCGATTACATTGTAATCAATTTTAGAGAGACTTGTTTATTTGGATATTCTATTAGATGAACAAAAAAAATGAAATGAGAAGAAGATGGATCTGATGGTTGAGATAAGGAAGATTATTGGGCCTTATACTTTCCTTTTACACGGCCCACTCTTAACCCGGCCCAGAATTAGCCAACCCAAATTACAAAGAGGCTAATTACAAATACTCATTTGTTACATGGTACGGCTCGATTATAATTAAAATCTACATTGTGAAACACCTATAGAATACATGACCAAACGTTACGTACCCGATAGTATGTATGCAATAAAGAAAGGAATACAAAGGTGTGTGAACACTCTACATTCAACATTAAGGTAACGATGAAATATTCCAAGTAAACGAATATGGTCGATAAAGGAAAGACGGAAATAGAATTAAATAATATTTAAATAATCAAAGTCTTAGATAGTAATAAAATATTTTAGGAAAGAGAAAATAATAATAAAATAATTAAAAACCTTACATTAGGGTCTGTAAGAAATATAATAAGTAAATGAAATCTAAACAAGGCCAACCGATCATACCAGACTTAGTAATTTCCAACTGGAATACAAATAGGATGGATATTAACACGCGTACCCTATATACAGTTAGCAGGGCGCAGTTAAAGAAGGGGATTACAATAACCGGAGAAAGAAACACGTTCCAGGTGAGTTTTTAGCCCCATTCCTTGTTATGTTTTCGGGGCTGTGTGCGTACTCGGCGTGTTTGTTAATACATTTATCCTAAGTGATAAGTGTATGCCTTATGTGATTATGTGAAAGATATAAATGACTGCTCGTCAATACGTGAACGATCTTCGGATATTGCACGTACTGTCAGGTTGTAACGTTATGAATAATGTATGCATGATATACATATGTATGTGAAATGATGTATGGTTGTATGGTAACGAAGAGGGAATCGAACCCTATTAATAGTCGAAGCAAGAGGGAACCGGGCCCTAATAATACTCGAGGTAAGAGGGAACCGAGCCCTAATAATACCCGAGGTAAGAGGACACCGAGCCCTAATAATACTCAAGGTAAGAGGGAACCGAGCCCTAATAATACTCGAGGTAAGAGGGAACCAGGCCGTTATAATACTCGAGGAAAGTAGGGCGTAATGCTCTTTATAATGTTAGATATGAAGTTAAGTATGTATGGAATAAAATATGAAAGTATGAATGAAAGTATGTAAGTATGTATGTATTGTACGTTATGTGATTAACTAGAACTCACTCAGCGTAGCTGACTTTTAGTATGCACGCAGGTGAGTAGGATGAGGCAGCTCGCTTGAGGGGAACACGTGGAATTGAATAAGAGGCTGGCATCGGAAGACTCAAGACGTTTAAGTTTAATGTTTTGTTTATTTTGAAAGACCTGATGTTGTTTTAAGACAAGTTATGGTTTGTTATGAAATTTTTTAGGAAAGTTTTTATATTCTGCGAATGCTTTTATTAACTATAATGATTAGAACTATGTTGATGAGTAAATCCAACGTCCAAATGTGAGGTACCGGTAACGGGGCCTTACATTAAGGCAGGATAATGAGGAGTTAAAAGCTCAGCTGGCCCAGATACATTATAGAATTCCAACCCTGGAGCAGGAGGTTGAGAAGACCTCAGCTGCCCCAAAAAACAGGGGGAGAATATTATACATGATGAGACAACTGGAGCAGATGAGGAGAATGTGGAAACATGAGTTAAAACTGTTGATACTGATGGTTTGGCATGCATCTTGAATACTTATGATTAGAGTTATGATGAGGACAGTGGTGCAATAATGATATTTGATGAAGACTATGAAGCTGATAAATCTAGGGGTGAAGAGCAAAATTATGATGTGAATGATGAAGTTTTGAATATTGTTGAAAGATATGAGGATGATGTGTTGAGAAAGGAGAAGGGTGTTGAGGAAGATGTGGAAAATTTGATTGATGATAATGTAGCAACTACGGATGTTGCTACTGACATACCAATTGATATTGTAACAGATGCTCTGACTGCAATTGATGTGCAGACAGATGTTGTGATAGATGAAGGTGATGCTACTGAGGAGCTTGTACTTACTGAACCAGAAACAGATCAAATAAGTTCCAAGAGAGTAGAGCAGGATGCAGAAATGGGTGATTTGGATAAAGATATTGATGATTTTCCACCAGAAACTGGATAGGAATTGAAAAGAATGGATAAAGGGAAAGCTATAGTCGATGAGGATGAGAAAGAGCCTATTAAGGCAAGTGTTAAGGAGGAAGAGGAAGAAGATGAAAATACTGCTGCTGCCAAGAGACTTGAGAAAGTTGTGAAAGAAACACGAGAGAGAGAATTTATTGCCCAAACCCTGACTACAGAGGAGTTGACAGATCAGGAGAACCTGCTTGATCAAGCTAATATTGCCTAAGTTTTTACTGAAGAAGAGGTTTATGATCAAGTGGTGATTGAGACCCTGATCAATTTGAAAAAGGTTGAAGAAGTGGATAATTCTTTGGCTATAGTGGTGAGCATGTTTAGTCAATCTATGGATCAACCTGAAAAAGAACCTCAAAAGGAACCTGAAAAGGAACCTGAGTGGAAAACTGGTGAAACAATTGATGAAATGAAAGAAAGGCTATCAAAGTTACATGAACAGTTTGCGGAAAATGCCAATAGATTTGCAAAGATGTACATGAGAAAAAGGAAAGCCAGTGAACAAGCTGACAAAGAATAATCTGCTAAAAGGGGGAAGTGGGATGAAAAGAACCAGTATTTTGTTGAAACACCTGATGATCAAGAAAGCCCTTTAAGGCCAGTTCCTATTCAAACATTGAGGCCAGAAGAAGTAGCTCAAGGTGTTCCAAATGTTTCAGCTGCAGATATGCCAAAAAACTTATGATGAGAAGATTCATGCAGTAAATGAATCAACTGAGAAAGAAGATTCAACTGAAGATGAAAGTGATGATAATGATCAGGGAAATACAGCTGAAAAAGTTGATGTTTTGTCCCCTCAAGTAGAAATGACAGAAGATCAAAGGGAAAACATTCAACAAAGTTTGAATGAGGCTAAAAAGAAAAATCAGTTGGTGATAAAGCTGATGAGTCATGGTTTTAAATTTGAAGATCTTGCCTCTCAAACTGATGATGAGCTACAAAAAAAATTGGACAACGAGAGTGTTATTATCAAGAAAAAATGCAAAAGAAGAACAGGGACAGTCAAAAATTCAGAGAATATCTGAGACCCCATGGTTTCTCTGAAAAATATTTGACTCATATTAAATTTGAGAAACTAAGAGAATCATATCTTGCAACAAAAAAAGATGTTGAGAGAAAAGAAAAAGAAAGATTTGCAAAAGAAGCAGCTCAGACTGAAAGGATTTAAGCTTTGAGAAAGAAGTTTGCAGGCAAGTGTGGATACTTGATGGATAGGGGTATGGCACCAGAATTGGTGAACAGCTTGTTCAAATCTGCAGTTGAATCTCATTATAGCAGGCTCAAAAAGAAAGATAAGTCAAAAAGAGATCAACCTAAGCCATCTGCTAAACGAGTAAGGGAAGCTCAGCCTGAACCTGAACCCTCTCTAAAGAAAAGGAGGATCATGACCTTAAGAGAGAAACAAAGGGCTGAAATTGAATCTAAGAAAGCTGAAACTCAAGATACTGCTATCCCAGTGGAAATAAAGGAAGAACAAGTGGATGAACCCATATATCCATGGGAGAATGATGAAATGATTGAGATTTTGAGAGATGTGATGGTAAAGCAAAAGGGGATGAAGGAGAAAGCATTTGACAATTTGGGTAAAGCACAACTCAAGCAACTGTTCTTTGAACAAAAGGTAGAATGGGAGAAAGTATTGTTAGAGGTTGTGAACCCAAGAAGTTTTATGGGAGGAAGATTTGTACCGGATGGACAACTTCATGATGAAAAGATAACGGAAATGATTGGAAAGTTTTTTAGAGAGGGTGAACAAAACCTTATTGAGTTAATAAATTTGCCTGCTGAGAGGATTGTTGCAATGTACAAGAAAACGTTTAGAGTCATGGGGCCTACTAAACCGATGAAGTCAATTCCAACTAGGCCCTCTGCTTCAAGAAGATACACCTCAACAAGCAGGGGTGAGTCAAGTAGATCCGGAATCCAAAGAGAAACAAGACCATAATCAGATGTGGAACCCATGATACCCTATTATGACTCATTGTCTCAATCCTTGAAAGTAATTATGCAGAGCCGACAATTGAGAGATATAATCTTCAAAGATGATTTTTCTGAATACACAAGAGAGCAGTTAGAGAAAATGGCCAGTCTTGAATTGTATGACTATCATGATACCAGAAAGTTGGCCGCGAGACAGCAGAATGAATTGTCAAAACACCTGAAAGGTGAGGCTGAGAAGGGATTTCCTCTACTAAATTAAAAGAAGAAATGGGAATTGATCAAACAAGAGAGGACCAGAAGATTGACACGTATGAGGAAGATACGGGATGCAGAATATGATTATCTTTCAAAAGTCAGATACAACAATCCCTTTTCCAACATGAATACCTGTATCAGCATGAGAAGGAACATGATAAGAACCAATTGTGAGGTGCATAAGAATGGTAGAATCACTCAAGTGGACTACAACAGTAGAGAATACCACTACATTCTTCGCAAATCAGATGGACTGATATTGGGGATCATCAAGAATGACGAAGACCTGACCTTCTTTCATAGGGAAGATCTAAGGGATATTGTAGAGTTGACAATTCCAGAGAATCACCCTCACAATCAGATTCTTTCTATTTTTCAGCAAAGGGTAGGATCGGTACTAGTTTGAAGAAGACAAGTAGCCCTCAATGCACGAAGAAGATGATTCTTAGAATAGGGTTTGCTTTGTAATGTCCAATGGACAAATTTTCAGCTATGTAATAATTTGACTTTGATATGTAATATGTAATTTGATTTTGATTTGATATGTATTTTGACTAAGTGTAAGTAACCTTAGATGTGCTTTGGACAGCTGAGGTGTTCCAATCTAGGGGGAGATTATCGAGTCAAGAAATTGACCGAAAATGACTTAAGGAAGTCTAAGGAAGATTGGAATCTTCTCAACCTCCTCAGAAATCGCTAAGTATGGAAACCGAGCACACTTGGAATTACGAGCAGGGTTTTAGTGATCAAGGAATATTCTAAGTACTTTCTCTAGCAAGGTTCAACCCCGAGCAGGCTACAGTGCTACCAGCAGAGTTCAAACAGTGTTACCAGCACACTATGGTTTGCTTAATAAGTTATCTTCTAACAAAGGGTTGAAGGGACTCATGAAGAACACTTTGCTCGTAGGACCATATCGAGCAAAGTTTGCTGTGGTCAAGAAGATTGAAGTCTGCTAGGTGAGTTTTTTCTTTGGAAAATACTCTAAGTAAAGTCTACCTGGAGAATTGTTCACCAGCACACTTCAAGGTTACCAGGTCTACTCGTAAAGGACAAAAGGCATGAAGCCTGCTCGGAGAAGACTAGTGTCATAAAGTCTACCTAGAAGACTTGTTTTTACACTTAGTATAGTTTTGAATATGTAATTTGATTATGTACCAATCATTAGGGTTTCTAGAAGGAATGACAGTTGTCAGGAGGTGGCAGGCCAATAAATAGAATATTTTAGGGCACTCCTCCTACGGATTTTTGCCACTTTACACTTTTCAGACCTAAAAGAATATTCCTGATTGAGTGTGACGGTTGTCCTGGGATTAGCACGAATAATACATTCCTTACAAGAAACCCTAATCGATTAACATTTGTATGAATCTATTCTATAAATGGAAATCTATTGAGTGATTGTTTGTGTTTGTTACATTTATTAATCCTTAAGCAACAACTTTGTTTGTTTCTGATTCCGCCGTTAACAAATAGATTTCTTACCCAAAATAGCAACCGTCATTAACCTTCTTGTCGACACATTTGTTATGTGGGATATGACTTTATTGTAAGTGTGAGCGATCAATATCCGAGACCGACAGCGGTAGTCCTAAATGAGGTTAAGGTTTGGGCTGGGGTTGTTGAGTTAATATCTTCAAAAATTGATGGTAAAGGTTTGTTTAGTTGTGTTGGTGAGGTTTCTAAAGGTGTAATGGATTCGTTTCTAAATGATGGAGTTTTAGGCTTGGGCTTAGGTTTGGTTTTAAGGATAATTCTAGGTTTGGATTTTGATTGGGGTTTGGATGGTGATTGGGATTGGATTTTTGGTGATGTTGAGGTTTGTTCTTTGGTGAATTTATTTGTTGGGCTTGGAGGGCTTCTAGGGTTTTGGTTAGGGTGGTAGGTGATCCTATGTGTGGACCAGGTATGGTGGTGGTTTGTGTGGCTATTGGTTCAGTAATCATAGCAATAGTCAAAGGAAAACGTAGCTTAATGGAAGGGACTTTGGAAGACGAAGACTCCTTGGAATCTTCGGCCTTCTTCAAGCATTTCAGTGGACGCTATGTCTCCTCTTCTTCCTCTTACTCAGCAAAGAAGCAGACTTCTTTGATGATATGGCTCTTCTCTTTCCTTTGTCATGTTTCTCTTTTGTTCTTTGTTCACCCTTCACATCAGTTTCGGGATCAGATTCAGGCACATCAGCAACCAGTATCATCAACAGGCTCATCCTGTTCTTCATCATCACCTTCATCATGAACATCATCATCATCATGATCATCACCACTGTCTCCTCCTTCCTCTTGGTCTCCTCACTGTCAGTCTCCTTCTCATGAAATTGACCAATCTTTACCCCAGGCTCAGTCCCCTTGTACTTGTACACCCTCCTCCCAGTAGGCTCAAGAATAGCCTTTAATGCATACTATAGAACCATCTTCACATGATACGGCTCGGATATCTCAACAACTTTCCCTTCATCATCCACTTCATCCATGTAAACGGGCTTTGGGGTGTCCAGAAGTAAATAATCCAAGATTAATTGAAAAAATATTAGGTACATCATACGTATGTTCTTAGCAAGCACATTCATCTACATGTACTTGAAGAAAAATCTTGAATACTTGTACTTCCTGTTTTTTGTCAAACACAACATCACTCCCACCCAGTTAACATTTAACTTGTCAAGACCTCCCTTTGTGAAGATAGGCAGTTAGCAACAATGTGGAAGAGAAGCTTCCAATAGACGTGAAGATGCTTCTTCATATAGGTGCCCCATATTGTATCATATCCAATCTCCTTGAGGTACCCCACAATATCTTCCTTAGAGAAAGTGATAAATGAATCAGCAACATTGTCCTTAATCTCCAAGGCTTTGTGTATGACTTCCTCATTCACCACCACTTTCAGTCCATCTATCTCAGAAGTGATCTTAGAACCTTCTTTCCTAGTTTTTGCCTAGGTCCAAAATTGTTCAGCCCAAGAACTATTAATCTCCGGACAGCAGTCTTTGCATAAGATAGAAGACATTTCTGTAAGCCCTTGATCATAGATATAAAAACCTTATACTTTCTTTTCTTTGGGATCTCCAATGGACAAGAGTAGTTATGACCCTATGACATACAAAAGGAACATTAGGATTGATAATTGAGTGTAAAGTTACAAACTATATACAAAAGAAAAAAATAAAACAATAAAACTTTACAAGAAAAATTGAAACATATTTGGACTTGAAACACAGAAACTTTCTAAGTGTGGAATATTCGAATCGAATGGCATGATGATTGACAGAAAAGTTTCAAGTGTCAAGTAATCGAATCAAATGAATATAAAATATTGTTAAGGCATAAAAAATCGAATCGAATCAGATTGTTAATGAAGAAAATGAAACTTTAGCAATTTTAACAAGTATAAACTAATCGAATGTTGAATATGTTCTAATCTAGTCACAAATTAATCTATTTGAATGAGCGTTCGATTAGGTTGATTTATGGATTAGATTAGATTGACTAAGTTTTAATCAGTTTGAATTTTGTAAGTCCTGATGATCTAATCAAATGCAGTTTTTAATCTAATCGAATTGAATGGTAATTCGATTAGATTAGATATTTCATTCGATTCGATTACAATGGTTATTCGATTAAAATATCCTTGTTGTTTATGGATATCTGATTCTTTAATCGAATGGAGATTCGATTACCCATGACTTAGCATCTTTATGAGTTTTTCATTTCTAATCAAATGAGCATTAGTTTACTCAGTACTTGCTAGATTTTAACAGGATGATTGTCTAATCTAATGTTCATTCGAATGCAGAGTCTTTGTGATTTCCCTTTTAATCGAATGGTTCATTCAATCACTTGATACTTGAAAATTTTCCAAAAAATCTTTCTAATAGAATGAGAATTAGATTACTTAGTCCTTAACTTATATGGTTCTTATTTCTTTCCAATCGAAATCCAAATCGATCATATATCCTTTTCTCCAGTTCTTACAACCATTTTCTAATCAAATGTCCCATTCGATTACATCTTCCATTCCATTTGAATAAAATAACCAAAATAACAAGACATCCATATATCACTCGCTTAACACTTTTATGGGTTCATGCCCATCACGTATGTAGATCTACGCAATCATAACCCATATTCAAACCTTTTTCTGGGTTCATTAGCCCAAGAATAGTCCGAAAACCCAAACAAATAAAAACTATAAAAACTTGATAGAAACTCAATTAAAATCAACACAAGGGGTCCTAATGATATGGATAACAAGATTATAACAACAAATATCACAAAGAACAACAGATGAACACCCAATTGGGTATGGTTCATGAGTCCAAAAACAAGAACAAAAATCGAAACACGAAAGTATTATACCACGGGACACGGATCCATGTTTGATGCTGATATAAGTATGATTATGAGAGCAGATTTTGTTTGTATGAATTTAGATCTGGACAGATATTTGAAGACGGTGGAGGCGGTGGTGTTTGGGAAAAAAATTAAGAGAGAGAAATAGTTTTGGATAAGATTGTGGGTGAATAAAATGAAAGATATTTTTGGTTGACCTATTTATAGGGTCAGCCTATCTCGCGATAGGGTCAAAACATCTCGAGTTTACACCCTCAACCCCCGAACTCTGAAAATATTTACAAATTTAAACCCGCAAAATGTTAACCCACCGAATCCAAACAGTTTAAATATATACAAGATATATTTTTGTCAGGTCAACACTTAACAAACAGTGCAAAGAGGACCTTGTTATAAAACATTAACCCTATTTTAAAAGACACTTAAAAACTTAAAATTAAGTAAACAAAAAGTTAAACTTAATAAAATTAATAAATAAAATTAATAAATAAAATTAAAAGTTAATACCCTCAAAATACATTTAAGGATGTAAACAAAACAAAAACAAAACTAAAATTAAAATAAAATGCTTTTGAAGTAAAGACGAAATTAATATTATGTTAAATACAATAATTTTAAACTTAATTAATTTACATCAATTTTCATAATACATGAGATACATGTTTTTGGTGAGAAAGATCACGACATGGAATCACATTTTCTATAATGTCCTAGGTCACACTTCTATTTGGATTTTATAATGCTAAGAACCCAAAGTCGATTTTGGATATAATTTGTCAACTTTAAACTTAACAAGTATTTTGATGTTAACGTGATACGTTAAGGTATATGTTAAGGCACTATACTTGTGTGGTCCCCTGTTAATATGACATTTTACAAACTCCATCATACTTCAGGCATAGTTTGTGTTCATCAGTATCACCCGAATTAGCTCCAACCCCCTAATGATTGATCAAACCATTTTTGAGCTTATTTGAACTTTTTGCAAATTTTCTTTCAAACAATATTAAAGGTTGAACCATGGACTTACATGCCATACGGACTTACAGCCTCATAAAAAGTGTTTAGGTCTTACTTGATTTCCCCACGTTACGTGGTTCTAGTATACCCCTTTTGGTTTGTTAATTTATCAACATTTTTGTTGTTGATTTTAAATCCTTTTGAGCACTTTGCAGTTTTTCTACTTTAATAACTTTTCATTTAATATTTGAATCTAATGCAAGAAATATTTTTATTGTGACCAATCACTAACGGGTTCGTGTATGACTAACTAATAACATTTTTGCCTTCATCGATATGACTTATATTGCAGTCGGCAATCGCTTCATAAGAGTATAACCACTAGCATAGGCAAGTATTTAAGTTTATATCACTATGACCCTTACTCACTTGTTAAGCCTATCTAGACATCAAACAATGATCTTATTGGCTTTTGATCTACGCTTATCATGTGCTAGAATCATTAAAGACAATTTCTTATCATTTTCCAAAGGTCGGATCAATTTCTCAAACTTTTATTATTTTATATTATCCGACTCCCTCTAAGCAGGAGCTCCCTCTAAACAAGAGAATATCTTTTTGAAACTTTTCTGTTTTTCTTAACGAAATATAAAATATGTTTTTTGGTAAATCAAATGACTCAATTTTGTTTTTCTTAAATAAAATAAAAATCTTTTTGGTGAGTTAAACTTAACTCATTTTCTCCCTCTAAAATTATGACATATCGGAAAAATATTTACAATTATCTATACAAAAAGATAAAATTAAAGCGAAGCTAAAAATAAGATAAAAACATGTAAGATTAAAGAAAATAAAGTGAAATAAAAATAAAGCTCAAATTAGAAACAATATAAACTTAAAATAAAATAAAGGAGAAAAAAATAATATTTGAACTAAAATTAAGGTGACCTAAAAACAAAACAAAATAAAACTAAAATAAGGTAAGACTAAAGTAAAGTAAAAATGAAAATAAAATGAAATAAAAAAAATAAAAAAAATAAAAAAATAAAATAAAGTAACAATAAATAAATAAAAAACTTAATTTTGAACAAACGAGATCATGCCCAATGACTCGACAAGATAGTAAAATGGGGCACAATCAAAGGCTTTTGTAAACAGGTCCGCAAAGTTGTAATTCGTGTCGACCCGTTCAATGGTGACAAGTTTTAGATCAAAACAATCACGGATGAAGTGCATTCGGATGTCAATGTGTTTTGTCTTTGAGTGTTGGACCGGGTTTTTGACAATACAAACAGCTGCCTAATTATCACACTTAATGGGGGTGTTAAAGAGTTTTAAACCGTAATCCAGCAACTGATGCTGGATCCATATCACTTGAAAACAGCAAAAAGAGGCGTAAATATGAAAGTAATGAATGAATGTAGAAAGGTATGGGTGCATTGAAAGAAAGAAGGGTATTGACGTGATTGGTTAATAAGCTTACCTTAAGTGCTAAGTGTATGATATATGAATGGGTTATGAATAATGTATGAATGCTATATGAATGTGGTATGAATGATCTATGAATGATTTAGGAAATGTTATGAGTACGTAAATATAAAAGTAATGAATGAACGTAGATTGGTATGATTGCATGGAAAGAAGGATATCAGACCCAAATTTTATCCGAGGATGGAGGGTACCAGACCCTAATAATATCCGAGGAATAAGGGCACCAGAACCTAAAAATATCCGAGGATGGAGGGTATCGGACACTAATAATATCCTAGGTATGTAGGGTGAAATGCTCTTTATAACGTAAGAATAGTTATGGACGTACCGTGTATGTTAAAGAAAGAAAGTAGGAAAGAACGAACGTATGTATATATGGAAGAATGATAAACAAATTAAGTATGTAATACGTAACTTCGGGCACGTATATGTGTAAGTATGTTATCTGATTAACTAGAACTAACTCAACGTAGCTGACTTTTAGTATGAACGCATGTAAATAGACTGAAGAAGCTAGCTTGAGGGAGACACACGGCAGGAACCGAGCAAACTGGCATCAGAAGATTTTTCATGATGTTTAATAAAGATATTTTTATGTTTTTAAGACAAGTTTGAATGCTTTGTAACGAATGGTTGACTTTAATTATTATTTCCATGAAAGTTTTAATTAACTCATATATTTAGAACTGTGTTTATGAGTAAATCCAATGAAAATGTAGAACACGGGTATCGGGGCCTTACAAGTTGGTATCAGAGCATATGTTCGAGAGAATTAAGCATCCAACATGCTTAGACTCGAACAAAGAATGAGACTTAAGTAAGAAAAGAAAGAAGATGCCAGTGCATGAAAGCCACGTGTCACTCAAGCAAGCTCAGTAAAGGTAAAGTATATGATTAATTTCATATATGATGTAAGAATGTGTAAGGAAGTTGTTTAATTACTGGGGATAGGAGTATATGATTGCATGAACTATTTAATTGTCTAATTGTTTAGAAGTAGAACTAGCACAAATAGACTCACAAGAGGAAGTGTATAGGATATGGAAACTAACGTGATCAGCTAATCACAGTTGGCCACTGTTATTACTTATTAACCTTACTATCCTTGTATTAAATAGTTTCTTGAGTGATGATGTTTGTGTTTTCTTATAGGATACGATGGCTGGAGTAAGGAAGGATGTTCGCCGAGGAGGTCGTACCAAACGTCGCGGTAGGCCACGTATGATTCGAGAACCTTCTGTAGAGTCTGTTACTAACACAAGGGAAGAAGGAAGTGCAGATGGACCGAATTCCAGCATCAATGAGGGGTATCATTTTGACCTTGCTGTTCAAGCAGCCATTGCTCAGGCTGTAGCTGCTGCAGTGAAGCAATTACATCCTAGAAAGTCTGCTGCAAGCCATGAGAGGATCACTGAGAGGGCGGGGGAAGATGGTAAGAATGTTGATGCTAAGGAAGGTGACTCGAGCGAAGTTCGATCTATGAAGATTGATGAGAGAAAGAGAGGACAAGGAGAGTGCAACTACAAGTCGTTCAAAGGTCGCGACTCGCCAAAGCTGACTGGTTTAGGGGATGCAGTTGCTGCTCTCTAGTGGATAACCGCAGCGGACAAGGTTATCTGAATCAATGAGTGTCGTCCCGACCAAGCAGTGGGTTATGCCACTCAGTCATTTGGTGACGAGGATATGTACCGGTGGGAAACTTTGGAGCAGAGGAAGACTTGAGAAGAGATTAAAGCAACGGAGTGGGATGACCTGAAGGAGTTAGTGATGAAGCGATTTCGTGCTGATGCTGAGGTTGAGAGGGCTGAGATGAAGTTTTTGAATCTGAAGGCTTGTAAGATGACACACCATGTGTACACGACTGAATTCAACTGCATGTCTAGGTTAGTGCTCGACATGGTGAACACTGTAGCCAAGTGAATCAAGTGTTACATCAGGGGGGCTACCACATAATGTTCGCATCTTGGTCAAGGCCAGTAAACCTACTACTTTTGATTCTGTTGTGGGACTCACATAGATAGTTTATGACGACTTGGCGGTAGACAAAGTGGTGGTGGAAGAGAAGAACGATAAGAAATGGGTCACTCCTGTCAAACGACCTGCAAGACTTGTTGGAAGATGCAAGGTCGCGAGTGCAAGTGGGGGTATTGGTTCTGATGTGTGCCACAAGTGTGGGAAGACTCATGGTGGAAAATTCAGGCTTGGGACAAATGCTTGTTATAAGTGTGGAAAGGTGGGGCACTATGCTCATGAATGCAATGCAAAGCCCACATGTTACAAATGTGGTAAGACGTGCCATATGGCGAGGGAATGCACTGATGGCGAAGATGGAGGAAGTGGAAAGAAGGATGGTGACCATGCTAGGCCAAGGACTCGAGCCTACATGCTGACTCAGGAGCATGCTAAGCAAATCTCTGATGTTGTGACAGGTACATTTCTAGTCAACGGTATTTTCGCTTCTGCGTTGTTTGATTCAGGTGCAAATAGAAGTTTTGTAGCTACGACATTTAGTAAGGTAGCTAAAATGAAGTGTTTCCGAGTTCCTGAAACTTTTAAACTAGAAACCACTAGTGAGACAGCGGTTAGAATAATGAGAATGGTTAAGGATTGTAAGATAGAGTTAGAGGGACATGAGTTCCCTGTTACCCTATATGTTATAACCTTAGGAGCGTTCGATGTGGTTTTGGGAATGGACTAGTTATATGAGTTCGAGGCTCAGATAGTGTGTAAGAGTAGGTTAATAATGTTAAAGTCCTTGGATGGTAGTACAGTAACAATTTATGGTGATAAAGTTCAGGGCTTAATGTCATTTTGATGATAAAAGCTGAAGGATTGTTAAGGAGAGGGTGCGGTGCCTACTTGGCGTATTATGTCAAAGCTACGGCCGAGACGAAAGAAGTGAAAGATGTTCCTATTGTGCGCGACTATCCCGAAGTGTTCCCTGAGGATCTTCCACGGTTGCCACGGGAGCGAGAGATATAATTTCAGATAGACTTAATACCAGGAGCACAAGCCGTCACTAACGCACCTTACCGCCTGGCGCCGTCTAAGATGAAAGATTTGATGTCCCAACTGCAAGAACTCTTCGATAAAGGTTTTATAAGGCCGAGTGTTTCCCTGTGAGGTGCACTAGTGTTGTTTGTTAAGAAGAATGATGGAAGCATGAGAATGTGTATAGATTATCGTGAGTTGAATAAGCTTACGGTGAAGAATTGATATCCGTTGCCAGGGATTGATGATTTATTTGACCAATTACAAGGTTCGAGTTGGTTCTCACAAATAGATCTTAGATTAGGCTATCATCAGCTGAAGGTGAAAGAGGCAGACACCCCCAAGACATCGTTTCGGAGACGGTATGGACACTATGAGTTCCTCGTAATGTCGTTCGGCCTATTGAATGCTCTAGCATCATTTTTAGACCTGATGAATAGGGTATGTCTACCGATGTTAGACAAATCATTTATCGTGTTCATTGACAATATATTGATTTATTCGAAGAGCGAATCTGACCACGTGAAGCATCTACGAGAAGTATTGGAGGTTCTGAAGAAGGAAAAGTTGTATGCTAAGTTCTCGAAGTACGCATTCTGGTTGCGTGAAGTGCACTTTCTAGGTCACGTAATCAATCCTGAAGGGATTACCATGGACCCAGCTAAGATTGAGATGATAACAAATTGGAAGACTCCGCATAACCCGGCTGATATACACAGCTTCTTAGGGCTGGCTGGCTATTATAGAAGATTCATCGAAGGCTTCTCCAAGAATGACTAGGAAGTCTGTAGTATTCACTTGGGGTAAATTTCAAGAGGAGGCTTTTGAGGAACAGAATAAAAGACTCACAAAAGCTCTGATCCTTGCTCTACCCGAAGGTGACGAGGATTTGGTTGTTTGTACTGATGCCTCGCATCGTGGGTTAGGTTGCATGTTAATGCTATGAGGAAAGGTTATAGGTTATGTGTCCAGACATTTGAAGGTTCACGAGAGTACCTACCCAACGCATGATTTGGAGCTAGCAGCAGTAGTGCATGTTCTGAAGATATGAAGACATTATCTGTATGGTACTAAGTGTACTATCTACACATATCATAAGAGTTTAAAGTACTTCTTCAAGCAGAAAGAGTTGAACATGAGGCAGAGAAGATGGTTAAAGTTGATAAAGGACTACGACTGTGATATCAAATACTATTGGGCTAGTATTAATATGGTTTGCACTTGATATTGGGCTTATAATGTAAACCGAAATCTCTTGGATCTAGGTGGGCTTTTGGGTTGTTTTGGGCTGGTGTGTAGTACCTATATAAATAACGTAATTAGGTTTATTATAGTTGGCGGTGTGAACGATAGAGGAGAGAGATATAGGTTCTTTGTAAACTTTGTGCTTAAACACCAGATGTTCAATATATGTGTGTTTTGAAGAATATTCATCGTGTTCTTCGTGTGTTTGTTTACATAATATTGAATCATCTCGTGTTAGTTTCTGCATAATCATGAGACTGTGTAATATTACATTGAAAGATCCGTTGTAAGGACTTAAAATTGGAATCAGAGCCTATTGACCTATTCTAGACTCGGTTGTGATATCACAGATTCAAGGATTGTTCGTGTTACTTGTTTTGGTGGTCGTGGTACTTGTTTTTCCAGTGATCTACTCATCGAGAAGGAAAGGGGTTATCTTTATTATTGAATATTGACTTAACATTGGTTAAAATTCAAATCCCTTTGATTTCGGGATTTAGTTTATTACCAATGTTACCCGGTCAAAGACTCTTTGGGTTTCTTAAGAGTTCTTGGGCAATTTTCATCGTTTTTAGCCGTCACGTGGTCGTTCTCTGTTAAATCTGTTACTTCTCGGCTAAATCCAAGTGTTCTCAGTGATTTTTAATCGTTCTTGGTCAATTATTGGTGTTCTCTGTTGACTTTTGGAAGTTCTCGGTCAACTAAGAGTGTTCTCGATTGACTTTCTGGGTTCTCGGTCAACGTTGGTTCTCGGTTGTGACTATACATCTAGGCGTATTAACAATGGGCTTTAGGATATCTGAAATATTATTTGGACTTAAATTCTTGACCAGATCATTAATTGTTTTTCCAATATGGACCAAGTAACTAATAGTTCATTAAATGTTGCACTGAATCAAGAACTGGACTCTATAATGGGAACTGCTACTCATGTACCCCGTTTGTTGTCTCATGAGAGGTTTTCCGAGTGGAAGTTTAGATTTGAAAAGTATGTGAAGATGAAAGATGGCAAGATTTGGAAAAGTATTGTTTGAGGCCCTCAAACTATCACTTATCAACGTGAAAAAATTGAAGAAGTGGCTATGAAGCCCATTGAACTGTATGATGACACAAACTTTAAAAAAGTTGAAGAGGACGACAAGGCTCTTGCTACATTAACCATGGCACTTTCACCCAAAATTGCCTTGGGATTTTGAGAATTACAGTCTGCAAATGCATTGTGGGAAGCCCTGATTGAGGTGTTTGAGGGTCATGAGGATATGAGGAGAATCCGTCAAGATCTCTTACGACCGAAGTTCAATATGTTCATCATGTTCTGGGAGAGTCTTTGGAAACACAACGGCAAAGATTTATATCTCTAGTGACTAAGATGAGATTTGCAAACATGAACTTGACCGCTGTAGAAAAACTAAAAACTGGTCAATTCCCTGCCACAGAGCTGGGATATGAATGTTGCAGTGATTAAGAAGACGAATGATCTCAACAGGTTAACTCTACCAGAAGTCATGGAAATCATCAAAGCTTTTGACATGGATGACAAGCAGCGTGCCATAAATCATGCAAACTTCGCAACGTTCAAACTTTCTCAGGGGCAGTAACTCCACCGCATTAGTCTCAGAATAACTTTAATATATTTAAGTCTACTCAGGGTCAATTCTCTTGGGTACCACCACAATCAACTCCCGTGTTCTTTCTTCAACCTGCTCAACAAACTACTTCAGCTGCTAAGTCCCATCCATCTGCTGCATCTTCCAGTCGGTCTCCAAATCAGATTCCCTCTATCTTGAAGGATACTCAAGAAAACATCGCCTTAATAGCAGGATTCATGAATTGCTACAACACCTTTCTTGCTGGAGATCTGGTTCAACCAGTTGTAGCTGTTGAGCTGGATCAAATCCATCCTGATGATGTGGAGGAAATGGATATCTCTTGGCAAATCACCATGACAGTTTTTCGCACGAAGAAATTTACAAAGAGAACGGGCAGAAACAACTGGAATGTGCCAGCTAATCAGAAGGTGAGATTTAACAAAGATACTCTGAGGTGCTACAACTGTCATGAGCCAGGTCATTTTGCTCTTGACTGCACTAACCCAGTTAACGAAGGAAACAGCGAAAGGGCAATCGTTCTAGTGGGAAACGCAAAGGAGAAAATGCAGCAAGTGTAGGTGAAGGTGAGCGAGGTTTAGTAACTCAACAATTCTCTTGCAATGATTAGATGTCAGCTCTCAGCATCAATAATTAGACTGCAAACTTTTCTCGATTTGAAGTTGCTAAGGAACAAGTGAAGGAACTTCAGTTTGCTTTCATGGCCTTCACTCCTTCTAGCTCATCCGAGGTAAGTTCCAAATTATGTTCTCAAGCTTGTATTAATAAAGTAGATTTTTACAAATCCCATAATAGTAACTTGCTTAGAGAAATGGAAGGAATAAAATATGAAAATTTTACACTTAAAGAAATGAGAAAGCTTTCAAAGATAAAATTGAGGCACATAAAAGGGATTTTTCAAAACTTCAATATGATTTTAGCATAAAATGCTGTCATCACTTAGATGCCAAATAGAAAATTTCTGATTTAACTGCCGAATTGGAAGCCTCTAAGTTAGAAATCGTTAAGTTAACTAAAAAATTTGAAAGAGCTGAATTAGACTTTAAGAAATTTGATGGCTCCAGTGCTGTTGTTAACTCCATGACTGAAAATCAATTATGGTGGAAATAAAACTTAGGCGAGGGTACCCCCTCCATACAACGACAACTACATTGGTCTTCCTCTTACCAAGGAACAAGAAGAAAAGGTCAAAACCATGCAGTATGGTAAATTAGCTGAAAATGGCAAAAGGGCCCCTGGTTAAGTAGAAGCAACTGAATCAACCTTAGGGGTGAATGATACTAACGTGTTAACTTCATGTGCATATGAAGTAATTGTCAAGGATTGTACTGAGGAGGATGATGATTTGCTTGTTTTGAATAAAAAAGACATTAATTCTCATATTTCTTTAAATTTACCTGCTTTGAATTTTATGACTTCAAATGTTTGTGTGGGCTCTGTATATAAGAGAAAAGATAATTGTGTGGTTGATTCCTCTAAACTTTGAAATCTGGTGGTGTGTTTTTAAATAAATTTGATAAAAAACAGAGTTCTCATAAATACGCATCACCTAAGTTTATCAAAGAAGGAAGTTCAAATGGTCAAAATTGTGATAAATCAAGCAATAAATCAGGTGGTAAATGCCAAGTAAAGAAAAATAGCTCACACAACAGATCCAGACCATGAGTAGACCACAATGAATTTTACATAAAATGTCAAACATGTTTTAACTTTGGCATTCCTGGTCATATTGCTAGAAAATGTTCACACCGTCCATATGTCCCATATTATGGATATTATCAGAGGTATATGCTTCGAAATACCCCTCAAAAGGAATCAAGGTATCATAAGGAAAATCCCTTTGACGGTGATTGGAAAAGAAACAAGGCTGATAGGTTTAGTCCTCATCAGACCAAGCCTAACACGTTTCGAAAAACTGATAGACACTGTGCTTCGGTCTCAAGAACCAAGTCGGTTTCTGGACCGAAACAAGTTCGGAAGTCAAAGTTATTTGTGTCTCCCACTCGCAAAAACCAGAGATAAAGTCATCCATTCATACAAACGACAAGCTTTCTAAAAGAAGATATGAATGGTTGCCTAAATTTTCGGTAGTTAAGCTATCAAGTTAAATCTTAGATAATCGGGAAGACATGTCATGGAAACCAATGAAAATTTTAGATAAATTAGGTTTATCCAGTGTTACTATGGACTGGGTACCAAAAACTAACTGATCTCGCATATCGAGCAGGAACAGCTATGGAGGAATATCATCAGACCTTGGTATGTTGATAGTGATTGTTCCAGGCACATGACAGGAGACATCTCCCAACTATACGACATTCAAATCTTTAACGGTGGGTATGTTTCCTTTGAGGGAGGAGAAAATGGGAAGATTACACAAAAGGGTACTGTAAGTAATGTTGTGCTCAAATTTGAAAATGTTAATTTCGTTCCCGATTTAAAGCATAGACTTCTTAGCGTCTCGCAAATTTTAGGTAAAGGCTTTTCAACTCATTTTACTTACAAAGAGTTCTTGATTTTAAAACCTGGTATCATCATACCAGAATATTGGGTTCTTATTCAATCATAGAGAAAAGATTATGCTTATGTGATCGATATGAACAAAAATGTTCCTGATGAAATCACATGTTTATTTTCAAGAGTGTAAGAACATAATTCCATGCTTTGGCATCATTATCTTGGTCATGCAAACATTAAAAATCTAAACTATCTTGCTAAAAACGACTTTGTGCGTGGTTTACCTATCAAAGATTTTGTTACTATTGGAAAATGTGTGGCTTGTCCTTTGGGTAAACACAATCGCAAATCTCACAATCGAAAACTTGTTAATAACATTTCATAAGTTTTTCAATTGCTACATATGGATCTGTTCGGTCCAGTTCGTCTTTTTAGTCTTTCTTGCAGCTCTTATTGTCTAGTTATTAGTGATGATTACTCACATTTCACTTGGGTGTTCTTCTTTTCAAATAAGAGTGAGACTAAAAAATTGATAAACACTTCATAGTGCTTATGGAGAGTCAACTCAACTTAAAGCCGAAGGGTATTCGTTGTGATAACGGCACGAAATTCAAGAACTCAATACTGAATTATTTTCGTGCCGAAAAGGGGGTGCTTCGCGAGTACAATTCGGCTCGGACGCCACAAAAAAATGGATTTGCTAAGAGAAGGAACATGACTCTTATCGAGGAGGCAAGAACTATGTTGTGTGATTCAAAGCTGCCTTTGTTCTTCTGGGCAGAGGTTGGTACACAACATGTTAGATTTAAAATCGAGTGCTGATCAACAAATCTTAGATGAATACTCCATATGAGATTGTTTACGGTCACAAGCCCACAGTTGCACATTTTCGGGCCTTTGGGTGTCCATGTACCTTGCTGAATCTTGAAACGAATCAAAGGTTTGGAGACAAAGCTGATGATTGTTATTTTTGTTGGTTACGCTGGTCGTACTGCCTACAGAGTTTACAACAAGTCAACGAAGCAGATAGTGGAATCTTATAACGTGCGCTTGCTAGAAGAAAATGAGAATGATTCTCGTGTTGGTCCTGACTGGTTATTTGATTATACTGAACTTTTTAAGCCCTTTAATGTGTTTCCAACTGTCGATACATAAATTTCAGGTGCTGGTACTTCAAATTCTATTGATGAAAAAGAAGACATACCTGCTGACTCTCATATGTATCCAGTGCTGGGTATTGATCCTTCAAAATCATTGGACACCACTCAGCCGTTGTCAGCTAGTCAACAAGAAAATGTTACAGAAACCTACAGTCGATGCTCCATCAGTTGAGGGGGAGAGTACGATTCATCAAATTTTTGGAAGCACTCTATTTTCAGATGTCATTTCAAATTAGTACATTGCCAGTACCTCGTACTCACACAGTACAACGACATCTGGATGGAAGAATCCACTTTTTTGGAAATCCTTGAAGATCAACTAATTTGCCCTCCACCAGCTCTGTTCCTGAGCATTCAATTCCAACAAGAATTAGATGAGATCATCCAATTGACAATGTTATAGGTCCTATGGAAACAGGAGTGTCAACCAAAAGTTAGACCGAACACATCAACATCTGTTCATTTTCTTGTTTCATCTCTCAGATTGAGCCTAAGTCAATTGAAATGGCGCTACAAGAGCCAAACTGGGTGGATGCCATGCATATGGAATTGAATCAGTTCGATAAACTGAAGGCTTGGAGATTGGTTGAACTGCCAGTTAGAAAGAAAGCGTTAGATACATGATGGGTTTTTCGCAACAAGCAAGATGATACGGGTGTGATTGTTCAAAACAAAGCACGGCTCGTAGTTCGTGGTTTCCGTCAGGTTGAAGGCTTAGACTACACTGAAGTGTATGCTCCTATGGCTCGACTTGAGGCCATTCGAATTATTCTAGCATATGCTTCCTACATGGGATTCACGGTTTACCAGATGGATGTCAAGACAACATTTATGTATGGAGAAGTGAAGGAGAAGATTTATGTGGATTAGCCACCAGGGTTTGTTGATTCAAAGCATCCAACTCATGTTTACAAGCTAGACAAAGCCCTTTACGGTTTTTACAAAGCTCTTCGGGCATGGTATGCTACCTTGTCGGCTCACCTACTGGGGCATGGCTATAAGAGATGGACCATTGATCAGACACTGTTCCTTAGAATTGTTGGGAAAGATTTGATCCTAGTTCAGATCTATGTGGATGACAACATCTTCGGGTCTACCAGTCCAGCACTATGTTCTAAATTTGAAGAAGTGATGATGAAAAGATTTGAAATGAGTTCATTGGGGGAGATGACATTTTTTCAAGGATTACAAGTTCTTCAGAGTTCAATGGATATTTTGCTGCATCAAGGAAAATATGTCGAAGACATACTTGAAAAGTTCAAATTTCATGATTTGAGAGTGCGGCAACTCCTATAGCGGAAAGGCCTCTTCTTTCATCCGATCTGGAAGGGAATCCCTTAGATCAAACTTACTATCGATCGACGATCGGATCCCTGCTGTATCTCACCACCAGTCGCCCTGACATCATGTTTGTTGTCTATCAATGCGCTTGTTTCCAAGCTAATCCTAAACTCTCTCATTTAATTGTTGTTAAACACATTTTTAGATATCTGAAAGGGCAACCAAAGCTAGGTCTTTGGTATCCCCAAAACTCATATTTGACTTATATGCTTTTGCTGATAGCAGTTACGGTGGAGATGATATTGATAGGAAATCTACGTCTGCTGGATGTCAATTCTTGGGCGATCGACTAATTTCGTGGCAGTGCAAGAAACAACAAATAGTGTCTACATCCATTGCCGAGGCTAAATATGTTGCTGCGTCATCTTGCTGTTCACAGGTTATCTGGATGCAATATCAATTGCTAGATTATGGTTTGGACGTTCTTGATACTCCAATCTTTTGTGATAATGATGGAGCTATTGCTATTGTTAAAAATCCTGTTCAACATTCAAAAGAAAAGCACATTGACATCAAAATTCATTTCATTCATGACTGTTACGACCGAAAATTAATTCATCTTGAGCAAGTTCACACTAATAATAATGTGGCGGACTTGTTTACAAAACCGGTCGGAACAACCATATTTAATGTGTTTGTGGGGTTTCTTAAAATGCTTCGTTTAGATTATTGAGTTTTTTTGAGGTTAAATTTATATATAAATGTTTTCATTTTCTTTGGTAGAATTTTTGCACAAATTTAGGGGGATAAATTAAAAAATTAAAAAAGAGCGTGTGTGTGTCTTATAAACTTTAAAAAATAAAAAAAGTTATATTTACACTTTCGTTTAGAATTACGTCGGTTACTCAAGTTTGAGGGACATATACTTGTATATGTTGGTCCTGTCATCTACTTGTAGATATACGAGATAGCCATTCACCTAAAGACTGAAAGAAACTGTCGGTCTCGTATATATATATCTCAATCACTCACTATCTCACTGTCGTAACCCACATGTTAGTGTAGACAAGAACGTTAACGACTTGCTATTTTAGGCAAGAACAATAGAGTATTAATAGCGGAAACACTAACACATTAAATGTTGCTTAATAGACACAAAGGTAACAAATACACACTGTAACTCAAAAGATTTCTATTAGTATTATGTCACATACAACGAAAATCAATTAGCGTTTCAGAATGGAATGTTTCGATTTTATGGCTGATTTCCGTGTAGAAATAAGTCAGCTGTCAAAATCACAATCAAGTGTAAGGTCTAGGTGTGTCATAGGTGTGCCCTAAAATATTCCTTTTATAGGCCTGCACTAACACCTGACATTCCTTCTAGAAGCCCTAAAGATAGTGACATTATATATTCAAACGAAATACAAAAGATTCTAAGTGTAACAGATCTTTGAGCAAGCTTTGCAGCTGTTGTCTTCTTCGAGCAGACTTGGTAACTATAAACTGTGTTGGGGAACAGTTCTCCGAGCAGACTTTACTTAGGATATTTCTTGGATATTTTACATAGAAAATATCCATCTAGAAGACTTCAATCCTCTTGATCATATCAAACTTTGCTCGATATAGTCCTACGAACAAACTTGTTCTTTAGAAATCCCTTCAACTCTTTGTTAACTTTAACTTATAGAGCAAAATAAGTGTGCTGGTAACAATGTAGCTTGTCTTGGTAACACTGTAGCTTGCTCCGAGTTACAATTTGCTAGTAAGAAGTCAACGTATTTCTTTATCAACTTCCTTCAAGTTTGCTGGGACCACTGTTTATTAAGAACAAACCTTGCTAGATCTTCCAAAGGACTTGGTATCAGCTTGGTTTAGCCAAGAGTTTGTTAGGAAACAAACCTTTCTTGACTAGAAGAACAACCTTACTAGGCAAAGTGAAGTATGCTTGAACTTATACTTAAGAAGACTTCAAGAAGATAACCTTGCCCAGAAAGCAAAATACCATGCTAGACTTAAGTAAAAGCTTGCTGGAAAGCCTGAGTGTGCTCGAAATCCATACTTAGCCATTTTCAGAGAGGTTGAGAAGATTCCAATCTTCCTTATGTCTTTTCCTCATCCCAACAATCTCCCCCTAGGTTGGAACATCCTCAGATGTACCAAATCACCTCTTTAGGTTACATACACTTATACTTAAGTGTATGCTTGAACTTATACTTAAGAAGACTTCAAGAAGATAACCTTGCCCAGAAAGCAAAATACCATGCTAGACTTAAGTAAAAGCTTGCTGGAAAGCCTGAGTGTGCTCGAAATCCATACTTAGCCATTTTCAGAGAGGTTGAGAAGATTCCAATCTTCCTTATGTCTTTTCCTCATCCCAACAATCTCCCCCTAGGTTGGAACATCCTCAGATGTACCAAATCACCTCTTTAGGTTACATACACTTCTTAAATACACTTCAAATTTTCAAAAGAAATTTACATATCAAAAATGAAAAGGTTACAATTTATAAATTCGGTCACAAGGACATTACATATCAAGCTTAATATAAGTTGTATTTTTATCTTCTGGATCTTGAAGCCTCCATCCTTCATACCAATCTCACAGCTGATGCCCTTTCTTTAAACATGAATAACAACTGCTGTCCATCTGATTATATCCTTTAGATCCTCCAGATACAGAAATTCTAAATCAGTGTCTTCCTTGATGATGCCCAATTCATCTTGATCTTCAATGACAATACTTGCAATCCTTCCATTTCTCTAGACTTCATGATTGGGCCTTGTCATCTGCAGCCTCATGCTTAGACATTGCTTCATATTGGCAGGACGGTTGTGGTGTTTTGTCTTCTTCTGGTAAGAAGCTTTAGTGATTCTTATATCCAGCATCTCCTCTGCCTCTTCTTCTTTTCAAAATATGATAATTCTAGCTTTTTCTTCTTGCTAAGCATTGGGAATCCTTTCCTGGGTTGATCCCTGAGATGCTTTGATAGTTCATTTTGTTGTCTTCCTGCAAATATTTTCCTTTTGTGGTAGTCATACGGGTTCAGAGTTGCCATCTCAGCTAACCGTTGCTTATAATGAGAAATTAAATAAAGACAACAAGATATTATAACGAGTAAGTGAACATTTGTCGGGTGAAATATTATATTATATTTTATTACTTTGGTCTTATCCAAGTGGCAGTGGAGTGAAGACCAAGGCACAAGACTAGTATAAATAGATGATTTAGGTCATTTGTTTAGGTCATGTGTGCATTGTGAGAGTTTGCCCCCGGGAAGAGCTCTCCCCGGGTGGCCGTTTCTATATGTTTATGTATGTATGAATGTATGTATGAGGGTTCTTGATGAGAATCATTCGGTTAATGAAATCATACTTCTACATCTATCTTTTGTGTTTTTATTAGAATTGTTCATCCTATATTGATTGTTAATCAAATCGATCTCTCCACATCCGTCCATTATTATCGTTCAAGACTGAATACGTGTTACGATCCTAACCCGGATCCGAGCTCCACCGTTAATACCGATTATTCACGCTTTCGCACCGGGGCTAGGTTCTCACAATTGGCATCAGAGCGAGGTTACCGAATCGTTCAGACTAACCACTGAATTTGATTCAATTCGCTCTTGAATCCACCATGGACGTTAAACAATGAAGTTTGTTGAAGTTTTTATAGGTTTTAGCATGGTTTTGGACGAAATTTGAGGATTCGAAGATGACTTATGTGAATTGATGCTTGTGTTGATGGTTAGTTCGGAGATTCAACATCAATTTCATGTTTATGTATTCAGTTTTGTCCAGATCTACAATATTCGGTTTGTTTTTGTTCAAACTCGTTTATATTTGAGGTTCTATACTTGATTGTTTTGATTAAATTGAGGTTAGATTGGTGATAGAACGTTGATTTCGTGATGATTTGATGAGATCGCAATGATTAATTTCATATATCAAGTGTTTAATTTTGGATATAAAATTTTAGGGTTCTTATGTTCAAAATTGGGGGAAATCAAAACCATGTGTTTTGGCAAATTTGATGACTAGTTATTGTTCGTATGATGATTATGATGTGTTTGGAGCCAATTTGGATATTTTTATGTGTCCAAGGAAATGAGTTTGTTTGAGAAAATGTGCTTGAGCTGTGGAACTGCCAGTTATTTGAGAAGATGGATTATGTGTTCGAGATGGTGTGGAAGTTTGCTGACATGATTCAGGTCTAGAGCACATGTATTTTGCTGGATGTTTTCGGTGATTTTATGATGTTACAACATGTTGCAGTTAATACAATATGATCTTGAACAGATGTTATACAAATTGTTTGCAACTGGTACATGCACGAACAGTTAACGAATTCTGCTGCTGCATATTTTTAGTCAAGGGCAGTTTGGTCAGTTGCAGCAAAAGCATATTATAAACGATCAAACGGGCCAAAACTTGCTGAATTTACTGCTTTAACAAGCTGCGGCATGCTGTTTGGTTGCTGAAATTGATTGTTAAACGAAAGTAAATTACAAGTTCGGTTGTGAAACGGGCCAAAACGTGAGGAATTTAATTGATTAGGTGCTGAACTGCTGACAAAACGGGCCAAAATGCATTGTTTTAAGTCTGATTTTTGTCAAAAAGTTGCCAAAACGAGCTGAACTTGCTGATTATTATTGCTGAAAGTGCTGATTTCTGCTGAAACTTACTGTTTTAAGTGTTGGTTTATGTCAAAAAGTGCTTAAACGAGCTGTGTTTGTGCTGGAAATTGCTGAAACGAACAAAAGACTTGCTGAAACGCACACTTTAAGTGCTGAATATTGCTGAAACGTGTTTAAACGAGCTGAAATTCACTATTTTGTTGCTGATTTGCTGTTAAAACGGGTCAAAACGTGCCAAAACGCACTTTTTAAGTGCTGAAACAAACAAAAACATGCTGAAACACACTGTTTAAGTGCTGAAAAATGGTAAAACGAACAAAAACGTGCTGAAACGCATTATTTCGTGCTGAAAATTGCTGAAATGAACAAAAACATGCTGAAAATTGCTGAAACGAACAAAAACGTGCTGAAACGAGCTGTTTTCGGGCTGAAATTGCTGTTAACGAGCTGAATTTGCTGTCAAAACGTGCTGAATATTACCGATTCATTGCTGTTTTTGCTGATATACGAGCTGAATGTGCTATATTTGCTGCTGAAACGGGCCAAAAATGCACTGAAATTTGCTGATTTATTGCTGTTAAAATGTGTTGTTAACGGGCTGATTATTTGCAACGGTAGTTCAGTCTTTTTATTGCTGGTACATATTTTAAAACCAAAGATACGAGGATTATATGCTCGAAATGTTAAGTGATTCAAGCCCAAGCACAAAAAGATAAGTTCTTAAGACTTCGAGCACATAACTTTGACCACAAGCACTTAATATTTGTTTTGAGTACATAAGTGTTTCTTCGAGCATGTGATGTTTTAAGTCTCGAGCACATCGTTTTTTATTGAGCATATCGATATTCATCTCGAGCACAAATTATCTCGAGCACATCTTATGTGCACGAGCATATCATGGGTTTTGATGGAAAATCTTCTAGGTATGGAGGCTCGAGCACACTTTTTGCTCACTAGCATGCCTTGTGCTAGTAAACAAAACATGAAATCATTGCATATTTTTACTCTCAAGCACACTGTGTGCTTGTGAACAGAAAGTGTGTTTGTGAAATATTTCATGTTTTTTGAAGAAATTTTTGAATATTGATGAAGTTGACTTTCAAAGTCAAACGGGTCAAGATGAAGAAAGGAATGCATATTCGCTTATCCGTTGACTTTTTGACCATGTGTTCTTAATGAACAATGTTTGCCCAGGTATGAGTGACTGTTTGGAAGTGACTTTTCTGGTCAACTCAGCCGTTGACTGTGTCGGGTCAACGAGGGGTATTTTGGTCATTTTTAAAGACTTTTTGAGCAAACATTGGGCAAAAATCACAAAAATTTCACAACTTCAACAAGGTTCTTACAAGAAGAAGATGGTTGATTTATCCGGATCATTTCAAGAGTTGACCATGTCAAATGTCAACTTTCAACCACAAATGGTATCTTTTAATGCGTTTATTTTGAATATTTATCAACAATTCTTGATAGGGATGGTCAAGATTGTTTAAATTGAAGATGTTCACCCGCACTTGATTTAAAGACACATTCGTTTATGACATTGCAATGAAATTGGGGGAGAAAAATTATATGGAATTTCATTGCAAATTTTGGTCGAATCAAGTGAAAGACTCATTTTATAGAAAATTTCGAGTTTATTTACTTTTGCGGTTTCAGATTAAGTTGTAGTTGACCATTGAAGTTTGAGTCCTCGATCTTATGTGTATACAACTATATCCTAAAGAGATAAAGAGAAGATGATTTGAAAAGAAAAATGGGACACGCTTATTGTGAGGGGGATAATTTCTATGAAAGGCATCGGGTTATGAGGTGATCGTGAAAGTGATTCGGTGGCATCGATCTAAGGGGGAGATTGTTGGGTATTATATTTTAGACCGACGCATCGAATCGTTACTCGTTTATAATGAGAAATTAAAGAAAGACAACAAGATATTATAACGAGTAATTGAAGCATTTGTCGGGTGAAATATAATATTATATGTTATTACTTTGGTCTTATCCAAGTGGCGGTGGAGTGAAGACCAAGGCACAAGACTAGTATAAATAGATGATTTAGGTCACGTGTGCATTGTGAGATTTTGCCCCCGCCCGGGTGGCCGTTTCTATATGTTTATGTATGTATGAATGTATGTATGAGGGTTCTTGATGAGAATCATTCGGTTAATGAAATCATACTTCTACATCTATCTTTTGTGTTTTGATTACAATTTTTCATCCTATATTGATTGTTAATCAAATCGAACTCTCCACATCCGTCCATTATTATCGTTCAAGAGTGAATACGTGTTACGATCCTAACCCGGATCCAAGCTCCACCGTTAATACCGATTATTCACGCTTCCGCACCCGGGCCTCGGTTCTCATATTAAAATCCAAGAAATCATCCATAAACACAATCTACCTCAACTCACCACTATCCATAATCACCTTCATAGAGTCATTTTTTGCATCAAAATAGAGCCTTTTTGGTAGGTACACTTCCGATGGTTGCCTATGTTGTCTTTAGTTGTTTTCCTCTTGTAGTAGAGATTAGGAATCTTATAGTTGAGGGCCTAGAATTAGTTTTCTTCTTAGGTACAGTGGCCCTCACATGCCCAGCTTTCACAAACATTTCAATTATATTTTCCTTTGGCAATAAAATAAGTTACAAATAGTTTTCTCCTTCCCATGCCAAGGTTGTTATCATCCCAATTAGTTCCTCAGTAGTTGGACATGAAGGGATAGACCTTTGTGTTGTTGCAATTTTTTCACCCCTGGGCCCACACTGGAATTGCAATAGTTTCCTCTGTTCAGCCTCAAGTCTTTCCCACTCAACCTTTTCTTCATAAAACAGTTCCTTCAATTCACTTTTGCCAAGGTTGTCAAATACACCTTCAGCCATCCCTTTGCTAAGAATCAAGCCTTTGAGGGTCTTGATCTTGTTTTCGTCTTCCCATGGCTCTACATTCTCAACTGGTTCCTGCTTTACAGGTATAAGAATAGGAATCTTTGAAAATTTGGGTTTATCCTGATCAAACTTGGTCTTTTCAGCCTCATACATGGACAAATAAAATAACTTGTTCATTCTCCCACAACATCTTCTTTTCCATCTTATCATTCTCAACAACATCTTCTTTTCCATCTTATCATTCTCAGCCAGAGTAACAACTCTTGGTCTCTTTGTAGTCTTTTCAAAATTTTTCTTTCCTTGAGAACCTTTTGAAATGTGTTTCAACTTGTTCCTTTGTGAGACTGACCATAATTTCAATAGATATCACATGGTCAATCAAATAGTTGCACTTTCCACCATATTTATTGAATAATCTTTTAAGTTTTTCCCTCTGGTTGGTTTCCCTCTTCATTCTCTCCAACTCATCCTTCTTCAAAGCCTCAATAGTAGTAATGTATGCATTCTCCAACTCATCAAACTTCATATGGCTTAATTGTTTCTCAGAACAGCCATGTATTCTCAAAAGAGCTCTAACTTTCTGAGAGTCCCTATTCTTCATCTCCATTTTCTTTTTTATATCTTCCACTTCCCCATCCAACAACTCCTGCAGCTCCTCATCAGACATTGGAGCCAGGGTATCAACCTTATAAACATGATTAATGAGACTCAGAATGATTGGATTTTTCATTTTTGTATATACTCCCTGTGCTCATCAATCATTGTCACATCAGGGGTATCAATAGTGTTACTAACATCATCAGAAAAATCATCAAGAGCCTCTATTCTTGGTTCTTTCACTTCAGGCTCAACATGTGCATCATCCGGTACAATGGTTTGTATAAGGACAACCTCAATAGGACTTTCCATCTCCTTAGGACTTTCTACAATATATTCAGTCTTTTTCAGACTTGCCTGCCCTCTTACTACTTCTCACATACTTCTGCCCATACTTTCCCCAATTTTCATAATCCCATTCTTCTGGGTGCATCCTTCTGTTTTTTCAACTTCTTGTGTCCATTTTCTATATAGAATTTGAGTCATGGACTCTCCAACTTCATCAGGAACCAACTGCTTGTTTAGATCGTCATCAACAATTTCAGCAGTTAATGCGATTGTTCCCTCTGGTTCAGACTTACTTGATTCAGCTCGTTTGAGATTAAAAAAGACCAGGCCTAGGGTGGTTTCAACTTCTTTAATTTGTTTGAGTTTAATCAAACTTTCAATAACCTCCTAGTCCAACTCCCCTTCTTCCTTCAAATTCTTGGTAATCTCAGCCTACTCCAACATAATTACTTGTTGTTCAATCTCCTTATTAGTCAAGGATCTAGTTATTCTTTTCTCTGTACAATCTCATCCAAAATACTATCATGCCTTTTGGCAGCTTGTTCAGCACTATCGTCAAAATTCAAGATATCATTAATAGATTTTGTCTTTTGAGTTTTCAGGGGTTGCATTTGATCTTCATTTTCAGCAATTGATTTCTCCTTTGCTTTCCTCCTTTCCTCTCCATCATCAACATTTTTATTAATAACCTCTTTCTCAGCCACCGTCTCATTCTCCAATACATTCTCAACATCATCAAATTCCCCGTATAAGGTATTCAAGTCATCTTCATCAGCATCATCATCTGCTATTAGATTATTCACCACATTATCTTTAGTTTCAATTACCTCCTCATCAGTCACCTTCTCAAACACAACTTCCTCATCTTCACCATTTCCTTCAACATTGTAATTTTGTTCACTTCCATCTGGTTCATCAGAATCATAGCCACCCTTCTCATCTCTCACTTCATCATCCTCATCCTCCTCCTCATTTTCATACAAAACAGATAAATTTTTCAATATGCCCTTTTAAACGACATCTTCCCTTACCACATTGACTAAAGGCGGATTCTCCCCCTGTTTTGGTACAACTGAGGTCTTCTCCCCCTATGTTGTGCCTGAGCCAACTGGGATTCCAATTCATAGTTTCTCTTTTTCAGTTCTTCATTCTACCTTCTCACATAAACATTTTCAATCACAGCTTTCTTATTTCTGTCAAATAAAAGAGCATCAGGGGAAGGGGAATGGATAGGTGAGTCTGACAATGGGTTAGGAATATTGGTTTGGGTTTGGATGTGTTCATGGATTGGGATGGGTTCATGGGTTGGGCTTTCAATTATGTTTGTGCTGGTGGATGGTAATAGGTTAATAGTTCTGATTATGGGTGTAAAGGTGTGGATAATTTCAAAGGTTTGTATGTGGGGTTGATCAGTGGTATGTGATTGGGTTGGGGATTGGTATGGTGTGTTTGGATGGTTTATTTGTTGGGATAGGACATATTCAGGAATATATGCTTCAGTGATAGGTTGGTCTTGGGTTTGGGTTAAGGGTTGGTTTAAGATTTTGGTTTGGGGTGGGCTTTGGGTTTGTGTTTGGATGTGGTCTTGATTTTGGATTTGGGTTTGAGGTGGGCTGTGGGTTTGGCTTTGTGGTGATTGGGTCTTAGTTAGTAGGGATGGGATTTGGTGTTGTGGTGGGGATGGGATATATGGTTCATTGTGTTGGTGTTGGGGTGGGCATTGGGTTTGTGGTGGTGATGGGGTTTGGTACTGGGGTGGGCTTACGGGTGAGGTTGGTGGTATAGGCATAGGTTGTTTCTCCCCCTGAGGCTCAACGTGTATTTCTTCCACAATCTCCTCCGCAATCACGTTATTACCACCATTATTATCATAATCTTCTCCACCGTCCATACCATCATCCCCATCTTCAGAATCATCATCTTCATCACTCTCACACTCCTCCTCAGAACTCACCTGTGGTGATTCTGGAACAACCATAATCTCCAGATTGTTATCCAGCAACCATGGTAGAATATCAAACTCAACATCCGGGTTAAAGTGGCTTGTTGCTGCCAACTTTGCTATTCGTGTGTAAACATTCGGATCTTGCAATATATGAGTTGTACCAATTTTTGGCAAATCAGGTAACACCCGATTGAAGATGATCTGCAAGAATCTTGGATAAACCAAGAATTTATCTTTATCGTCTTTTCTCAAATTTGCAGCCAAACCTTTAATTATCATCTTTGAAAAATGGAATGGTTGTCTGAAGATGACATCCACTGTGGCATTGGCGAGGGCACGACTCATCAAAGTCCATGACCCATTCACTGGTCCAAACCCCTGCACTATGTGGTGTATCAAGAAATGGTAAAGATTAGGGAACATGCCCCTTTTGAGTTGTCCCTCATGGACGTCACCCTGATATCCCATCGTCTCCTGGAATATCCTCAACAAACGATTAGTGGAGAAATGGATTGGGTTCTCAAAGTTATTGTGTAACTCCAGACTCGCCTGTATTAACTATTCAGTTACGATAATCTCCTGTCGTGCCACGGTAGCCTCAATTCACCTACCACATGTATCTTCATTTACTTGTGCAGAGTGCTAGAAATCGAGTTGATGGTTTCGGTATATGACCGGGCTCTCTGTCAATGCAAATATTATATTTGAAAGTTGTAGCCACCGTATCATCTATTCAACCATTCGGTTATCATCAGTTACTTGAAGCAATGCGCACATATTATGTTTCTTTTGAAATTTATACGCCGCAATAACTGTACATACACAGACAGAAACACATTCAAATTAACAGCTAGTCATAAATTTCACAACTTTGATATGTTGAAGGTTAAAATTTGAAGAAGAAATGAAAGAATTTCTTTAAGAACCTGTTCTTCGACAAATTGTAGACCTACACATAAAACAGAGAAATTAGTGAAGATGAAATTAAATGTTTAAATTCACATAATCTGTGTCAGAAAACATTCAACTAAATGCTTACCGAGTAGGATTAAGTGGGCTGGTAAATTGGGGTAAGGATTAGAAGTTAAATAATTGATATTCCGGAGCGAGCAAACGAAAATAATGCAAAAAGTGGAAGGAGGTAGAAATGAAGTGTAAAAGTTTCTAACTCCCCCTTATATAGTGTACTGTTTGCATTTTGAAAATAAGTTTTAAAAGATTTTTGTCTTTTAGTGTGAGACAACTGTCAAACAATCTCAGTTAAAATATCTTCTCTTTTAAAACCTTTCTCAATAAAGCACATCTTATAAACCTTGCTCTGTGAAGTACAGTCACAAAGCTTGCTAGTTAAAGTTTATTTTAAAAGTTTGCTCGTCCCATAATTTGTTCAAATATTATAAAGTAATTAAAAAATAACTAGGTGGATAAAGTGAAGGAAGCGTACTCGAATATACAAGATTGCTTGAGAAATAAATCACAAGACAAATAATCAAGTGTAATCTATCAAATAGGCAACCTTGCTCGAAATCAATAAAGAATTCAATAATAATAACTTAGAAATATTTCTAATGGTCAACCTTGCTTGAATATCTGAACATCACAAACCTTACTCGAAATTACTTAGAAATGGAAAAAGTTAACACATATTCATTCAAGTATACTCCAAAGACAAAATATGCTCAAAAAGCTTTAAGAGTGCAAAGTTTGCTAGAGAAGACTTGTTATCTGTTGGGACTAATATTTTAGACCGACGCATCAAATTAATTTGTGGGTGAAAAATATATTATTTGGTCTCAACCAAGGGTGGATGGCTTGAAGACCAAGTCATGCTAGACTAGTATAAATAGATGTTTTTATTCATTTGTCTAGTATGAGTGACTGTATTGTGTATGTGTGAGATTTTGGGTTTTATCCCTATGAGAGAGTCTCCTCCTCCAGGAAGAGCTCACCTGGAGGTGGCTGATATTTCTTAATCGATTGTATGTATAAATGTATGTATGGTATTCTTCATGACAATCATTCGGTTATGAGAATCATTCGGATTATAATATCATACTACCATTTCTATCTTTTGTGTTTTGATTACAATTGTTCATCCTATTCTATTATTGATTGTTAATCACATCAGGCTCTCTCCAATACACCTCATCTGTCCAAACTTCTTTCAAGAGTGAATACGAGTGAGATTCGATCCTAACCCTAGATCCGAGCTCCACCGTTAATAATAACGATTATTCACTCTTCCGCACCGGGGCTCGGTTTCTGTCAATTGGTATCAGAGCTGGGTTACCAAATCGTTCAGACTAACCACTGAACTGATTCATTTTCCTCTTGAATCCACCATGGACGTTAAACGATGAAGTTCGTTGAAATAATTTTTGTGGGTTTTGAAATTATTTGATGTTTTGGAGAAAATTTTATGGATTGATGTTTGGGTTGATGACTCGTTTGGAGATCCAACATCAATTTCATGTTTATTTGGTCAGAACGGTCCAGATCTGATGTAACAATGTTATTTGGCTCGTTTTGGGGCAACACTGTTCATTTGATAATTTCGAGATCTGAAAAGGTTGATTGATGATCTGAAGATAGGTTTCTTTGATTTCGTGACGACATGGATATTGCTACAATGATCAATTTCAGATTATGAAACTAGTTTCCAGATATGAAAAATTAGGGTTTTGTTTACTCGTTGCTGTTTCAGATGAATGTGCTGCACAAACAGTAGATGTTTTGTTGAAAAATATTGCTGATGGTACAAACTGATAAGGAGAATGTACAAGTGAAGAAAGCAAAGGTACTGAAGGCAATTTCATCATTGTTTGTTGCAGCATATGCAAAGTGAATATTCAAGCAGGTTCTGCAAGGGCAAATCAGTGACTGATGTTGTATAAATGAAGTGTTGATGTCTCGAGCAGACCATGAACATAGAAGATTTAACTCGAGCAACATAATGATTAAGTGTTGCTTCGAGCACATAATGTGTTTTTCCAAAGCACATCTTTGTTTAGCTCGAGCACAGTTTTGTTGGAATTACGTATGCCCGAGACACATAATTATACTAATGTGGCTAACTGTGTTTGATCCAAGTCGGGTCATACCCAATAACAAGCTAGACGACACCAAATGTATTCTTTTAATGATTTGATCATTTAAATGAATACCGAACACTACGTGTTTAGAAAATTGGTTTTCTAAACAAACACACTTGAGGATTTAAATAAATTATCTGGATAATTTGTTTATATAAATTAATTATTTAATTGGTTAAATAATTACATAAATGTATGTGCATTTTATAAAAATGAGTTTTATAAAATATGAGATGGAGATATTTAAATGTTAAAACAAAAAAAAAAAAAAAAAAAAAAAAAAAAATAACAAAACCGGCCACCCCATGTGGGTGGATGGTTTGTCCATTTATTATTTTGTCCTTTTGTGTTGACATCTCCTTTATACATCTCCAATCACAACACATGCAAAGCATCACTCCTCTCTCCATTTTGAATTCAAGTTTTGAATCAAAAACTCTCTCCTTCCCTCTCCTAAAACTCACGGCCAACCTTGGCATTTTGGGAGAGCTTGGTGAGCTTGTTTTGGTGTTCAAGAATCCTAGCAAATAACTTGGTGTTGTTGCAAAAGGCTTGGGGTATCACTCTCTTGAGGTTTTCTTCTTTGGAGGCTTGCCTTTCATTCATCATCCCCTTCAACAACCTACATCTTCCTATAAGGTATAAGGAGGTACATTTACATTTTGTGAGCATATTGTTCTTGTAATATTGATCCTTGTTCATTGGGTTTTAGTTTTAACATAATGGTATGTTCTTTAACAAGTATTAAGATATAAGCTTCCGTTGCGTTTTCTAGTTAAATATGGTTAACTTGACTTTGATAAACTTGTTTAAAACCCAACAATGGCATCAAGAGCCGGTTACAAGGACTTATGCTCCTTGCATGTTCATAGATTTCGGTTTTTTCATGGGTGAAAAGGGGTCCGAAATTTTGGTGGATTTTACCCCTCATGGTTTTGTAAGATCTTGACATGCATGCAAAGATCTTAGGAAACCATTACTAACATTTGGATGTTGAAAATATCAAAATTGCAAAATTTTGGGGGGGGGGGGGGTTGAGCCGTAGCCTCCTTTGGGGGGGGGGGCTGCCTTTTTTTTTGATGTATTTAGGCATTGGTTGCTTAGGTTGCATGCTTAGAACATTTGGTATGTTTGGATGTGTCATAACCGAAACCGAGACCTTGGATGTGTTGATTGTTGTTATGTGTATGTTGGTTATATTTATTATTCAATATGGTTGTAATAATTCATATTTTAGGCTTGTGTAATTTATTTATTCATAAGTTGGTATGTAATAAATAGATTAGTTGCATTTTCTTTGTTTTAGAAAAATATGTATTAGGATACATTTTGTAAAAATTGAAGATGCAAGAATTGGTGGATTTGGGCCTTGGACCAAATTTTGGGCTTGTTGGGCCTCACCGGCCCATCATGGGATTCAAGCCCATTAAGCCCATAAATTTCACTCTTGGGCCCAAGAAGACTTTTGGAAGTTTGGAGCCCATTTACAAGCCCAACAAGAACACAAACAACTTGGAAAGGATACTTGAAGCATTTGGATGCAAGGTCAAGTGGGAGTCAACATTCCATCCTTGTGTCATGTTTTGTCCCTTAGGTGAGACTTATGACCTATACTTGTTTCGGCTAACAAGTATGGTCAAACTTAGCGGTTCTCGGTTATGACTATATTTTGCATGTATGCTTGGTTGTTTGTTTTACTTTATGTAATGTGTGGTTGATAGATATTAGGATATCCAAACCGTCACATAGGAACGACAACTAGCATAAAACGGGTTCTAATATATATTTGGTAATATCGCGTCAATTAGTTAATAAAATGGGTTTATTAAAACTAAGCGATTACTCACATATAATAAAATTGGTTTTATTATAACTAGAACCTTGAAAATTGGTTTTCAAAATCGCCATATTACTAAATGCATGTTAGGATATGGCATAATGTTTTTCAAACTAGAATATTGGAAAACTTAAAAATCCCTTTTTCATAATTACCAAGGAAACAAGTCTAACACCATCCTTTTGTAAGACACTTAACGTATTAGGAAACTTTAAATGGGATAAAGGTCACCTAACCATTTTAGAGCAAACTAATATACTTAAGGTAATATTAACATAATTGTGGGATAAAGGTCACCTAACCACTTGTATGTTAATCTTACATGTTTATACAAGTAGGACGACTTGAATTGGAAACCATGTGATAAAGGTCACCTAAGCATGGGGTCCAATGGTGTTGATGGGATAAACATGCCAACACGAAATAAGGATTTCGAATGGTCCCATACCTCTAGAAGTTGCAAAGGGTTGCAATTGTCAAGGTTGACTACCTTGTTAAATCAAATAACGGGATAAAGGTCACCTAACCAAAATTTGATTTATCGTTGGATTCTAGAATTTAATTATTATTTTAAAATTTGGAATAAAAGGGTATTAATAATTAAATTGTTTATAATACTAAAATAAAACTTTGTTAAATTTTGTAGATGGCCGCTAACAATGCAAACACCTCTACCCATAACACCCGTAACCTATCCTTAAGAACCATCCTTGAAAAGGATCGTCTAAACCATAATAACTTTATGGATTGGTATCGCAACTTGAGAATAGTTCTCAAGCAAGAAGAGATATCATATGTCTTAGACGATCCCATTCCCGACGAGCCTAACGTGGAAGATGAGGAGGCTTATTACGATTGGGTTAAGTACACCAAAGATTCGGTGCAAGCCTCTTGCCTCATGTTGGGAACTATGATTCCCGAAATCCAAAAGGATTTCGAGCATCATGGGGCATACGACATGATAACTCAATTGAAGGAAATGTTCCTTCAACAAGCTAGAGCGGAACGTTTCGAAACGGTTCGAGCGTTTCATGCATGTCGTATGGAGGAAACCCAAAGCGTCTCATCTTATGTCCTAAAGATGAAAAGCTACATTGAAAAGCTTCGTAGGTTGAATTGTCCCGTCTCTAATGAGTTGGCTACGGATTTGATCCTCAACTCTTTGACCAAAAGGTTTGAAACCTTTGTCATGAACTATAACATGAACGGGTGGGACAAAAGCATTGGTGAGCTTCACGCAATGCTAAGAACGGCCGAAGCGGGAATGGGTAAAAGGGTTTTACCCGTTCTAACAATCAATGAAGGCAAAAGGGGACATAACTCCAACCCCAAAGCAAGTGTTGCTAAGGGCAAGGGCCACGTCCAAGGAAAGGGAAAGAGGAAAGCCATCACGCCCTACAAACCGAAGGAAAAGAAGCAAAAGGTTGCGACGCAAGATCCATGCTTTGAGTGTGGAGAGATAGGTCATTGGAAAAGAAATTGTCCGACCTATCTCAAAGCGTTAAAAGATAAGAGGGATGCGGAGCAAACCTCAGGTATTATCTTTACTATATATGTTGAACTAAATGTTATTTCTTCAAATACATGGGTACTTGATACCGGATGTGGAACTCACATTTGCAATTTGTTGCAGGGGTTCAAAAGAAGTAAGCAACTCAACAAAGGGGACATTAGTCTCTTTATGGGCAATGGAGCAAGAGTTGAAGTCCAAGCTCAAGGAGACTACATGTTAAAGCTTCCAAGTGGTTTGGAAGTAATTTTGAAAAATGTTTTGTATGCTCCTAAGTTAAGGAGAAACATTATTTCCGTGTCCCTTTTAAAACAATGTGGCTTTGATCTTAAGTTTATTGATTATGATATTCATGTTTTGATGAATGGCATATTTTATTTTAAAGCTATACCCATGAATGGTATATATGAAATAGATCAAAGTGGTATGTCACATAGTAGTTCAATGTATAATGTCAACACCAAGAAACTCAAGAAGGACTTGGGTGATCCCTATCTTTGGCATTGTCGCCTTGGACATATAAGCAAGAATCGCATGCAAACTCTTCGCAAGAGTGGTATTCTAGAAACCAATGAGTTTGATTCATTTGATGTATGTGAATCTTGTTTACAAGGCAAAATGACAAAGCAACCCTTTAATAAAACTTTTGAAAGGTCAAAAGAATTATTGGGTATCATACATTCGGATGTATGTGGTCCTTTTAGACCAATGACTAGGAATGGTGAAAGATACTTCATTACCTTTATTGACGATTATAGTCGATATGGTTATGTGTACTTAATGAAACACAAAGATGAAGCTTTTGAAATGTTCAAAGACTTCAAAGCTGAAGTAGAAAGACAACTCAAAACCACAATCAAAGTACTTCGTAGTGATAGAGGAGGTGAATACCTAAGTAGTGTTTTTCAAGATCATCTTAAGAGTTGTGGAATTATTTCACAACTTACTCCACCTGGAACACCACAACATAATGGTGTGTCTGAAAGGAGAAATCGTACCCTATTAGATATGGTTCGATCGATGATGGCTAGAAGCACTTTACCTCTATCATTTTGGGGCTATGCTTTACTTTCCGCTGTTCGCATATTGAATATGGCTCCAACCAAGAAAGTGGAGAAGACACCTTTTGAAGTATGGCATGGAAAGGCTCCATCGCTATCATTCTTAAAAGTTTGGGGTTGTGAAGCTTATGTAAAGCAATACACCCCAAACAAATTAGAAGTCCGATCCACTAAGTGTATCTTTATAGGTTATCCTAAAGATGATTTAGGATATTACTTTTACGATCCTAGTGAGCAAAATGTTATTATTGCTCGAAAGGGTAAGTTCTTGGAAACTAAGTTCCTTGAGGAAGGAACTAATAGTAGAACAGTGAAATTTGATGAGGATCAAGAATCACAAGATGATACACAATTGGTTGATACTAGCACTCAACAAGAGGTTGTTGAAAGTGATCAAGTGGTTGATCAAAACACACAAAACGTTCGCAGATCTGGTAGAATTAGCAATCCACCTGAAAAATATGGATTTTTTGTAGAAGGTTGCTACGTGGTAGATTCGGATGAACCAACCACATACCGTGATGCAATGTCCAAGAATGATTGTGACAAATGGCTTGAAGCCATGAACGTTGAGATGCAATCCATGTATGACAACCAAGTTTGGGAATTGGTTGAACCACCACTCAACTCCAAAGCTGTTGGAAGTAAGTGGGTTTTCAAAAGAAAAACGGATATGCATGGAAACTTGGATACTTATAAAGCAAGACTTGTAGCTAAAGGTTTCACTCAAACTCAAGGGGTTGATTATGATGAAACTTTTTCGCCTGTGGCAATGCTAAAGTCTATTAGGATATTATTTGCCATAGCCGCACATTATGATTATGAAATTTGGCAAATGGATGTCAAGACCGCTTTCCTAAATGGATATCTTGAGGAAGATGTCTATATGGTTCAGCCTGAGGGTTTTGTCGATCCGAAACATCCTAAAAAGGTATGCAAGTTAAAGAAATCAATCTATGGATTGAAACAAGCATCTAGAACTTGGAATCATCGTTTTGATGAAGAAATCAAAAATTTTGGGTTCATCAAGAACGCTGATGAGGCTTGTGTGTATAAAAAGGCTAGTGGGAGTATAATTACCTTCTTAGTATTGTATGTCGATGACATTCTACTATTTGGAAATGACATTCCAACCATGGAAAGCGTTAAGGCTTGGCTTGGAAGTAGATTTTCCATCAAGGATCTTGGTGAAGCTGCCTATATTTTGGGAATAAAGATCTATAGGGATAGGTCAAGGCGCTTGATAGGTTTGAACCAAAGTACATACATTGATAAAATCTTGAAAAGGTTCAAGATGGAAAACTCCAAGAAAGGTTTTGTACCTATTCAAAGAGGGACCATATTGAGTTCAGCTCAATGTCCAAGCTCAAAGGGTGAGCAAGACATGATGAAACAAATCCCATATGCTTCTGCTATAGGATCCATCATGTATGCGATGATATGTACTAGACCGGATGTGTCATGCGCTTTGAGCATGACAAGCAGATACCAACAGAATCCAGGAGACAGTCATTGGATGGCTGTTAAGAACATATTGAAATACCTTAGGAGGACTAAGGATATGTTTCTGATATATGGATCTGGTGAGGAGGAACTCGCTATAAAAGGTTACACGGATGCGAGCTTCCAAACTGATCGAGATGATTCTCGATCACAGTCTGGGTATGTGTTCACTCTTAATGGAGGAGCTGTCTCTTGGAAGAGCTCAAAACAGGAAGTGGTAGCATTGTCCACTACAGAATCAGAATACATCGCCGCTTCATTAGCAGCTCAGGAAGCTGCATGGTTGAAGAAATTCATTACTGATCTAGGGGTGGTCTCTTCCATTCAAGACCCCCTAGAAATCTTTTGTGACAACGAGGGTGCGATTGCACAAATCAAGGAACCTCGTTCACACCAAAAGACAAGGCACATAGAGCGGAGATTCAACTACATAAGGGATGAAGTTGAAAAGGGAAAGATATGTATTCGCAAAGTTGGAACTGATCAAAATCTTGCGGATCCATTCACGAAGCTCCTAGAAAGACCGAAACATGAGCGTCATGCGAGTGGCTTAGGACTTCGATATTCTAGTAATTGGATTTGATCTATTTTGTATTTACGTTTAAAAGACTTTTGTAATTTAACTTTTATATGATTATGGAATCTTGAGTTAAATTCTAATTTTGCATGTTTAATCCATGAATAAGTTATCTTATTCTAAAAGTCCGTAGTCGATCACATTTGTGGGAACAAATATGAAGCAAGACTATTATGAACTAGGATTGGTGGATATTCATAAGGAATGAATATGGAGCATAGGTTTGCTGCCAAGGTTCATAGATATTTGTGGGATACAAATATTGGACTGACCCGCTCTCAATATTACTACATGGAGTCGATTGACTTGATCATTAGTAATTTTGAGTAAAGGAGAATTTCATATTATCCTTAGACCTGAGATGTATATTGGGTCTTGATTTTCACCAAGTATTACACTTTGACTCTCCCCTTCGCTATTCGTAAAAGATGGTACATAAGGATGAGCTCAGGTGGAGTATAAAGTGATAGTGAGAGGCGTATACAGTCAAGACGGAATTTGTTCCTCTTATGTGTTGAGAGTTTAGATGTCTAAGGCCTGATAAAGTTGAATTGTAAAGAGAATGATCACCTATGTCTCTTAGATTCAACATGACATCTAGTAACAAAGGGATATAATGATAGATTCACCTAAATCATATCAAGTAAGGGACTTGAAGGGATGATGTTATTGAATGGCACTTCGTCAAACACATTAGGGGTGGTGAACTGTTGTTAGGCGGTATTCACCACTTGCATTAATTTTCTATGTATCTCGTGCAAGTGGGAGATTGTTGGAATTACGTATGCCCGAGACACATAATTATACTAATGTGGCTAACTGTGTTTGATCCAAGTCGGGTCATACCCAATAACAAGCTAGACGACACCAAATGTATTCTTTTAATGATTTGATCATTTAAATGAATACCGAACACTACGTGTTTAGAAAATTGGTTTTCTAAACAAACACACTTGAGGATTTAAATAAATTATCTGGATAATTTGTTTATATAAATTAATTATTTAATTGGTTAAATAATTACATAAATGTATGTGCATTTTATAAAAATGAGTTTTATAAAATATGAGATGGAGATATTTAAATGTTAAAACAAAAAAAAAAAAAAAAAAAAAAAAAAAATAACAAAACCGGCCACCCCATGTGGGTGGATGGTTTGTCCATTTATTATTTTGTCCTTTTGTGTTGACATCTCCTTTATACATCTCCAATCACAACACATGCAAAGCATCACTCCTCTCTCCATTTTGAATTCAAGTTTTGAATCAAAAACTCTCTCCTTCCCTCTCCTAAAACTCACGGCCAACCTTGGCATTTTGGGAGAGCTTGGTGAGCTTGTTTTGGTGTTCAAGAATCCTAGCAAATAACTTGGTGTTGTTGCAAAAGGCTTGGGGTATCACTCTCTTGAGGTTTTCTTCTTTGGAGGCTTGCCTTTCATTCATCATCCCCTTCAACAACCTACATCTTCCTATAAGGTATAAGGAGGTACATTTACATTTTGTGAGCATATTGTTCTTGTAATATTGATCCTTGTTCATTGGGTTTTAGTTTTAACATAATGGTATGTTCTTTAACAAGTATTAAGATATAAGCTTCCGTTGCGTTTTCTAGTTAAATATGGTTAACTTGACTTTGATAAACTTGTTTAAAACCCAACAAGTTTATCTCGAGCACATCTTATATCGAGCACATCAAATTCGAGCACACTTTGGTGCAACCCAGAGCATATCCTTTTTCTTCTCAAAAAAACTATCTTTTTAAGTGCTCCCGAGCACACTTAGTGCTTGTGAAGGCTTCTGAGCACACTTTGTGCTAGTGAAGTGCTCCAGAGCACACTTAGTGCTAGTGAAGGCTCCAGAGAACACTTAGTTCTAGTGAAGTTTTTCTGAGCACACTTTGTGCTAGTGAAATTCTTTGCTTCCGAGCACACTGTGTGCTAGTAAAAAAAATGAAAAATCACAAGTGCTAGTGCTACCGAGCACTCTGTGTGCTAGGAAGTGCTCCCGAGCACACTTTGTGCTAGGAAGTGCTGCAGAGCATACTTTGTGCTAGGAAGTGCTGCAGAGCATACTTTGTGCTAGGAAGTGCTCCAGAGCATGCTTTGTGCTAGTAATGAAAAACTTCATGAAACTGCATCCTTTTACTCTCAAGCACACCGTGTGCTGGGGAACAGAAAGTCTGTGCTTGTGAAACATTTCAAGGTTTTGAAGAAACTTTTGAGATTTTTGGTGCAATTGACCGTCTGACCAAGCTGTTCTCTACGGAAGATATATACTCAGGGGTATTTTGGTAATTTTTCTTCAATCATCAACAAGCTTATGGAATTCAAACCTCACGACTTCATCAAAAGCTTTACATGAACAAGTGTTGGCCAAGCTTAAGGATTTAATCATTTTTAGTGTCAACCAACATATGAATATGTTTATTTACAGATGTTTATAATCTTAATAAGGATGGTCAACATTGCTTCACCCACACTTGATTTGAAGACACATTTATTAAAGACAATTGCAACAAAATTGGGGGAGTAAAAATCTTTTAATTTCATTGCAAATGGAAAGCTTCAAATCAAGTAAAAGACTCAAGTTAAGTAAAAGTTGATCAAGAACAATAATCTAAGATTTTTCAAAGATGTTTCATCGTTTGTCAGTTTTCAGATTTCCTAGTACGGATGTGAAGATAGAGTCATCTCGAGCAACAATGTTGAAAGGATGACCAGTAGAGTTCAACCTCCTATAAATAGTCACTTGAACAGTCAAGAACGGGTTATGGCTGACTTGAATGCTATCTTAATTCAGGGAATGGTTTGAAGATGATTTACGAGGGAAGAAACAAATTTGAAAAATGAAAGATTATTTGATGATCACATTGAGTTTATTTCTTTTGGTGATGACCTTGTTACTTGAAGTTGATCTTTGAAGTTCAAAGCCTCGTTCTTAAGCCCATACAACTATATCCAAAAGTGATATAAGAGTGATGATTCGAAATGAACAACAAGAGAAGCTGAACGTGAGGGGGAGAATTTCAACGAAAGACAACAAGTTATGAGGTGATCATGGAAGAAATTTCATGGCATCGGTCTAAGGGGGAGATTGTTTGGACTTATATTTTAGACCGACGCATCGAATTAATTTGTGAGTGAAAAATATATTATCTGGTCTCAACCAAGGGTGGATGGCTTGAAGACCAAGATATGCTAGACTAGTATAAATAGATGTTTTTATTCATTTGTCTAGTATGAGTGACTGTATTGTGTATGTGTGAGATTTAGGGTTTTATCCCTATAAGAGAGTCTCCTCCTCCTGGAAGAGCTCACCTGGAGGCGGCTGATATTTCTTAATCGATTGTATGAATGAATTTATGTATTAGTATTCTTCATTACAATCATTCGGTTATGAGAATCATTCAGATTATAATATCATACTACCATTTCTATCTTTTGTGTTTTAATTATAATTGTTCATCCTATTCTATTATTGATTGTTAATCACATCAGGCTCTCTCCAACACACCTCATCTGTCCAAACATCTTTCAAGAGTAACTACGAGTGAGATTCGATCCTAACCCTAGATCCGAGCTCCACCATTAATAATAACGATTATTCACGCTTCCGCACCGGGGCTCGATTTCTGTCAATTGGTATCAGAGCTCTGTCGCTGCTATTTTAGTAAGAAATTTGTTGCTGATTGAAGATCTGAAGAACAATGACGTAAGCAAAGAACTGTTCCATTGGAGAGTGACGTCAGCTGCTTTGTTCTTCTTTTCCGTTCAGATCTACAACTTTCCGGTGTTTTCTTTTCCCTATTTCAATTAAAGTTTGAATATTTACTTCTAAATCTTGTCCTAATCGCACCAGATTTATCAGATCTGAAAAACCGTTTTTAGATCTGATTGTTTTTAAAATCTGTCTATTTCAAATTAACTGGTTTTGATTTTCAAAATGTCTGGTTACGAAGAACAAGAGGTGTCTACTAATAAGATTTCTAGACTTTACGGACAGGAAAACTTTACAAAATGGAAGGTCTTATTTCAAGCAGCTGTTTGTTATAATGACGTGGATATGTGGAACTCAATCAAGAACGGTCCACAAGACACAACTGAGGGTGCAAATCCAGCTGCAACTGCAGCTGTGTGTGAAAGATTGAGGAAAGTAGATGACAGGGCCTTAGAAATGATAAAGCTAGGACTGTCTTGGGAAATACTGACCAAGGTTACACATCATCCTACTGCCAAGGAAATGTATGATGCAATTCTTGAAATGTTCGAAGGAAATACTGAGTTGAAGAATATCAAAAAGCAAAGGCTCAAGCAGCAGCTAGAGAGGTTAAGTATAAAGATGGAGAAAGGTTGAAGTCTATTCTTGAAAGATTCTTGGCAATTGTGAATGATCTTCGAACAATTGACTATGTCATGACTGATTTTGACCTGAATACCAAGCTACTCAACTCAATGCCTAAGGAATGGTACACTGCTTGCAAATTCATACTCCAAAAGCATAACTTCAATGACTTGAAATCGGATGATGTAGTGTGATTCCTTCAAGCTGCAGAAATCGTAATGATTGAAAATGAGATGATCAAAGAAGAAAAGCCATGTTTCCAGGTCACCAATGCCCTCATTGCACCAATGGGCAACTTGTCAACCAAAAACCAACAACAGATTCCCATCATAGAGGAACCATTTGAGCATGGTGTCGATACACCAAAATCTTTTGTTGGTGGTAGCACAAGTCACCATGGTAACCAGCAAAGGTTCAATGTCCAATTGATTGATAATTCTGATTCTTCCTCAATGTCTAGTGGGTATGTACCTTACACTAGTAGTGGAAATGGCCAAGGAAGTGAAACACATGCTTTGTTCTCCAGGTTTATAGAATCATACAATGCATTTGTAGCAAAGAATCTGATTCATACCAGTGTCATCCAGGATGACCTTGAGTAGATAGATGTTGATGATTTGGAGGACATAGATTTGAAATGGCAAGCAGCCATGTTGGCTCTTAGAAGCAAAAGGCTATACAACAGGACTGGTAGATCACTTCTATCAGGGCCTAATGAAAGAATTGGTTTTGACAAGTCAAAAGCCATTTGCTATAACTGGCAACAGCCTGGTCATTTTTCCAGAGAATGTAACATGCCAAGAAACTTACAGATGAACCAATTCAAAAACCAACCAAGAAACCAACAACATCAATATCAACGGAACCAGCAGAGAAACAATCCCAACAACAAATACTTCAACAACTATAATTCTATCTTCAACAATTTTCAGCCCCAAATGAACAATCATCATCAAGGAGTGCCACAGAATCAAGGTTTTCAAAGAAACAACAACCAAAAATTTCAAACTGTTCCAAACAACTCTATTCCAACCAACCAAAATCAACCCAGAAATCAAGGAAATGTGGCTGTTACTACACAGCATGAGGGTAATTTTGACTGGAGAAATCATGAAGAAGATATTGCAGATGATATCAAGAGAGAAAATGTGGCATTTATGGCCTTGATTGAGAAAGAAGCAGGATCATCATCTCGGGGACACTCTGCTCCTACTGTGGATTAAATGAAATTATCAATGATTTAAAAGTATAAGTAGGCAAGCTGGAAAGTGAGTGTTTTAGGAAACAAAGTATTATCAATGGGTATGAGGCCAGTGAGCTTATCAGTGAAGAAAGGATGAAAAGCTTAGAAGAAGACTGTGTAAGTAGCTACAGAGCACATAAAAGGTATACCACTGAGATAGAAGGGTTGAAGAAGATGATTGTTGAAGAAAAGGTGCAGAGTACTAAACTACAGGTTGAAAATGAATTCTTGAAGAACTTGGTTTCCACAGGAAATATTTGTGGAATTCTAAACCAAGTAAAAGAGGAAGACAAATACAAAGCAGTACCACCACCGTTCAACAACAACTTTATGCCAAAAGTTGATAAAGAGAAAAGAGATGCATATCTACAACAATTCAGAGATGTCTTTCAAGACAAAGAAGAGTTTGTTGATTTGTATAAGAATGTTGAGGTGAATGAAAAAGGAGAATTTGTGGTAAAGGAAGAGGTGAAAGAAGAAAAGTCAATTGGAGTTCAAGTCTCTGAATATGACTTTGATTCTGTTGATCTGAATCAAGATTATTTAAGTGATTTGAGTGATCAAATCACTGATGAAGAAATTAAACCTGCTGAAAGAGGAAGAAGATACAAGAAACTAGATTCAATTGAAAAGCTGCCACAACTTCCACCAGTGACACCCAAGATGAAGAAAATGAATGAAAGACTTAGAAGAGAACATGTATCCTTGGATATATGTGAGAGAAAGAAGGTAAGCTACAATGCAGTCACGCCACCAAGCCAGGATATATTGGAGAAGATAAGTGAAAACAAAAAGAAAAGACAAACTGAAGAAGTTGATGTTAAGAACTTTATTCCAGTTTATCCTGTTTTCTCCAGTCATGAGGTGTTTGACATTGGGGAAGTAGAAACCATGGAAGAATATGAAAAGAGGCAATCAAGACATAGAGAAAGTCAAGATGAAAATCCTTTGAACATGCAGAAAATTGTATTTGTAAAAAGTAAGATTGGAAGACAAGACATCAAGATTGAGGAATTTGTTCCTTTCTCAATAGATTTTGATAGTCTAAAACCTCAGAAGACACTTGGAGTTAAAGCACCTAGACCAAGTGAAAGCTTTAGAAATGGAAGTGATCATGAGAAATACAAGGGAAAAGTTTGGTGCAAGAAATGTGATGAGTATGGTCATCACATAGATTCTTGTAATGAGAGACTCAAATTCAAACCTTTTCATCTCTCAGATAAGACAAAGTATGGACAGACTATGTTCTGTACAAGCAAAAGTATGATGCATACCTAGGAAAGGGAAAGGTTTGTGAAAAAGAGGCATTGAATGAAGATAGTTTGAAACCATCAGTAGAGACCAAGAGAGAAGAGAAGACTGATGAAAAGACCCATAAAGAAACATGTGGCTGAACAAGCTAAAAGGAGTAGATCTCCTAAGAAGCCTGAGAAAGCAGTCAAGAAGAACTTTCAACCCTTGAGAATCATTCTTAAAAGGGATACACAATCAGTGAAATCTGATAGCTCTCAAGGATCACCAAGAAGTGAGAAGACAAGAATAAGAGGTATCTTTCCTAGAAAGAAACCAACTGAACTTACTGGTGATGAGAAGTTTTTATTGAAACATGGTTATGAACCTCAAGGATTCCTTTTGAAACCTAAGGTTGAATCTAAGGTGGATAAAGTTGCTGATGTAAGAGACTAGTCAGAAAAGAAAGAGTATGTGGTACAAGAGTATGGCCTTGCACAAATAGAATGCCAGAGCTCAATCTCATTTGTTAAAACTTCAAGAGAGTGTGGATATGAAACTGATAATTCAGACAATATTGAAGTCACTCATGAAGATCCTGAACCAACAACACTCATTCCAATGCTGCCCCTGAAACTAAATCTGATGATCTACAAGTTGACATAACATGCACTTCATCACTCAACTAATCAAATTCTTTATTTTGTGCAGGAACAGTCCACTCCTCTGAATGAAATATGGTACATGGATAGTGGATGTTCTAGGCACATGACTTGTGACAGGAGGTCACTTGTTAATTATGAAGAAAAGTTTGAAGGTCCTGTGGCATTTGGGAGTGATGAGAATGGTGGAAAGATAGTTGGAAAGGGAATTTTAACAAATGGAAAGGTTTCATATGATAATGTGTTTCATGTTGAAGGTCTATAGTATAATCTGCTAAGTATATCACAACTGTGTGATAAGGGTTACAAAGTTGGGTTTGATTACTCACACTGCTTCATCTTAAAACCTGAATTTGTGATCCCACCTGAAATGATTATGGCCCCAAGAAATGACAACCTATATGAGCTTAACATGTAAGAAGCCATTTCAAGGGGTGGTGCATGTTTTGTTTCCAAATCCATTGAAAATGAGTCAAAATTGTGGCATAGGAAATTGTTTCATGTGAATCTGAAGAACACGGATAGACTTGTGAAAGGTGAACATGTAATCGGCTTACCTACAAGAGAGTTCAAATTGGAAGATCATTGTAGTTCATGCCAAAAAGGCAAACAACACAAACCTCTTATAAGACAAAGCTCATCAATTCAATTGATCAAGTACTTGAATTACTTCACATGGAACCTTTTGCTCCTGTGAGTGTGCCAAGTATAGGGAAGAAAAGATATTTTCTTGTGATCATTGATGATTATTCAAGATATACTTGGGTTTATTTCGTAAGTACAAAGGATGAGACCGCAGAGTTGATTAAGGGATGTGTGACAGTGATTGAGAACAAACTGAGTAAGAAGGTTAAAATGATGAGAAGTGATAATGGTACTGAGTTCAAAATGGAGCCATGGAAGAATTTTGTGCAGCAAAGGCAATGCTTCAACAATTCTCAGCTCCTAGAACTCCTAAACAAAATGGTGTTGCAGAAAGAAGAAACATAACACTTATTGAAGCTGCAAGAACCATGTTAGCAGATGCGGATTTACCAGTTACATTTTGGGCATGCTATGTTCAGAATAGGGTACTAGTCAACAAAAGGCATAAAAAGACACCATATGAAATATTCTTTAATAGAAAGCCTTATATCAAGTTTTTCACGCCTTTTGGATGTAAATGTTTTCTTCTAAACACCAGGGATTACTTGAACAAGTTTCAAACAAAATCCTTGGATTGTTTCTTTGTTGGATATTCTACGCACTCAAAAGCATACAGAGTATATGTGAAAGACCATTTGAGTGTTATTGAATCATCTGACATTATCTTTAATGAAAATCAGTTCAACACAGTTGATGGTGCAACATGGCTGTTTGATCATGAGAAATTGTAAAGTTCTTTCAAGATTTATCCTGAAGACTTTGATGACTCTTTCTACAAGACCAGTGTGCTTGAAGAGTTAAAGAAGAAAACATTGGACTAAGAAGAGTTGTGGAAGAAGGTTGCTAGTAAAGAAAAGGAGTATGTTGGTGCATGATGTCAGTAGTTCAGTATCTTGTGTTTTGTCTGTGTTTGTAATTGTTTAGTTTGTTTGTTACGTGTCGAATACTGTTGATTATGTAAGTTCGCTGGTATGTATAAGCGAACTTGGGGACCAAGCGAAGTTATGACAACTTCGCCTAGCTTGTAGGCGAAGTTGTCGAGGTCTATTTATGCCTCAACTTCGGGTTTTAGGTTAAGTCTTTTGGAAAACGAGTTGTTTTTAGTGCTCTTCTGTATCACGGGTTGGCAATAGTAATACATCAAGTTTACAGTATTATCCAGTGTGTTTGTGTTACCAATTCAACGTACTAATTGTATTGACACTCGTATCGTATTACGTGGGGATTCCGCACCCTCGTGTTACGAGATACTCCTGTGTAGATCTGGCTGGGAACCTACAATTGGTATCAGAGCGTTTGCTCGTGATTGTGTGGTTCGGGTTTATCACACGGGTGTTAAGATCGTTCCGTTTGACCATTCCGGAACGATTTTACGTTCAAATACCTTGTTTTTGTCTTTTGCCCATCTTCCCCCATCAAATACTCCCTCGAAACACCCTCGCGTCCATCGCAATCAACCTAACAAATCCTGCAAAACCTCATTGTTCGTCAAGCGAAGTTTCCGCCACAAAACGTAGGGTTTAAGCGAAGATATAGGTTTGGCGAAGTTGATTAGTTGCGAAGTTAAGTGATTGGCGAAGTTAAAAAGCAGGCGAAGTTGTCAGGCTAGCGAAGTTGTTCAGCGAACTTAAGTTTCAAGCGAAGTTATATCAACTTCGCTATTTGCTCACTGTTAACAGAAGGTTATTTAAAAAAAAGGGGGTTTGAGTCGTGTTTCTTTCAACTATGACTTCAATAAACATCACAGAACTGGTAAAGATGGAGGTTGAATCCGGTTCAGCAACTAAAGCTCCAAAACTGCTTAAGGGTACCGATTTCATTGCATGGAAAGATCGTTTTGAACAGTATGTGAAGTATCAAGATGCTAAGATGTGGGTTTGCATTCAAGACGGGTACATTCCACAGTAAGATGGAAGAGGACGAAAAGAAAATGTATAAGGCAAAGAGTAAAGCTCATGCAGCTATAACAATGGCTCTTCCACAAGAGATTCTTCATACCTTCAAGAAATACAAAACTGCTAGAGAGCTATGGGAAGCATTAGAAAAAAGATATGAAGGTAATGTGGGGATATGCACTTCCAAGACAAAGCTGCTAAAAACCCAATTCTCTGTATTCAAGTATTTGAAAACTGAATCACTTGATGATATCATCACACGATATTATCATTTGATGACCGAACTAAATAATTACTCCATTGAATACAAGGAAGAAGAGGTAGTAGAGAAACTTCTTGATGCTCTTCCACCGAAATGGAAAATGTACACTGTACTGATGAGAGAAGATAAAGATTTTGACAAGATTGATTTGGAAACAGTGGTCAATAAGTTACGAAATTTTGAACTTAACATGGTTCGAAAGGAGACACCAACTGATCAGGTTCAGGATCCGGGAATGTATGGTGCTAAAGTCACTCCGAGCTCAAGTTCAAAATTAGAATCCACTGCCCACTACTCTAAGGGGGAATCAAACTCCACTCCAGATGGTCATGTGATTCTCAATATGGATGGTGACGTATGTTTAGTAGCAGGAGGGAGTAATTCCTCAAAGCCTCAAACTACAACTGGAAATTTCTCATCCAATGCTCCAAGTAATAACTACTCACAGATGCCTATGAGTGTGAAATCTGCTGAACAACAGTTTGCCCTCTATGCATCTTTCATTGAATCTTATGAGAACTATATCAAAAGAAAAATAGTTGACCCTGCAACTTTGGATGAAGACTATGATCAGATCGATGCTGATGATTTGGAAGAGATGGATCTGCAGTGGCAGATGGCTATGATAGTAAGAAGGGTAAAGAGATTCATGAAGAAAACGGGTAGAAAGTTCGTTGGAGAAAGACCATGGTTTGATAAATCAAAGGTTCGATGTTAAAATTGTCAACAAAATGGTCACTTTGCTAAGGAATGTACAAATGAGAGAGTCGACGAAGTCAGAACAGGCCTGCACAACAGAATGGGGGTGGTAGTGAAAATAGGGCTATGGTATCTCGACAGAATGGTGGATACAACTGGAATACACAAGTTGAGGAAGTGTTCGAACAGGCTAATTTGGTAAACATCGAAACAAGAGGAAGTGAGAGAGAGACGGGAGAAGATCAGGCATACATGGCAGAAGTGAACGATCAGCTCTCTGATGTAAGTTCTAAACTTCATTGTGAACAATGTGAAAATCTGTCTGAACAATTAAAAACATTAACTGATCAGTTTGTTAGTTTGGATACTCAATTTAAAAACCTGAAAGAAGAACATCACTACTCTAAAACTAAATAAAATAGTTACTTGGTAAAAATAAAAGCTAGTGAAAAGGATATCAGAAGTCTTAAAGGCAGTCTAGCTGAAAAAATACAAGTAATTGATCTTAGTTATGAAGTGTTAGAAGAAAAGACCTAACTAATTGCTGAAAAAGATAAACAGATAGCTGATTACCAGGTAAAAGTGGTGGAACTAAACAGAAAAATTGAACAATTTAGAAATTCTTCAGCAATGCTAGATCACATCATAAGTGTTCAACGTTCCCCGGTTAACAAAGGGGGAATTGGATTTTCTGAAGTTCCACCACCGTACAACAATAACTATACTTATGATCCTAGTGATTAGCAATCTGCGAATGTTGAGATTAGTCAGACAGTTCCAATCAAAGTTTCTACTAAAGAAAACTGAAGTTAATAAGAGCGAAACGAGTAAGTCAAGTTCTAAAGTTGCGATTTCTGTCCCTAGCTCTGTCTCATCAAATTCGGACAAGTCATCCGAATTGGGTGAGATAAAAGAAGAGGTTGTGTTACTAAAACGTGGGGAGGAATATAAGCCCGATGAAAAGAAATTTTCCCTAAATCCGTTCGTCCCACCATATGTTAGACAAATGGGTAGTAACGCAACCTCTACATCTGCAACAACTGTTGAGATGAAAAAACAGAAGTTGTTTCAAATGCAATTTAGTAGGACACCTTGTTGCTGATTGTCCTCTAAAACAGAGAAAATTTAGATGTATGAGGCCTCCGAAAACTGAGAATAAAATGAATACCAATTATGATGCTGCTAAGAATGTGAACACACCGACTTTCAGTCATTGGACTAATCCAAGATTTCAAAGAAATCAGTCTCGTTTTTCCCAGTAAACTACCAAACCAACAATTATAATTCAGTTAATTCACGAAAAGTTGGATGGCCTCATAGCCAGTCATCTAGAAGGTTTCCGTTCAGAACTTACAAAAACTATCCTCAAACTGACTTTGGGCAATCAAGGTACTGGATACCTGATAACAGGTTTACTCAACCCAAGACCAGAAGGTCTTGGGTCCCCAGATTTTAATTTATCTCTTTTATTGTGTAGGAACAGTCAAACAGGGCTGTAAACAATATGTGGGTTGTAGACAGTGGCTGTTCCCGGCACATGACTGGTAACAAGAAATTTTTACGTGACTGGAAATTTGTTCAAGGAGGAAGGGTTAGTTTCGCTAGAGAGAGTGGAGGAAGAATCAGTGGTATTGGAACTGTGACGAATGGAAGAATAATGTTAGAGAAGGTGAATTTTGTGGAAGAGTTGAAGCATAACTTGTTGAGTGTATCTCGGATTTGTGACAAAGAATACACGGTGCATTTTACTAAAAATGTTCTTTATCCTGGTTTCAAGATACCAGAGGCCTGGGTTGTGATGAAAGCTCCAAGAGAAAAGAACACGTATGTAACGGATATGAGGTCAACTGAGATGACAACAGAATAGTCATGTCTTCTATCAAAGGCAACTGAGTCTGAGTCAGAGTTGTGGTGTCACACCCGGCCCTGAGCGGCGGAAACAGCCGGGCGCGCGCGAGTGGGAATTGATACTTAAGCACGGGCCATTGCAAACATTCAAAGTAAGATTTTCATTGCGCATGAAAAGTTTAATACAAATACATTACATTGTTTAAAAATTACATAAAAACATCCATGTATAAAAATTGTTGAAGATTTCCACGCCATATCCCCATGCGCGGCGGGAACAACCACGCGCATAGAAGGGATAGAACTAAAATCTTCCAAAAAGCTAGTTTAGATGTTCAGCGTGAGGTGCTCTAAGTGTGACTCCATGCGCTACCTAGTTATCTCCTGAAAGACACGTAAAAACATTTGAATCAGTATAAACTGAGTGAGTTCACAAGTCTTAGTAACTTGATAAATCGTATTGCATCATAATCTTGATACAAATCATTCTGAAACATAATTCTGATAGCATCATTAAAACACATGCTTGGTAAAACATAGTTATATCAACATATTCTGATAATCGTTCCGCGGGTTACGCGCGAACATTTCTGGGAACTGTGCTCGTCTATGCAAAGTGGCGCTGCCACTACGAGCTAAAATAAGTAATACCGTCCCGCGGGTTACGCGCGAACGTTTCAGGAACATGTGCTCGTCCATGCAAAGTGGCGCTGCCACTACGAGCTAAAATAATAATTCCGTCCCGCGGGTTACGCGCGGACGTTGTGCCGGAAAACAAGGCGCTCGTCCATGCAAAGAGGCGCGACCCCTACGAGCGGGTTCAAACCCATAGTACTGCCCCATGACCATACTAGGCACTCGTCCATGCAAAGAGGTGCGACCCCTACGAGTGGGTGGATCAAACCAGCAGTCCCTACCCTTAGAGTTCCAATGGTAAAGTGATCACTTACTCGAGTTCTAGCGCACATACATCGAAAACCTTAGATAACCGTTTGCATTACTCATCATGAAACATAACTTAAACACATAATCGCTTGCATAGCTTGTAAGTATACCGTGATAAAACATTATTTAGGTACGTGTCCCTCGCCCCGAAAACAGTTTAAAATAGTGAAAATAGTGAAAATAGGGGCTGTGAGACTCACCTGTGGTTCTTGTTAAGGGATTAATCGAGATTCGGGTTTTCTTGGTGTTGGCCTTGGAATCGAAGGTCTAGAATACGATTAAATAACAAGTATATATATTAAGATCAAGAAATAGGAGAATATAAGGGTTGGAAAGTAGATCTCAAGGTTATAACCTCGGCTTACCTAGTAACTGGAACGGAATCGAAAATAACGGATGCTCGGGAGATGATTAGTGCAAGTTTGCAGTTCTTTGGAGTGTGTTTTGAGTGATAATTTAGGTTACATATTTATAGGCAAACTCAAGGGAACACAATCCCTTGCTTTAGGGGATTGAAATCTTTTCATATCTAGGTGTAATGATGATAAAGTATGGAAATTATTATTGTTTATTGTTTACTTAAAAGTGGAGGAGTGGACAAAAGATCTTGATTTGATTTGGACAGGACACGCAGGTCTGGGGTTGGTGAGAATAGGGTGGCTGACAGTTGACTTTTCATGTTACAGTGTGCTTTTTCAGGTACTTTTGTCAGTGTACAGTAAAAAAAAAGTGGAAAATCTCTGAAACACGCTACTGTTTCCTTTTGGGCGGGAGTAATCTCCTTATGTCTGGAGAATAGACTAAGTGTTCTGTGCGCATCACTTTGTGTGCATAGCTTTCTGCGTGAAGGACATTTCTTTGCTGCGGGTAGGTGCGTAACCTTCTCGCAGTTAGGGACATTGAGTTTCATTTGTAGATTCTCCAGGTGGTCTTGGTATTTCAACATAGTGATCAGTCATGTTGAATTCAATTCCATCTTGGAGATTCAGACAAACTAGCTCTCAATGTTCCCGCCATGCGGGGAGGTTAGTTCCCTTCCGCACGCGCATAAACGATGTAGGATGCACCCGCCTTAGCATCATGCGGGATGGTCAACCCATAGACAACATAACGTTAAGTTACATGAAAACATAAAGCCAAAACATTCGCGCATGGCGCATATAACATATGCTCACGCTGGTTCTTAACATGGTGCGCTCGCGCAGGGCGCACATAACAAATGCACGCGCTGACTAACATGGCGCGCTCGCGCAGGGCGCACATAACAAATGCACGCGCTGACTAACATGGCGCGCTCGCGCAGGGCGCACATAACAAATGCACGCGCTGACTAACATGGCGCGCTCGCGCAGGGCGCACATAACAAATGCACGCGCTGACTAACATGGCGCGCTCGCGCAGGGCGCACATAACAAATGCACGCGCTGACTAACATGGCGCGCTTAATATTTACAATCACCTAATTATTAGGTTGATTACTTAGTTTAAGGGATTGGGAATTTACCGGGTGTCACATTCTCCCCTCGTTAAACGAATTTCGTCCCGAAATTTAGGAGACGTTGCTGGCAGAAGCCATGTTCTGAAAGAGGTGTGGGTATTTCTTGCGCATTTGGTCTTCTCTTTCCCAAGTGAATTCAGGCCCACGCCTCGAGTTCCATTGGACCTTTACTAACTTGATTTTGCTCCTGCGTAACTTTTGTTCTTTCCAATCGGTTACTGCTATAGGTTCTTCTATGAAGTGCAACTGTTTGTCGATGTGAATCTCTTCCATCGGCAAAATCAACGTTTCGTCAGATAAGCACTTTTTGAGGTTGGACACATGAAACGTATCATGAACTCCACTGAGTTCGGCGGGTAAACGGAGTTTATAAGCAACCGGACCGATCCTCTCCAGGATCTCGAATGGTCCAATGAAGCGCGGATTCAACTTTCCTCGCTTGCCGAAACGGGGGACTCCTTTCCATGGAGAGACTTTCAAAAGTACTTTATCCCCTACTTGAAACTCCAATGGTTTCCTTCGCACATCTGCGTAGCTCTTCTGTCTGTCGCGCGCTGTCTTAAGGCGATCCCTTATCTGAAAAATCTTGTCTGTTGTTTCTTGGATCAATTCTGGACCAGTCATTTGCTTGTCACCCACTTCAGCCCAGCACAGTGGGGATCTACACTTGCGCCCATACAAAGCTTCGAACGGCGCAGCCTTAATGCTTGTGTGATAGCTGTTGTTGTAAGAAAATTCAACCAATGGGAGATGAGTATCCCAGCTACCTTCGAAATCGATTGCGCACGCGCGTAGCATATCTTCCAATGTCTGGATTGTTCGCTCGCTTTGCCCATCCGTTTGAGGATGATATGCCGTACTCATGTCAAGACGAGTACCTAAAGCCCCTTGTAACGATCTCCAAAACCTTGATGTGAACCGACTATCTCTATCAGAAATGATGGACACTGGGACTCCATGCTTTGAAACTACTTCTCGAATATACAGTCGGGCTAACTTTTCCATCTTATCGGTTTCCTTGATCGGCAGGAAGTGCGCTGACTTAGTTAGCCGATCCACAATAACCCATATTGTGTCATAACCCCCAGGTGTCCTTGGCAGTTTGGTGATGAAGTCCATAGAGATTTGTTCCCACTTCCACATGGGAATTTCTGGCTGCTGAAGCAACCCTGATGGTTTCTGATATTCAGCCTTCACCTTCGAACACGTCAGGCACTTACTGACATACGTCGCGATGGCGCCTTTAAGATTGGGCCACCAATACAGCGTTTTAACATCTTGGTACATCTTGTCTGCGCCAGGATGTACGGAATACCGCGTCTTGTGAGCTTCGATCAAGACCTGCTCGCGCAATCCTCCCTTGAGAGGGACCCATATGCGGTTAGCGAAATATAGATTGCCGTTCTCTTTAAGTTCCAAATTCTTAACCATACCCCCAAGGCATTCGTTTTTAACAAACTCTGGTTTCAAGGCTTCTTGCTGAGCGTCTCGGATGCGGGTAGAGAGATCTGCGCGAATGGTCAACCTTAGAGCCTTGACTCGTAGCGTTCTTATTCGCTCCTTCCTACTTAGCGCGTCTGCTACCACATTCGCCTTTCCAGGGTGGTACTTAATCTCACAATCATAATCGTTCAACAACTCCACCCATCTTCGTTGCCTCATGTTTAAATCCTTTTGATCAAATATATGTTGAAGGCTCTTGTGATCCGTAAAGATTATACACTTTGTACCATAGAGGTAATGGCGCCAAATCTTTAGCGCGAAGACAACCGCTCCAAGTTCTAAATCATGCGTTGTGTAGTTCTTTTCATTGGTCTTGAGTTGGCGTGAGGCATACGCTATGACTTTGTCTCGTTGCATAAGGACACATCCAAGTCCCTGATGTGAAGCGTCGCAGTAAACAACAATGTCATCCATCCCCTCGGGCAAAGACAAAATTGGCGCACTACATAACTTCTGTTTCAACATTTGAAATGTTGTTTCCTGATTTTCGCCCCAAACAAACTTCTTGTCTTTCTGAGTTAGCGCGGTCAGAGGTAGAGCTATTTTGGAGAAGTTCTCAATGAAGCGTCGATAGTAGCCAGCTAGTCCTAGGAATTGCCTCACCTCAGTTGGGGTTTTTGGCGCTTCCCAGTTTTCGATGGCCTTGACTTTGGAAGGATCAACGTGAATTCCTTTCTCGTTTACAACGTGACCGAGAAAGTGAACTTCTCTAAGCCAAAACTCGCACTTGGAAAACTTCGCATACAACTTTTCTTTCCTCAACAATTCCAAAATCAATCTCAGGTGTTGCTCATGCTCGGCCTTGGTCCGTGAGTAAATCAGAATATCATCTATAAACACAATCACAAACTTGTCCAAGTATGGTTTGCACACACGGTTCATCAGATCCATGAACACAGCCGGCGCATTAGTTAGCCCGAAAGGCATTACTAAGAACTCATAATGGCCGTATCTAGTTCGGAAGGCTGTTTTCGGCACATCTTCCTCATGGACCCTAAGTTGGTGGTATCCTGATCGTAGATCTATCTTCGAATAATAACTGGATCCCTGCAACTGGTCAAATAAGTCGTCAATCCTCGGTAAGGGGTACCGATTCTTGACTGTTAGCTTGTTCAGCTCCCTGTAGTCAATACACATTCTGAACGAACCATCCTTCTTTTTAACAAACAGTACTGGAGCTCCCCAAGGTGAAAAGCTTGGGCGTATGAAACCCTTATCCAATAGTTCCTGTAACTGATTGGATAGCTCTTGCATCTCAGATGGAGCTAATCGATAAGGCGCTCGAGCTACTGGCGCAGCTCCTGGGACTAAATCAATACGAAACTCGACTTGTCGCGGCGGCGGTAATCCGGGCAAATCTTCAGGAAATTCGCGCACTACTGGTAAGTCTTCAATTCTTCGCTCATCTCCTTTCTTCTCTACGACATGCGCCAGGAAGGCGTAGCACCCTTTCCTTAGGCACTTTCGCGCCTTTAGGCACGAAATCAGTTTCATCGCAACTCCCCTTCTTTCCCCTTGAATTACCAAGGTTTCTCCGTTCAACAGTGGGATCCGAACCTGCTTCCCATGGCAAATAACTTCCGCGCGGTTCTCAACTAACCAATCCATACCTACCACAATGTCAAAACTTCCCAAGTCTATTGGCAACAAGTTAATATTGAACCCGTGACCTCCCATGACTATAACACATTGTTCAGTTCTTTCGTTCGCGTATAACTGCCTACCATTGGCTAGTTCTATAGTATAAGGCGTGTCTAGTCTACTGGTTGCTAGGCCTAGGGAGTCTTTAAACTCGGCGGATATAAAACTTAGGTCAGCGCCAGTATCAAATAAGACAGATGCAAAATGTCCGTTAAGCAAAAACGTACCGGTTACCACATTCGGCTCTTCTTTAGCTTCGCCTGAGCCGATCACAAAAGCTCTCCCGCGAGCTTGGTTCCCCTTTTGCGGGCAATCCCGACTAAAATGCCCTGGCTTCCCGCATGCGTAGCAGTTGTCGCTTGCTCCAGCTTCTCTGGCACGGCAATTCATCGTCTTGTGCCCTGGTCTGCCACATTTGGCACATTCGATTCTTGCGCATTCACCCTCGTGGTGATACTTGCATTTGTTGCACCATGGGCGAGGCCCGCTGTATCCTTTTCGTGGTGGCTCCGCGGCCTGAATCGCGTAAACCTTTGCGCTTTCCTGCTTCTTGAACGGTGGTTGCTTGGAGTCAGACCCTCGGTGGTGAGAGTTCCATTTCCTCTTGGGATCAGAGGTTCGCTGCTCGATTCCGCGCGTAGTCAACATACCCGCACGGATCGTATCCCTTGTAAGGGTGATGGCCCGCGCTACCGCCTCATCAAAGGTTGGAGGCGCTGTGGCGTTGAGCGGAACCCTAACAACAGGAGGTAACCCAAAAATATACCTCTCGATCTTCTTTTCCTCCGTGTTTGCCATGTCTGGCACCAACTGGCAAAGTTCGTTGAACCGGTTGTTGTAGGCGTCGATATCCGTTCCTACCATGGTGTGGTTCCATAATTCCTGTTGTAGACTCTGGATTTCTGCGCGAGAGCAGAACTTCCTCATCATCATCTCCTTCAGTTCCTCCCAGGTCTTGTGGAGAGCAACTTCTCGCCCCAATGTTTTCGTTTGAAGCTTCCACCAAGATGAAGCTGCCTCTTGGAACATGCAGGTCGCGTAAAGGACCTTCTGGTTCTCACTACATCCGCTAATGGAGAGAACTGTCTCCATCTTGTCAATCCAGTTGTAGAGCCCAATGGCCCCTTCGGTTCCCTTGAATGGCCAAGGCTTACAGGCCATGAATGTCTTATAGGAGCATCCTTTGTCCAAGGCTCCTGATTCGGGTTCTGGGGTCTCATTCTGACGACCCTGACTTGATTCGGCCTTGCTGGCCTCATGTGTTGCCATTGCTTGCGCGATTATTTCCGCGAGTTCCTCGGGTGTCATGGTAATTCCCTTGGCTTTAGTTGGAGGCATTCTCGCTTTAAGAGTGAAAATATATCAAACTTAGCGCATGTACTCTGAGCACATAATGTTATCATTATTTACTAGACAGTGTGACCCGTGTTCCTAAGTGTGTGTGTAGTTTCTTTTGAAAATATTCTTTGAAAAATATTTCATGCGATTCCCCAACGGTTATAGTCTAGGTTAAAACTTCTTTTCCTAGTTCGCTATAACCAGTGCTCTGATACCAATCTGTCACACCCGGCCCTGAGCGGCGGAAACAGCCGGGCGCGCGCGAGTGGGAATTGATACTTAAGCACGGGCCATTGCAAACATTCAAAGTAAGATTTTCATTGCGCATGAAAAGTTTAATACAAATACATTACATTGTTTAAAAATTACATAAAAACATCCAAGTATAAAAATTGTTGAAGATTTCCACGCCATATCCCCATGCGCGGCGGGAACAACCACGCGCATAGAAGGGATAGAACTAAAATCTTCCAAAAAGCTAGTTTAGATGTTCAGCGTGAGGTGCTCTAAGTGTGACTCCATGCGCTACCTAGTTATCTCCTGAAAGACACGTAAAAACATTTGAATCAGTATAAACTGAGTGAGTTCACAAGTCTTAGTAACTTGATAAATCGTATTGCATCATAATCTTGATACAAATCATTCTGAAACATAATTCTGATAGCATCATTAAAACACATGCTTGGTAAAACATAGTTATATCAACATATTCTGATAATCGTTCCGCGGGTTACGCGCGAACATTTCTGGGAACTGTGCTCGTCTATGCAAAGTGGCGCTGCCACTACGAGCTAAAATAAGTAATACCGTCCCGCGGGTTACGCGCGAACGTTTCAGGAACATGTGCTCGTCCATGCAAAGTGGCGCTGCCACTACGAGCTAAAATAATAATTCCGTCCCGCGGGTTACGCGCGGACGTTGTGCCGGAAAACAAGGCGCTCGTCCATGCAAAGAGGCGCGACCCCTACGAGCGGGTTCAAACCCATAGTACTGCCCCATGACCATACTAGGCACTCGTCCATGCAAAGAGGTGCGACCCCTACGAGTGGGTGGATCAAACCAGCAGTCCCTACCCTTAGAGTTCCAATGGTAAAGTGATCACTTACTCGAGTTCTAGCGCACATACATCGAAAACCTTAGATAACCGTTTGCATTACTCATCATGAAACATAACTTAAACACATAATCGCTTGCATAGCTTGTAAGTATACCGTGATAAAACATTATTTAGGTACGTGTCCCTCGCCCCGAAAACAGTTTAAAATAGTGAAAATAGTGAAAATAGGGGCCGTGAGACTCACCTGTGGTTCTTGTTAAGGGATTAATCGAGATTCGGGTTTTCTTGGTGTTGGCCTTGGAATCGAAGGTCTAGAATACGATTAAATAACAAGTATATATATTAAGATCAAGAAATAGGAGAATATAAGGGTTGGAAAGTAGATCTCAAGGTTATAACCTCGGCTTACCTAGTAACTGGAACGGAATCGAAAATAACGGATGCTCGGGAGATGATTAGTGCAAGTTTGCAGTTCTTTGGAGTGTGTTTTGAGTGATAATTTAGGTTACATATTTATAGGCAAACTCAAGGGAACACAATCCCTTGCTTTAGGGGATTGAAATCTTTTCATATCTAGGTGTAATGATGATAAAGTATGGAAATTATTATTGTTTATTGTTTACTTAAAAGTGGAGGAGTGGACAAAAGATCTTGATTTGATTTGGACAGGACACGCAGGTCTGGGGTTGGTGAGAATAGGGTGGCTGACAGTTGACTTTTCATGTTACAGTGTGCTTTTTCAGGTACTTTTGTCAGTGTACAGTAAAAAAAAGTGGAAAATCTCTGAAACACGCTACTGTTTCCTTTTGGGCGGGAGTAATCTCCTTATGTCTGGAGAATAGACTAAGTGTTCTGTGCGCATCACTTTGTGCGCATAGCTTTCTGCGTGAAGGACATTTCTTTGCTGCGGGTAGGTGCGTAACCTTCTCGCAGTTAGGGACATTGAGTTTCATTTGTAGATTCTCCAGGTGGTCTTGGTATTTCAACATAGTGATCAGTCATGTTGAAGTCAATTCCATCTTGGAGCTTCAGACAAACTAGCTCTCAATGTTCCCGCCATGTGGGGAGGTTAGTTCCCTTCCGCACGCGCATAAACGATGTAGGATGCACCCGCCTTAGCATCATGCGGGATGGTCAACCCATAGACAACATAACGTTAAGTTACATGAAAACATAAAGCCAAAACATTCGCGCATGGCGCATATAACATATGCTCACGCTGGTTCTTAACATGGTGCGCTCGCGCAGGGCGCACATAACAAATGCACGCGCTGACTAACATGGCGCGCTCGCGCAGGGCGCACATAACAAATGCACGCGCTGACTAACATGGCGCGCTCGCGCAGGGCGCACATAACAAATGCACGCGCTGACTAACATGGCGCGCTCGCGCAGGGCGCACATAACAAATGCACGCGCTGACTAACATGGCGCGCTTAATATTTACAATCACCTAATTATTAGGTTGATTACTTAGTTTAAGGGATTGGGAATTTACCGGGTGTCACATGTGGCATCGAAGAATGGGACATATACATCTTCGCAAAATGAATTACATTGTCAAGAATGGGCTGGTACTTGGGGTTCCCTTGAAGAATTTTAACTTTGAAGATCAATGCTTGTCGTGCAAGAAAGGAAAGCAACACAAAAAGCCTCATCACTCCAAGAAGGTTAACTCAATTGTTAACACCCTAGACCTACTTCACATGGATCTCTTTGGTCCTGTGAATGTAAAGCGTCTAGGTGGAACGTCATACTGCTTGGTTGTAACCGATGATTACTCTCGATACTCTTGGGTATATTTTGAAGAAAAAGGATGAGACAGTTCAGTTGGTAATTAACTTGATTACCAAGGTGGAAAATATTATTGGGAGGAAGGTTAAGTACATCAGGAGTGATAGTGGGACATAATTTAAGAACTATCAGATGGAGATGTTTTGTCTACAGAAAGGGATAGAGCATCAGTACAGTGCCCCATATAATCCACAACAAAATGGAGTAGCTGAAAGGAAGAATAGAACTCTAATCGATGGCGCCAGGACCATGCTGGCAGATGCTAAACTTCCCGTGGTGTTCTGGGCTGAGGCTGTGGCTACTGCTTGTTACATCCTTAATCGTGTTTTAACTGTTAAAAGATTAAATAAAACCTGTTATGAACTTATGCATGGTAGAAAGCCAAACTTGAAAGGTCTTGAACCTTTTGGGTCCCCATGTTCGATATTAAAGACTAACTCTAAATTTGGTGAGAAAGTTGACGAAGGTATTTTAGTTGGCTATGTTGTTGGGACACCCAACAGAAGAGTCTTTAATCTATCGAACTGCAAGGTTGAGGTGATATGTAACACTGACAATACTAGTTACAAATCACCAAGTGTCACACCCTGACTAGGTAGTTGCGGAAGCGTAATACGGGAATGTAACAGATAACACTGGTATCAACCACATTGTTTATAAAGAAATTCAACAGCTAATTTACATCATATTACATTGGTAGGTACTATGTTTACAAACTAGATGAAGAACACATATCCAGTTCTCGGTTCCTTATTTATTAGTACGTATTTGCATCTATTCACAGCTATTCAACTTTCCTTCTAACACCAAGCACGTAGGCAAATCATTGCATCTCTGCTTTACCTGAAAAGCATGTTAAAACGGGTCAACTACGTCTAGTTGGTGAGTTTCAAGTTTCACGAGTATCAACGAAATCAGTATACGAGTTCGTAAATTTTACAGTGTGTATGTATATATGTATGTGTATGATGTATTATACTAAGCCACAAGTGAAACCGAAACGAGCTAAAACACATGGCCACCCCTGCCCATGCACTCTCGTTGGCATTTAACAGCCACTTTGCCCCAAGTATGTACTATGTCTAACACCACATAGCAGTATGTAATAAGTTTAAATGACAATGTGCAACTGGGTTAACATGTTCCGGCATACCCCACCGGCTCTGTCAGTTGGGTTTGTCAAACCGATAGTACTATCCACACGTAACCGGCACGAAGTTAATCACTTGTGTTTGTGGGGACTTGTCAAGTGTTAGTACTTAGGTAATCCACATCATCACACGTTTTCATGTATATAAGTATATGTAAACATAATTTTCACCCCAAAAGTTTGTAAAACAGTTTAGAAAGTGGGGGTCGTGAAACTCACCTTAATGTTGTTCGAGGTGGTGGTACGTATCAGTAACTAGAATTTCTCGATTATAGCTTGACTCCTATAACCGGTATCGTACTGTTAATACTAGTACAGTGTTTAAGCTAAATCAGGCTGTATAGATAATCTGGGTATAGCTGGTAGGCCCAGAACATGACCATAGTCTTAGATTGTGACGTTGTATACTATGAAATGTTAAAAACTGGATTTGGCTCAGTTTCACCGTTTCCCGGGCCTAGCCAAGTTGATTGTTTATGCCTTTCGGGATTAGGTAAGATCACATAAACTTAAGTAAATATATTGATTGATAAAATGATTTGATTTAATAAAGAATTTTAAGGTTTCGGTATCTAGTTTGATCGCAGGGTTCGTTTCCGTTTTCACACGGGTTTGATTATACAAAACGCGTACAATCCACCCGAATTGTCCGGAATTCTCTTAAAAAGTTCGTTGTTATCAATATCATTCAAAAATATGATATTTGACCACTTTTGACATTTTGACATACCAGTCAGTCCGTTAAACACAAAACTGCCGGTTTCGTTAAAACAATTATAATTTACATCTTTGATTAATCATAATTAAATATGTACTTATATATAAATTATGTAAATTTTTGTAAAAGCACATTAAGACATGGAGAATTTAATAAAAATATTTTCAGAAATTTTATGTTTAATTATTTACTTATAAAAATTCATTTAATAGGTTATAATCGTGTAATAAATGGCCTGTTTATATCAAACGACCTCCAAAAAATCTGATAATTTTTACAAATGGCCTCAATGTTATTACATAGCCCCTGAAAAATCTCCAGAACCTAACTCTTTTGACAAAATGCATTTTTGTGCATTTTTCTGCTGTTAAGATTCGGTTAAACCATAATTGCACAAACCATACTTAGACATTTCCAATGATCCCCAAACTTTAACAGTGATCTTACCAACACATATTAATCTCCAAAGCCAAGTTTCATAATTTTTCAATATGTATAGCTATTTTTCCCAATTAAACGCTCATAAACGGAAATAAATTCACCAAATATTTTCCGTTTATCGAAAAATTACCAAATTTGAACAGGGACTAATTTATATGATCTCTAATGTCCCTGAAAATTTTCACAAGCTAAAAACAAGCACGTCATAACCAAATACTAAACAGCCCTTAAACGAGTGTTACGGGTTTACCTTGTCGGTTTTCGATGAGTTTTGCTAGCTTAAACGACTCTCCGGGTCTCGGGTTGCAAACTCAGTGTATCTATATATCATATAACATCAAACCAAGCATAAATCATCCATGTGACAGCCTTGATAATTAGGGTTTCGGTTTTGGGTTCAAACCAAACTTTCTAACCGTAAAAACGTTGTATTCATGTTCTAATCAGCGTTTTTGACCAAAAAAGTATATTTTCCTGGTTTGTAAACATGTTTAACATCAAAACATGGTTTTACTTGATTTTTAGGGTTTTTGGATGGTTAAACATGTTTAAAACAACTATTTTTTCATGATTAAACCTTACTAATCAAGCATGTAATCTCATGTATTTAGAGGTTTACCTCAAAAATTAAGCTGGAACTTGAAGAACACAGGTGAGAGGCTTCTAGGATGTGTTTTGTATAATTTATAGCTTTAAGTACTAGCTTATATAACAAGTTATACAAAGGGGGGCCCATTTCCCCTTCTTGCGGACGCAATTAACAAGGGCCCATTGGGCCTCTTTTAGGCCCAATGGTGCCTCCGTTTTCATGCCACGCGTAAAAGTCGGTCCAAAATTTAGTTCGGGTTCGGTTTTTCGCAAGAAAACTGGTTCGAGTGCAGAAACCAGCGCGAAAACGAGTGTTTTTTCAGCTTCTTTTTGTAAAATAAGAAAAACGTACTGACTCGTTGTAAAATTCCAAAATATTTTCACGGATTGCTTAGAACATGTCATATAAGTGTTTTATAAGTCTTTTTCGGCTTAACGGATTCTACAATGCTCGTTTTGATATTAACGATTGTGTTTAAGCTTATAGCGTATCGATAAACGAAACCTTTTTCGTTTAAAGAGTTTTAAACGTATTGGGGCCTAAATATCAATATGTTAGCCTCTATAATATATATATAACTCGTATATGACCCCTCAGTATGTATACGGGTCATAATTAGTATCGGTCGGTTACTCGTTTAAGCACTACGAATTAACTGATTTATCGTTTACTTGTTACGTAGTGAATATAGTATACCTCGTTTTGTCACGAATGTCACATTCTCCCCCCGTTAAGAAATTTCGTCCTCGAAATTTAATGGGTCATCGGTTTTCTTTTTAGGGAACAGGTGTGGGTATTTCTTTCGGAATTCATCCTTTCGTTCCCAAGTATATTCGGGTCCTTGTTTTGAATTCCACCGAACTTTTACCAACGAAATTTTGTTGTGTCGTAACTGTTTGGTTTTCCCGTCTACAATTTCTACCGGTTCCTTTACGAAGTTGAGCTTTTCGTTGATCTGAACATCTTCCAGTGGTACTATTGTCGTTTCATCAGCCAAACACTTTTTCTGATTCGATACATGAAACACGTCGTGAATAGTGCTCAATTCTAAGGGTAGTTTTAATCGGTAAGGTACGGGACCAATTTTTGCAATAATCTTAAAAGGTCCGATGTATCTCGGGGCTAGTTAACCAGTCTTTCCAAATCTTATAACACCCTTCCATGGCGATACTTTTAAGAACACCTTATCACCTATTTCAAAAGATAACGGTTTTCTGCGAACATCGGCATAACTCTTTTGTCGGTCGCGGGCAGCTTTCAATTTTTGCTTAATCTGATGAATCTTATCGGTGGTTTCCTGAATTAAATCGGATCTTGAAATTTGAGTATCACCCACTTCTGTCCAACATAGTGGTGATTTACATTTTCGCCCGTATAGAGCTTCATAAGGTGCTGCTTGTATACTACTGTGATAACAATTATTGTAAGAGAATTCAATGAGCGAGAGGTGTTGATCCCAATTCCCTTTGAAGTCCAGTACACAAGCACGAAGTAAATCTTCTAAGGTTTGGATGGTTTGTTCGGATTGACCATCGGTTTGGGGATGGTAAGCCATACTTAGGTCGATTCGGGTTCCCAAGGCTTCTTGTACTGCTTGCCAGAAATGTGAAGTAAAGTCACTGTCTCGATCTGAAATAATCGAAAGAGGTACTCCGTGTCGGGATACAATTTCATTGATGTAAATTTGAGCGAGTTTTTCGGTGGTGTATTTGTTACGGATGGGAATAAAGTGTGCGGATTTGGTTAATCGGTCAACAATTACCCAGATAGCATTGTGTCCTCGGGAGGTTTTAGGAAGGTGCGTCACAAAGTCCATGGTAATTTGTTCCCATTTCCATTGTGGGATTTCGGGTTGTTGTAACATTCCCGAAGGTTTTTGATATTCCGCCTTAACTCTTGCATACGTTGCACATTTACCTACATACACGGCTATATCCTTTTTCATGCCAGGCCACCAGTAAAATTCTTTAACATCCTTATACATCTTATCAGTACCTGGATGAATAGAATATTTGGATTTATGTGCTTCATCAAGAATCAACTTTCGGAGTTTATGAAGTGTTGGAATCCAGACCCGGTTTTTATAATAATATACTTCATCAATTTTCTTCTCAAAATTCCTTTCATTCCCATGTAGTTCTTCTTTTTCTGGCTGATCTGCCTTCAAATCCTCATCTTGTGCAACACGAACTTGTTCGGTTAAGCTACTTTGAACAATCATTCCGAGTGCTCGTACCCTCAATGGTTTAACTCTGTCTTTTCGGCTTAAAGCATCATCTACTATGTTGGCCTTACCCGGATGGTATTTAATCTCACAATCATAATCATTTAACAGTTCTACCCATCTCCTCTGTCTCATGTTTAGCTCTTTCTGATCAAATATGTGTTGTAGGCTTTTGTAATCAGTATAGATGGTACATTTGGTGCCATACAAGTAATGTCTCCAAATATTCAATGCAAAGATAACTGCTCCCAATTCCAAATCATGGGTCGTATAATTCTTTTCATGTACTTTTAATTGTTGGGAAGCATATGCTATTACTTTCTTTCTTTGCATCAGTACGCATCCTAAACCTTTACGAGATGCGTCACAATATACCACCAATTCATCAGTTCCATCTGGAAGGCTTAATATTGGAGCCTCACATAACTTCTGTTTTAACGTTTGGAAGACCATTTCTTGTTCTTCTCCCCATTCATACGCTCGATCTTTTTGAGTTAGGAGGGTTAGAGGTTGGGCAATACTTGAAAAGTTTTCAATGAATCTTCTATAATACCCGGCTAGTCCTAAGAATTGGCGAATTTCTCTTGGTGACTTAGGTACTTGCCAATTTTTAATGGCCTCAATTTTACTTGGGTCTACTTGGATCCCCTGATGGTTCACAATGTGCCCCAAAAACTGTACTTCTTGTAGCCAAAATTCACATTTGGACAACTTTGCGTATAACTTCTCTTGCCTCAATAATTCTAAGATTTCCCGCAAATGTTGTTCGTGTTCCTCCTTACTTCTCGAATATATCAAAATATTATCGATAAACACTATCACGAACTTGTCAAGGTAAGGTTTGCAAACTCGGTTCATGAGGTCCATAAACACTGCAGGTGCATTTGTCAACCCAAACGGCATAACCAAAAATTCATAGTGACCATACCGAGTTCGGAAAGCTGTTTTTGGTACATCTTCTTCCTGAATTCTTACTTGATGATAGCCAAATCTAAGATCAATTTTTGAAAAATACTTCGCACAGCTGATCAAACAAGTAATCAATTCGAGGTAAGGGGTATCTATTATTTATAGTCACTTTATTCAATTCCCGGTAATCAATACACATTCGAAAACTCCCATCTTTCTTCTTTACAAATAACACTGGTGCTCCCCACGGTGAGTAACTAGGTCGGATGAAACCCCTGTCCAGTAATTCTTGTAACTGGTTGGACAGTTCTTGCATTTCAGAAGGTGCAAGTCGATAAGGTGCCTTTGCAATGGGTGCTGCTCCCAGTATCAAGTCAGTACGGAATTCAACTTGTCGGGTCGGTGGTAAACCAGGCAACTCATCGGGGAATACATCTGAATACTCGTGTACCACTGGGATGTCTTCCATTCGTTTTCCCTCGGGTTCCTTAATTGTTATGCTCGCCAAGTATAATGTACAACCTTGGCGCAAATACTTTAATGCCTTAAGTTGGGATACTAGAGGCAATACCGTACCAGATTTCTCACCTTAAACAATCATCGCCTCATCATTCGGAAGAGGTATCCTAACAGTCTTATCCTTATAGACAATTTCAGCTTTATACTTAGATAGCCAGTCCATACCGACTATAACATCGAAACTTCCCAATTCCACTAGAAGTAAATCAATAAGGAATGGGTGTTCGTTTAGGATAAGGGAACAGTTTCGGACTATTCGGTTAAAAAGTATAGACTTACCGTTAGCGAGTTCTATAGTATATGGTTTTGTTAGTTCACTAACCGGCATATTTTCTAAAGGTAAGAAGTTAACAGATACGAAACTTCTATCGGCGCCCGTATCAAACAAAACTGAAGCATACTGACCCGAAACAAAGAATGTACCTGTCACCACATTCAGATCATGACGCGCTTCACCCGGTCCTAGTACAAACGCGCGTCCCCTAGATGCGTTGGAGGTTGATGCTTGTGCTTGTTTTTGCCTTCTCGCTACACCCTGGTTCAGATTGGGGCAGTATCTCCGAAAGTGTTCCGTACTGCCACATTCATAGCAGGCACGGAGGTTCGTGGTAGGTGGGGTTTGTTGGTTGAGTTGTGGGCGGGTTGGTTGAGGTCGAGGTAGTTAACTTGATTACGGTGGACGGTTAACAGTGTTGGTGGGGGTTCTACAATTGGGGGCATAGTGTCCCGTTCTTCCACACTTCTGACAAATGATCGGTTTGCAATCACCCACATGATGAAAGTTACATCTTCTACACTTCGGTAACGTCCCTTTATAGGTCTCTTGTTTTACATTAGAACTGGTTATGGCATAACTTCGAGTATTCGGACGGGCCCGTTTGTTTTGAGGGTTTCCTTGCATCCTTGTCCCATAATCAGTTCGTTTTAAACTTGTTGTTTCACCTGGCATCCTTATCACTCCAGTTCTCATCAGATCAAAAGTAACGACACCCGTTTGAGATACAACACTTTCTAATGTTGGCTGGGCTACTGAATTCACTATACTTCTCACAGCAGGGGTTAGTCCCCAGATATAACGTTCAATTCGCTTCGCTTCCGGTGTAACTAACCACGGAACTAAGCGGGACAGTTCGTTAAAATGATTCGTGTATCCCACATGGTCCGCTCCTTTCATTTCCAGATTCCATAACTCGTGTTCCAACCTCTGAATCTCACTTTTAGGACAAAAATGCTCTAGCATGAGGGTTTTTAATTCAGTCCATGACATACGATTAATAGCATCTTGTCCCCTTATTTGGACTACCGTATTCCACCACATCAGCGCTTGGTCTAGAAACATACTGGTAGAAAATTTTACCACGCGGTTCGGTGGACACTCATTGATATTAATTACTGATTCGGTCTTTTCTATCCATTTGACCAGCCCACTAGGTCCTTCAATACCCTTAAACTCAATCGGTTTACATGATGTAAATTGTTTGTATGCGTACTCCTGACGTGGGGTTTCTGGATTATTACGATCATTAACAGTATTTGGTTGAGTGTTATTATTAACAGTTGGGTTGATAACCGGTACGGGGTTTGGATTCGTGACATTATTTGGGTTCAAAACGGTTTCAGGGTTCCCAACAACATTAACATTCGGGCGAGTATTATTAGTGTTTATAATATTATCAGTATTCACCGAGGTAGTAACACCCGGGGCTACATTAGTGTGTGGCGGAGGTGTATTAACAGTGACCGGAGTGGTGCTCGTAGGTTGGGTAACAGTATTGTTGGCACGTATGCCTGCAGTGACTTGTGCTACAATTGTTGGTATCACTGCTTGCAATTGTCGAGCAATCATTTCGGTCACTTCCGCCTCAGATAAAGGGGTTGCCTTCTTCGGGGCCATTCTATTAAATAATCAATTATATAATAATTAATATCGTCTCACTCTAACCAGCACAACTTTACGATATTACAATTTCACAACACACAACTATGCCAAAGAAAACACATTTGTATTAATTATAATCATTATTGTACATATGTATCCAAATTTAGCGGATAGGCTAAACCTGGTATAGGCCAGCGCTTGTATATGCGTATCAAAAGTTGTCACTAAGTGACATGTAGACTTAACCCGATAAGGGCCAGTGCTTGAAAGAGTACTAAACCACAAACAACTCCCAAGTCAGCCCAACACGCTGTAACAAAATGTTGCTTGGGATATCAAAAGACTATATACATAAGGCTAGACTACTATGTCCTATCCATTCTTTGTAACATGAAGCCACAACCAAACAACAGCAGCCACTAGGGCTGCATTAACCGCTAAACATACTCCTAGTAGTATCATTGCCCGATCCTGACGCCCGTGGCTGTGAGCACTGGATCTTTGCACAATTATGATTTCTTGCTGCATGTACCACATGTGATCTTGCATATCATGTCTATGCTGGTTTAGGTTATTTATCGAATGTGATTGTTCTAAAAGCTGATCAGTCGCTAAACCCAACCATACTGAATCAGAATGACGAGGTGGCTCGGGTACCGGGGCGGGTAAACCCCAAGTGGAATAGGTATCTCAGTGACCTGGACACGTGATGTTTCTCCTCTATGGTACGTAGATCGAGGTGGGGGAGAGGTGTGCTCAGGTGGGTGCACTGAAATACTAGCGGTCTGACGGTTTCTAATAGTGGGTGGGGGTACTGGTGTATGCTGTACAGGTGGAGTAGGGGATCTGGGTGCTCTAATAGGTGAATGATAAGCACTAGTAGCTCCCTGTCCTACAACATTCCTAGGGGATTCCCTAGGAGGATTGGTGTTACAACGGTAACCCGATAAGTCGGGTTGACCTGAGGGTACCTCGTGGGGAATTACCGCATCTAAACCTTCTTCCATTTCCTCTGATTCCTCCCCAGTTTCCACTTCTGGATCCTCCTCCTCCTCCTCATATCATGTTGGTAGGGTATTAGATAAACGATCAGTAGGTCTAGACATATTCCTGCACAATGGTTAGTAATAAGAATAATATCCTTCTATATTAATCATAGTAAAATACATGCAAGTATTTATACACATAAGCACAAATAATCGTTTATATACACAGATTTTTATTTATTATTATATTTTATGCACATATGTTACTGTTTTTACCTATTCGTTTGTTTATCGACTTATTCTCGAATTCCCTCGTACAAACAAGTCCGTTATTACGTTCCGGACCATAATAACCCACTTGTCCATTCGCGTTCATCACGAGAATCATCAGTGTATACTATTTAATATTATTTTATTCCCAGAGTTAATCGAGCCTACGGTTATCTTAGGGTATCCTAAGGGACATCCTAATTCTTTATAACCAATGGCTCTGATACCAACTTCTGTCACACCCCGACTAGGTAGTTGCGGAAGCGTAATACGGGAATGTAACAGGTAACACTGGTATCTACCACATTGTTTATAAAGAAATTCAACAGTTAATTTACATCATATTACATTGGTAGGTACTATGTTTACAAACTAGATGAAGAACACATATCCAGTTCTCGGTTCGTTATTTATTTGTACGTATTTGCATCTATTCACAGCTATTCAACTTTCCTTCTAACACCAAGCACGTAAGCAAATCATTGCATCTCTGCTTTACCTGAAAAACATGTTAAAACGGGTCAACTACGTCTAGTTGGTGAGTTTAAAGTTTCACGAGTATCAACGAAATCAGTATACGAGTTCGTAAAGTTTACAGTGTGTATGTATATATGTATGTGTATGATGTATTATACTAAGCCACAAGTGAAACCGAAACGAGCTAAAACACATGGCCACCCCTGCCCATGCACTCCCGTTGGCATTTAACAGCAACTTTGCCCCAAGTATGTACTATGTCTAACACCACATAGCAGTATGTAATAAGTTTAAATGACAATGTGCAACTGGGTTAACATGTTCCGGCAAACCCCACCGGCTCTGTCAGTTGGGTTTGTCAAACCGATAGAACTATCCACACGTCACCGGCACGAAGTTAATCACTTGTGTTTGTGGGGACTTGTCAAGTGTTAGTACTTAGATAATCCAAATCATCACACGTTTTCAAGTATATAAGTATATGTAAACATGCTTTTCACCCCAAAAGTTCGTAAAACAGTTTAGAAAGTGGGGGTCGTGAAACTCACCTTAATGTTGTTCGAGCTGGTGGTACGTATCAGTAACTAGAATTTTTCGATTATAGCTTGACTTCTATAACCGGTTTCGTACTGTTAATACTAGTACAGTGTTTAAGCTAAATCGGGCTGTATAGATAATCTGGGTATAGCTGGTAGGCCCAGAACATGACCATAGTTTTAGATTGTGACGTTGTATACTATGAAATGTTAAAAACTGGATTTGGCTCAGTTTCACCGTTTCCCGAGCCTAGCCAAGTTGATTGTTTATGCGTTTCGGGATTAGGTAAGATCACATAAACTTAAGTAAATATATTGATTGATAAAATTTGATTTATTAAAGAATTTTAAGGTTTCGGTATCTGGTTTGATCGCAGGGTTCGTTTCCGTTTTCACACGGGTTTGATTATACAAAACGCGTACAATCCACCCGAATTGTCCGGAATTCTCGTAAAAAGTTTGTTTTTGTCAATATCATTCAAAAAAATGATATTTGACCACTTTTGACATTTTGACATACCAGTCAGTACGTTAAACACAAAACTGCCGGTTTCGTTAAAACAATTATAATTTAAATCTTTGATTAATCATAACTAAATATGTACTTATATATAAATTATGTAAATTTTTGTAAAAATAAATTAAGACATGGAGAATTTTATAAAAGTATTTTCAAAAATTTTATGATTAATTATTTACTTATAAAAATTCATTTAATAGGTTATAATCGTGTAATAAATGGTCTGTTTATATCAAACGACCTTCGAAAAATCCGATAATTTTTAAAAATGGCCTCAATGTTATTACATAGCCCCTGAAAAATCTCCAGAACCTAAATCTTTTGACAAAATGCATTTTTGTGCGTTTTTCGGCTGTTAAGATTCGGTTAAACCATAATTGCACAAACTATACTTAGACATTTCCAATGATCTCCAAACTTTAACAGTGATCTTACCAACATATATTAATCTCCAAAGCCAAGTTTCATAATTTTTCAATATGTTTATCTATTTTTCCCAATTAAACGCTCATAAACGGAAATAAATTCACCAAACATTATCCGTTATCGAAAAATTACCAAATTTGAACAGGGACTCATTTATATGATCTCTAATGTCCCTGTAAATTTTCACAAGCTAAAAACAAGCACGTCAAAACCTAATACTAAACAGCCCTTAAACGAGTGTTACGGGTTTACCTTGTCGGTTTTCGATGAGTTTTGCTAGCTTAAACGACTCTCTGGGTCTCGGGTTGCAAACTCAGTGTATCTACATATCATATAACATCAAACCAAGCATAAATCATCCATGTGACAGCCTTGATAATTAGGGTTTCGGTTTTGGGTTCAAACCGAACTTTCTAACCGTAAAAACGTTGTATTCATGTTCTAATCCGCGTTATTGACCAAAAAAGTATATGGTCCTGGTTTGTAAATATGTTTAACATCAAAACATGGTTTTACTTGATTTTTAGGGTTTTTGGCTGGTTAAACATGTTTAAAACTAATCAAGAACTAATTTTCCATGATTAAACCTTACTAATCAAGCATGTAATCTCATGTATTTAGAGGTTTACCTCAAAAATTTGGCTGGAACTTGAAGAACACAGGTGAGAGGCTTCTAGTATGTGTTTTGTATAATTTATAGCTTTAAGTACTAGCTTATATTACAAGTTATACAAAGGGGGGCCCATTTCCCCTTCTTGCGGCCGCAATTAACAAGGGCCCATTGGGCCTCTTTTTGGCCCAATGGTGCCTCGGTTTTCATGCCACGCGTAAATGTCGGTCCAAAATTTTGTTCGGTTTCGTTTTTTCGCAAGAAAACTGGTTCGAGTGCAGAAACCAGCGCGAAAACGAGTGTTTTTTCAGCTTCTTTTTGTAAAATAAGAAAAACATACTGACTCGTTGTAAAATTCCAAAATATTTTCACGGATTGCTTAGAACATGTCATATAAGTGTTTTATAAATCTTTTTCGGCTTAACGGATGCTACAATGCTCGTTTTGATATTAACGATTGCGTTTAAGCTTATAGCATATCGATAAATGAAACCTTTTTCTTTTAAAGAGTTTTAAACATACTGGGCCTAAATATCAATATGTTAGCCTCTATAATATATATATAACTCGTATACGACCCCTTAGTATGTATACGGGTCATAATTAGTATCGGTCGGTTACTCGTTTAAGCACTACGAATTAACCAATTTATCGTTTACTTGTTACGTAGTGAATACAGTATACCTCGTTTTGTCATGAATGTCACACCAAGGCCTAGCATGGGACCGGCAGAGGCTTTCGACTATGATAAACTATTCAAATCTTTTAATGTGCCTTACTTGGATTTAGCAGACACCTATGAGAAAATGGCCTCACAAATACTGTATGACGAGGCGGAGACCATTATGCAACGTCCACAATATGATGAAAATCAACCAACTTCGTCAAATGTAATTGAAACTCCTGCTGTCTTGAAGGAAGATGAATTCTATAATCCATTTCACACTCAACCTCAGTCTCACACTGAGGAACTTGCCACAAATATTGAGAATAATCAGGAAGTCAGTCCGGTCCAGTCCACCAAAATTCACAAGAATCATCCTTTGGAAAATGTGATCGGTAATCCCTCTGATGGTGTACGTACTAGAAAAAGTTTGGATGAACACACATGTGTTTATGCAAGCTTTAAAGATACGGGTATTATAAATGAATGCTTGTACACCTGCTTCATTAGCCAGATTGAACCAAAGAATTATCAAATGGCACTGAAGATAGCTCGTGGGTTGAAGCCATTTAGGAAGAACTGGCACAGTTTGAGAAGATGGAAGTATGGCAGTTAGTTAAAAAACCGCAAGAAGTGAACGCTATCGGTACAAAATGGGTATTTAAATGTAAGAGAGATGAGAAGGGGATAATCAAACAGAACAAGGCAAGATTGGTAGTAAAAGGGTTTAATCAACAAGAAGGAATCGATTACAATGAAGTGTTTGCTCCTGTGGCAAGATCGGAGGCAATTCGATTATTTCTGGCATTTGCTGCACACAAAGAGATGAAAGTGTTCCAGTTAGATGTGAAAAGTGCCTTTCTTAATGGTAAAGTCAATGAGGTGGTGTATGTTGAACAACCTCCGGGTTTCCCTGACCCAGATTTTCCTGATCATGTGTACAAACTGAGTAAAGCTTTATATGGCTTACATCAGGCTCCTCGTGCTTGGTATGCAACATTGTCAGACTACTAGCTAGAAAATGGGTTTGAAAGAGGAAAGATTGATAGTACGTTGTTTGTCAGGAGAAAAGGGGGAGAGTTTCTTCTCGTTCAGGTTTATGTGAACGTGTTAGTGCACGGTTTTGCGTCTAGAGTCTTTGTAATTATCATTAATGATTATTTGATATTTAAATGTAATATTTAATGTTTATTTTAGTCTAATTCGTTATGTTTAAGTCTAGTTCGCTAGGAATGTTAGCGAACTAAGACTAGTTCGTTAAGGTTAAGTCTAGTTCGCTAGGGATGTTAGCGAACTAGGACATTATAATGTATTCCCTCCTGATTCGTTAGGGGATGTTAACGAATCAGGGGGTGGTTCGTTAAGTTAATTTATTTAACGAAGGGGATGCTGGTTCGCTAGGGGATGTTAGCGAACCAGATCGTCTTCTATAAATAGTGAACCACGGTTCACTTGTAAAACGTTGAACTTTTGAGAGAACTAATATTATTCAGAAAGTTTTAAAGTATTCTCTCTCTCTCTCAAGCTTCACGATTAAACTTATTGATAATATATACTACATACGAATAGCAATCGAACTAAGGTATTCGAGAGTTAGATCCGTATAATTATTATTAACATATAGATCTGGATTAGATCTAAGATATTGATTAGAACGAGTATAAAATAGGATCAAACAAGTGGTATCAAAGCTTTCGGGGCTCAATTCGCTTGGTTTGATTGTTATTATTATAGTTTTCATGTTTATTTTCTGTTTGGATTGATTTTGAATCGGTTTGAGCTGATTTGGATTGAATCTGGATGGATTAGAGTGAATATGGTTTGGTTAAGGTATTATTAATGTTCAATTGAGTGGAATTGGATTGTGGATTGGATTTGTAAGGTTATTGTGTTTTCGGTTTGAGTCCGTAAACAGGGGATTGGTTTTGGTTGAAATTGATTGGTGTATTAGGACAATCGATTACGAGATGTGTTGAGCTGAATTCGCGTTGTGATTACGAGCATTTTGGTATATGACTTGTTATGTTTGGTTAAGAATTGAGTGAGTATTACAAATCTGGAATCGATAAGTTTCAGGGTTTGATCTGGGTTTGATCTTCATAAATCTGGAAAAACACGTTGAAGGTTTGAAGATATGAAGATGAATGCGATTCGCTATAAAGATCCAGGCGATTCGTTATGTTTTTAACTTGATTCGCTATCAGTTCGCTAACTGATTCGTGTGAGTTAATCAATTCGTGTCATCTAGTTCGTTAACTAGATAACCGATTCGTTTGACACGTGTTTGTCTTGGAATTTGTGCTCTAACAACTTTTTTCCACGTGGCAGAAAGGAATCAAGTTTGTTAGAAACGGTTGTAACAACCTGATTCGTTATAGTATAATTCGCTATAGTGTTGATTCGTTATCAACTGTAGCTGATTCGTTAGCTTATTCACTAAGTTTATTTTGGCGATTCGTTACTGATTATTATTTGATTCGTTGAACTGATTCGTTATAATTCGTTTGATCAATTTGTTAAGTTGACTTGGTCAATTCGTTTGATCAATTCGTTATAAGTTAACTTGGTCAATTCGTGTGATCAATTCGTTAAGTTGACTTGATCAATTCGTTTGGTCAATTCGTTAAGTTGACTTGTGATTCGTTATCTGTTTCGCCATTTGGGTGATTCATTAACTTTATTTGTGATCCGTTAAGTTGACTCGCTTAGTTGACTTTTGATTCGCTAACACACTCACCTCATTCGTTAAGACTTGATTCGTTAAGATTCAATTCCCTACACTATTCACAGTTCGCTCAACCTTGTTCATTGATTCGTTAAACTCAGTGTGTAGTTCGCTATAACTGTACACTTGTTTATTTTCAAATATGGCTGGTATGTATGCATTGGCATCTCAAAATATGTTGATGCAACAGATGTTGCAACTTGATACTGAGATAGGTTCACACTCTAAATGTCCAAGATTGATGAAGTTCAGTGACTTTGCCAAATGGGAACCTCGGTTTCGTGCACATTTGGGTTCGGTTCATCCTGACTGCTCATATTGTCATGATGAGGTATATGTTGCTCCAATGATTGGTGATGATACTATTGGGTATACTACGAAAGCTGTCTCTCAATACTCACAAGAAGAGAAGAAAGCTTTAGAAATCGAGATAAAGGCATATTCTACTTTGACTATGGCTTTACCAGAGAATATTTTTCATCAAGCTGGAAGTATCAAGAGATGTGCATCTTTGTTTCAACATCTGCGTATGAGAAGCATGGGAAACACAGCTGAGAGTAAGAAAGTGATGCTCAAGTTTCAATTTCGAAACTTTAATTTATTGAAAGGAGAAACAGTTGAAGAGATGACTATAAGATTTAGTCACTTAATTGCTGAAATGGATAAAATGAAAATGGAAATTTCTGAAAGAGATAAAATTGACACTATCAAGAGTGAACTTTCTAGTTCCTACTCAACATTTCTCATGGTTTTGAAAGAAAATGATTATTTTCTGAATTAAGACTTGACAGCACTTGAATTTCTACAAAAGATCGAAGCTAGAGAATATGATCTTAAGTGTCAAAAATCTTCCAAAGAAAATCAAGATCCGGCTTTCTATGGTGGAAGTATGCCTCTCAGTTCAATAATCTCACCAATCACTGCTTTTCTTACTCATGCCGCAAGTGAAAAAGAATCTGCTATATTTAATGATCCAAAAATTTGTTTCTACTCTGCTGGTAATTCAGGTAGTTCTGGAAGTTCTACTAGTACCAATCCATTTGCTACACCACCTAGTGTGAATACGAAGGAAGCTGAGCAAAACTTTGCTTTTCTGACGGCATTTATGTCTTCATATGAAAACTTGGTGAGTAGTAAAATTGCCACAAGTGAGTTAACTGATGAAGATTATGATCAGATAGATCCGGATGATCTAGAGATCATGGATTTGAAATGGAATATGGCCATGATCGTTCGTAAAGTTAAAAGATTCATGCAGAGAACTGGAAAAGATCTTCCAGCGTTAAACAAGAAGTTGGGTTTTGACAAATTAAAGGTGAAGTGTTATAATTGTCAAGAATTCGAGCATTTTGCGAAGGAATGTGACAAACCAAGAAAAGAATACACTGGACCTCGTGGTCAAAGTCAAAATGTTTCTTCACCACGGGGAAGTGATGCTGAAAAGAAACCATCTTCTTCTACAACACAAGCAATGTTAGCAGACGGAACTGATTGGTCACAACTGTTACTATGCAATGATGTTCAAGCAAATTTGGCTATGTTTGGGTTACATGAACATTGTCAAGTTGCTACTGGTAGTGTGATGTCTTCAGATAATGATTCTGGATCTGATTCTGACGATTCTTGCGACAAGCCTTCTGAATCAATATTTGCTTGCATGGCTAAGATCAATGAGGTTAGTAATTCTATTTCTTCTACTTCATTTGTTAAAGCATCATGTGTTGACTGTGAATCTAACAACTCTAAGTTAGATGCTTTGAAAAATCAAAATGATAATCTTATAAGAGAAATTGCTTCTCTTAAGGACACTTATCGACAATCTCTTGAGTCTCAAATGAAATCTCGAGAAAAGATTGAAGACTTGTCGACAAGTAATCATGATCTCAAAGCCGAGTTATCTGTGAAATGACCATTAATGACCAAAAGTTGAAAAACAAGTTGGGAATGAGGTTGAGAATGAGGTTCTTGAGTTGAAAAACAAGTTGGGTAAATTTCGAAATTCTTCATTTTTATTGAATGAAATTATTGAAGTTTCTAGAAAACAAAATGATTCTAAGAAAGGTATTGGTTTTGTTGAAATTCCACCACCTTTTCATAATGATTATAAAATTAATCCTTTTGCATGAAAAGAAGAGGATTTGATTCAAAAGGAATTTGTGATTTCTGAGAAACCTAAAATGGTTAAAGCTGAAATTGTCAAACCCCAAGTTGCTCCTCAAAAATCTCATGTCCAAAGCAAAAAGGTGTTTGTTGAACACAATGACGAGGTCATTATCCAGGATGTGTTTGAACCAGAGATTATACACAAGAATAAGAACATTCCCAGTTCTAATCATATTATGTGCGAACCTCACGAATTTGAGGAAGCAGTGTATGGTTTACACAAACCTCAAGAGAAAAAGGAAAATTCAAAGAAAGTGAACTTTATGAAGGCAAAGAAGTCAGTTAAACCAAAAATTTCTGATGAGGATTTAATGCCTTTCATTAATCCTTCTAGTTCTAAGCCATTTGCTGCTAGAGTTTTTAAGTTAAAGGGAATGGACACAATGTTCACTGAACAAGATATTCCAATAAGTATTATCAAACCTGAACTTATTGAGAGTGTTTTTGTCAAATAAACTTCAAAAATTCAAGAACTTGAACGTGTGTATGCTCAAACAAAAACATCAGTTCAATCTGATCCATTGACTAAGGCAAAACAATTTTTAAAACAAGCTAAGAAAATTAACTTTGTTAAGTCAACTGGAACAGATACACTAAAAAGTTTTTCAAACAGTTCTAATTTAGATTTTTATTTAAAGAATAAATCTGAATTATCTGATGAGTTTGCTAAGAGCATGACTAAAAATGTGAGTCATCATCAACCATCTATTCCAATTTCTTCTAAACATCATCATGTGGACATGCGAACGTGTTTTTTATGCGGTCAACAAGGTCATATTGTGAAGAATTGTAATCAACAGAACTTTTAAAATCTTCATCCTTTTATCAAGGACAAATCTAAGCAAATTCCAATGGTTAAGGAGATTCTGAAACGACCTGTGTCATATGCTGATGATACTCATATTTTATTCTCTGATGTGAATCCTCGGAAGGTGTTTCATATCAATGAGACACACGGTCAAGTGAAACCAAAATTCATTCCAACTGAACCTATATGTCAAAACAGGAATTCAAACATTATTCAGGAAGCATACTTAAGACAAAAGTCTAAGAAGCCAGTAACTTATTCACAAGTGGCTGAACAACAATTGAAAACTGTTAAAGTTAATGATCAAAGAGAAAACCAAAAGGTGCCCAAGACTGAGGCCTTGGCTGCCTTTTTGAACTAATCACTTTTGTTTATGTGTAGGGTTCATCCAAGACCATTTCTGGTGAAAACTGGATCATGGATAGCGGATGTTCTCGTCATATCACTGGAAATCTCAACCTATTAACAAACGTAAGAAATATTCAAGGGGGTTATGTAGCGTTTGCTGGGAATTCTGGAGGCATGATCACACAAGAGGGTGATGTTTCAAATGGTCATATTACATTTGAAAAAGTAAATTATTGTGATAAGGTTGATCATAACTTATTGAGTGTATCGCAGATTTGTGATAAAAAGTACACTACAATATTTACTGACAAAGAGTGTCTTATCTTGAATCCGAGTTTTATTATTCCGAGGACATGGTTGTCATGTGATCACCACGATCAAATGATATTTATGTCTTAAACATGAGTTCTAAGATATCAACATCGATCGAAACATGTTTTGTCTCGAAAGCCACTAAGAAAGACTCGATTCTATGGCATCGAAGAATGGGTCACATTCATGTTAGAAAGATGAATTATTTAATGGAAAATAATTTAGTTGAGGGTGTTTCGTTAAAGAACTTTAAGTTATCTGATCACTGTGTTGCATGCAAGAAGGGCAAGCAGATGAAGAAGACACATCCTTCTAAGTTATTGAATTCCATTAATACTCCTCTTGAACGACTTCATATGGATTTGTTTGGTCCAGTGAATCGTGCGAGTATTTCTGGAGACTGGTATTGTCTGGTAGTGACAGATGATTATTCAAGATATTCATCGGTGTTATTTATGAGTTCAAAAGATCAAACACCTGTTTTGGTACAAAACCATATTACTAAGATAGAATCAGTGTATAAACAAAAGGTGAGGAGAATCCGAAGTGATAATGGTACTGAATTCAAAAACACTATTTTGGATTTCTTTTGTATTCAAAAGGGAATTTACCGAGAGTATAGTACACCTTATGTACCACAACAAAACGGTGTTGTTGAAAGGAAAAATAGAACTCTGATTGAAGCTGCACGTACAATGCTTGCTGATTCAAAGCTTCCTATTCAATTTTGGAATGAAGCAGTGAACACAGCTTGTTATACACTTAATCGGGTTCTAACAGTAAAGCGACTCAAGAAGACAAGCTATGAAATATTAAATAACAGAAAACCTAATTTAAAGTACCTGGAACCATTTTGGTGTCCGTGTACAATGTTGAAGAAGGAATCGGGTAAATTTGATGAAAAGGCTATCGAAGGATATTTCTTGGGATATGCGTCTCCAAAGAAAAGAGTATTTAATTTTACATCTGGCTGTGTTGAAGAATGGTACCATGTGGACTGTCAAAAGTACACAACTCCTTCTCAAGGGAAAGGTCCAGACTGGATGTTTGATTATGATAGTTTATTTAATTCTTTTACTCCTTCAGCTGAACACATCGATGAAGATCTGGTTAGAGCATACTTTGAAGAACATTTGAACATTCCAAGCTCTTCAAGTTCTAATGCAGTTGAAGTTCAACCAGATGCTACAACTGTAGAATCTCAAGTTGTTCCTCCAGTTGTTATTGACAATGCTTCTACTTCTTCCGATGATGATCAAGCTGAGATTCAAGTTATTGATCTTGATAGTGATAATGCTTCATCTCCCGAGTTGGGTGAACATTACACTAATTTATTTGATAATGTTGTTGTTCCTGAAAATCCTACTCTTCGGATTTATGGATATCATCCACAAGACAATATCATTAGAGAACTTGATGTGGGCGTTCGTACACGTCATCAAGTTGCTTCGTCAAGCGACACTAACGTATTGTGTGCTTACACTAATTTACACTCTTCGGGAATTGTGAATATTGCTAAATTCAATTGCTTTCTATCTCAAATTAAGCCAACAACAGCTCGTAAGGCACTTGAAGATCCTTCTTGGGTAGAAGCTATGCAAGAGGAATTACAGCAGTTTGCACGATTGGGTGTTTGGGATTTAATAGACAAGCCTGCTATAGTCAAGAAAGCTATTCCGACTAAGTAGGTATTTAAATGTAAAAAGGACGATCGAGGGGTGATTGTCAGAAACAAAGCACGTCTAGTGGTGCAAGGTTTTCATCAGCAAGAGGGTATTGATTATACTGAGGTTTATGATCCAGTTGCAAGATTAGAGTCGATTCGAATCTTCCTGGCTTATGCTGCTTACAAGAATATCAAGGTCTATCAAATGGATGTTAAAAGTGCTTTTCTCAATGGTGAGTTACATGAGGAAGTGTTCGTTTAACAACCACCTGGTTTTGAAGATCCTGATTATCCAGACCGTGTTTACCGTTTAAACAAGGCCCTGTATGGTCTACATCAAGCCCCGAGAGCTTGGTATGGCACGCTCGCCGACCATCTGACTGATAATGGCTTCAAACGAGGAACTGTTGACTGCACTTTATTTCATAAAACTTTTGGTGATGATCTTCTTCTAGTCCAGATTTATGTTGATGATATTATATTTGGGTCTACAAACGACACTTTATGTAAGAAATTCGAGAAGTCCATGCAAACCAAGTTCGAAATGAGCTCGATGGGAGAGATGAATTTCTTTTTAGGGCTGCAGGTTCATCAGTTTGATACGGGAATCTTCATTCATCAGACTAAATATGTGAACGACGTCTTGAGCCGATTCAAGATAACTGCCGGAAAAATCCCTTCAACTCCTCTTCGAGTGGGTCACAATTTATCACCGGATGAATTGGAGGATACCGTTGATCCGACCCTTTATCATGCTATGATTGGTTCTCTAATGTATTTAACTGCTTCTCGACCCGACATAATGTTTGCTGTTTGTGTGTGTGCTAGGTACCAAGCTAGTCCCCGAGTGACTCACCTGGCAGCGGTCAAGCGTATTTTGCAATATCTACGGGAAAATCCTGACATCGGGTTATGGTACCCCAACGATAATACTTTCGATTTTACCGCCTACTCAGACTCAGATTATGGAGGATGCAAGATCAACTTCAAATCAACGACTGCAGGATGTCAATTCTTAGGAAACCGGCTTGTTTCCTGGCAGTGTAAGAAGCAGACAACGGTCTCTACTTCAACCGCCGAAGCTGAATATGTTGCAGCCTCGAGTTGCTGTTCCCAGGTTCTGTGGATACAACAACATCTTCATGACTACGGTTTGAAGTTTCTTACTACTCCCATCTTGATTGATAATTCTGCTGCTATTAGTATCACCAAAAATCCCGTACAACATTCTAAAACGAAACATATCGAGATTCGATATCATTTTATACGGGATTGTTATGAAAAGAAATTAATTGATCTTGAGAAAGTACACACAGATTTTCAAAAAGCCGATCTATTTACCAAAGCGTCTGATAAAACACGTTTTACTTTTTTGCTTGGTTTAAATGGATTGAAGACCCTTGCTGAGATCCTAAAATTAGGATAATTATCTTTTAATTGCTTTATAGATTTAGTCTTTTTTTTTTATGTTTTAGATTTTAGGGGGTAAAAAGTAAAGAAAATACAAAAAGAATGTGTTTTTAGCTTGTATAGATAAAATCCAAAAACATTAAAAAAAAATTTTCAAAATTTAAAAAATATTGTGATTTTTGTTCTTTAATGTTTTTCCTTTAAAATTTAGAAAAATCAAAAAAATTTTAAAATTTTGAAAAACCAAAAAGAATGTGATTTATGTTTTTGTACAGAAATATCTGAAAATCCAAAAAGATTGTGAAGTTTATTTTGTTTATAAGAAATTATTAAAGACAAAAATATTGTATTTTAAAGTTTGTATAGAGAAAATCCAAAAAGATTTTTAGATTATTTACTCGCTGAAAATTACGTCGGTTGTTTAAGTTGGTAAAGCATGCTTGCATGTCTTGGTCCTATGATTCACTTGTGAATTGATGGTTAGCCATTTATTTATTCTCTTAAGTTAACTGGGGCGATTAAATTTATCTTTTATTTATTTTATTATGCTCCTCAAAATTTTGAGTTTTTGAAGCAAAAAGGGAACTTGATAGTACATTGATTATCTTGACCCCAAGTTCAGCAAAAAGTAAGCTTAAAAGACTGTGTGCTTAATTGCATTGGTGCATTGGTAGGTCTTAAAACAACCCAGTAGAGTAAAGTATGTGATATAAACATAAAGAAACGCTAAATTGAAAGGGGTGTTAGTCTCTAGCAAAAGTCTTGGTGAGGATGGCAGAAATGTAATAACCAGTCATACTCAAGCCTTATATTTGTTGATCACCCAAAAATCAAATAAAGCAAATAACAAGCGTTAAGATTCTGGTCACTGTGAGTCTTTATGCGGCTTAACCATCTGGGTATTCATATGCATGAATATTTCACTCGCTTTCTAGAGCAAACCCAAAGTCATTAAACTTGATCACCGCTGTACTTCGTACAATTTAAATTACTGACTTGATCAAAATCCGCTGTTAGTCATACAATTGTTCCTCCCTTGCGTGCGTCTTAATACCATTAAGAAACGGACCCCAGGGGATACAATGTATGTAAGCCAACAGATGGACTCGTGCATACTCACTCACAGTAAAGGAAACTTGATGCATTGCTCAAAATTTCTACAATTGGTATCAAAATTTTGATCAACAATATAATGGTTTAAGTCAAGTTGGGGTGATTTGGCAAAAATCAAATTAAGCTTGAACCAAGATTAGAGGCTAATAATTTCTGATATTCTGTGCTCTAATTGAACTATGTAATCATATCACAAAAATATTTGAATGTGTGTTATTAGATTTATGTGGACAATAATACCAATGACCGACTTATCGCCAGTCATAATATCGCTGAAATATAAAACTGTGATGAAAGGGCAATTTGGTCAATATGATTCTCTGCTCAAACTCAACAAAATTACAAAAATATGTACTGTTTTTGATAAAATCATTGAAAAATACAAAAAGATTGTCTATTTTTTTAATAGTTCGGATATTTTTTTCTGTAAATACATTCTTTAATTCTTTAAATTTTTACAAAATTCCAAAAATATTTTCGTCTTCTTTATACAATATACTTAAATAAATCTTTAAGTCAAGTTTCGGTAATCTGAAACAATTTTAACGTATTAGGTTGTCGGGATATAAGGGTTTCTTGATAATTTAACTTATTGATTTAATTTAATTCTTTATTTATTTCATTAATTTATTCATTCATTTAATAATTTAATTTAAAATTAAATAAAAGAGTTTAATTCGCTAAACTCCCATTCGTCATTTATGGATAACGAACTATATGATTCTTTAGCGAACTAGCTTCTGGTTCGCTAACCTAATTCGCTTCCGCACTCTGTAACGAATCATCCCTTCGTTATACATATTTAACGAATCATGTCTTGATTCGCTATCTTTAATTTAACGAATCACATTGTGCTTCGCTAACATAAGGTAACGAATTGAGTTAGCGAATGGGCTAATTCGCTAACTTTAAGTTAAACGAATCTTCTGATTCGTGCAAGTTGTGCCTAGGGGTTCGTGCACTGCTATATAAGACAAGATAACGAATAGGATTCCACTGTTCGTCTTCATTCTTCATCTTTAAGAAACTATTCAAATTCTCTCTGATATTTTCGATCTTTAAGTTTGAACATTTCAAAGATCAATTTGAGTTTCTAAGGTATAAATGTTCTTGGCGATATCATTTTCGTCAAAAATGACAATAAATTAACTGTTGAATTATGTAGTTTTAGGGGTTTAAGGGTTTTGAACCTTTGAAACTCGTTTGTGTATAATTTATGTTCTTAATTGTCTGATTTTGATATCATTTTGATCGGAATCACTTTCCGATACCCTTGGTGGACTCTAATCAATATTTGATTATTGTTTGCTGGGTTAATTATTGTTATGTGTTCTTGATATTCACGGTTGGTTCGTTTGATTATTAACACATTTGGGAAATGAGTCTCAATCTCATTCACCTACATTAACGAGTGTGTTTCCGAGCTTAACAAGCTGATTATCTTGATGGTTCAACGATGGTTATGGCCGAATTGAATCTGGGTTTAAGTTGTTGACTACTATTGTTCTTGATAATTTTGACCTTGACTTTGTTAAGTCAAAGAATAAGTCTTAATCATGATCATTCGTTAGTCTTAATTTCGTGTCCAATTCGTTAGGATTTTACATGAACTAGCTTAGCGAATAAGACCTCACACGAATCAGAGTTTGATTCGTTTAAAATATGACGAACTTGAGTTTAGTTCGTTAAAATTAATTAGTGATTCCCTAAGTCCAGTTCGTTAAGTTATTTACTTGATAGCGAATCGCCTAATTCGTTATCTTTATATAACGAATCAGTGTGATTCTTAACGAATGACATTAAAAAAAATAATAAATAAATAAAAAATAAAAAATAAAAATAAAAATTAGTTCACTAAATTTAATATTCATTTAATTTAATTAAAGGATTTAAATTGTCTAATACGCGTAATTAGATTAATTACACATATCTTTTGTTTATATATTGTGATATCTATTCTCATATTGGTTTTATTTATACAGTAAATCATGGCTGAACAAGAACAACCACAGGAACAACCTCGTCAAGAACAACCACAACAACAAGCTCAACAAGTCGAAATGATTCTATTACCGTTCGATAAGAAGCACAACATCTGTGCTTATGTCGATCATGATGTGGCTGATTTAAGGACGTTCGGAGCTATGTTGAATTTCTTACGCCGTTTGAAGATACATTATGCAATCACTGCTAAACCTAAGGTGTATCTTAGTATAATCAGGCAGTTCTGGAACACGGCGGTATATGTTGAAGAAAATAATTGGGTTCAAGCTACAATCAATCAGATTCCTATTACGATTGATGTTGAGGTCATTCATCGGGTACTTCAATTTGACGATAGTGATGATTACCCGAGTGAATTTGACAGGACGCTGGTTAGGGGTTTATTCACAAGATTAAATTATGGGGGTGATATTCGTCGGTCCATGTTGAACAAGAATGGTTTGTGTCCACCTTACAAGTATTTGCTGCATGTCTTGCTTCACTGTATGAGTGGACGTCCCGGTGGTTTTGATGAATGCAGATTAAATCTGCAATCAGCTTTTGTTGCACTAATCCTGAACAAACCATTCAACTACTCAGAACTTATCTTTGATCATCTGAAAGAGCAAGTTCAGCAAACTCTACCGTCGAAGAAGTTCTTAATGTATCCACGCTTTCTACAATTAATTATTCAAGATCTGATACCGGATTTGGTGATTGATCGATCGTTGGTGAACGATGTTCTTGATATGGAACATATGAAAGCTGAAACGGTGCATCGTATGTTAATATATAGAAAAGACAAGCCACAGGACAAACGGATGATTGGTCATGTAATCAATTCGGATTACGTATGTCCTCCTAATGAGCGCTGGATCCATGATGATTCGGATTCCGAGCGTGAAGGGGGAGAAGGTGGGAACAATGATGGTGGAGATGATGATGGTAATAATGATGATGATAATGGTGACGGTGGAGCTAGTGAACGTGCTCTGAAAGAACAACAAGATGCAGTCGATGCTGCCCTAGCTGCCACCATGAAAGCTCAGCTAGAACGAAAACGAAAAGGCAAAGCGGTAGCTGCTGATGAACCATCGAAGAAGCCCCGTGTGTCTGCTGGGGCTGGGGTAATTATTGGAACACCACTACCACGTCAATCAACTACTCAAAGCTCGGCGGTGCCGCTAACTACTAGCACTCTGATGCTCACCTTGACAACGAATATGGTGTCACATGAGAGGCTCGGTTTAATTCCTCAAATGGCGTTGACCGAAATACCGAGGCCTCCTGCTGTGCTGTCAACTATTTCTTCCACCACTTCAATGGGACCTCCCCCTCTGCCAACAACTACTTTTCCTATGCCTCCGCCTAGTGATGTCTCTTTCATGAGAATCACTCAGCCTCAGGGACCTATTCAACCAGTTCATCCATCTGTATACAATTTGTCACCTGGACGTCAAACGGAAATGTTGCTTAATCTGCTAAATTTATATGAAAATCAAATGGCAGCTGACCGACTCAATCAAGAACGACTCATGGAGAATCAACGAAAAATGATGAGTTATATTTCGTTCTATCAGAAAGAGAACAAGTCGTTGCGTGCGATTGTTGAGTCTCAGGGGGTGAAATTAAAAGAACAAGATGAGTTAATTTTACAATTAACTTGTAAAGAAGATGCCTTCAAGAAACTCAAAAATGATGATGATGATCCTGACGAGTCTGATGCAGGAGGTGAGCCTAAACAATCGCACGGTTCATCCTCTAGTGCTGATGTCAGTGGCGCTGATGATTCGAACAAGCAGATAATTTCATATCAAGATCCAACAGCAGCCAAGCCAATAGAAATTATTGAGGCTAACACGGTGATATTTATTGATGAATTGGGAATGGTTAGAAGTATGGTGAACAAAGATGAGATACAGATCACGGTGAGTTTGGGTTAGATATTTGACACGGGAGCAGATTTCGATTCTGCTTGGGCTGAATGACGATCAGTTGACTGAGTTAGAGACTGAGCCCGATGTCGAAGTGATCAATGAGGAAGAAATGGAGGTTGATCCATTATTTATGAATACTGATTTTATTTATGAGAACGAGGAGATTGAAATGGAGGATGTGACAGCTGAAGAGTACCCGGACTTGTATCAACACGCAAATGTTGATCAAGGTGCTCCGGTATTTCATGAAGACGTAATTAAAAAGACTGAGGATGATTTGGAGAAGATTGTGCAGCGGATTGTTCCTTCACTCAAAGAAGTGACTGATGATGACATTGAAAGATGGTTCAAACGCCAGAAAGTGGGTAAGATCATCAGTGCTTATCGGTATGTAGATAAAGAAAGAAAGGATACAGCTGCTGCTTGGATTGAGGCAAATCAGATGACTACCTTCAAGACTGTTTCTAAGGTACATGGTGATATTGTCTCCTGGCTCTACGATTCAGACCTTAAGGTATGTATTGTTAAATGGGAAAAAGGTGTGCAATATTACGAGAGGATAATGGATGTTTTAACATTACCGCGTTGGGATGTACGCACCCTCGCGAGACGTCCATTTATCAATCGTGGGGGTAACCGAACGGCTGAGTGGTTCCATCAACACTTACTGTTCGAGGTCAATCATGGCTTCAAATTCTTCAAGCCCCAGGTCCCAAGACGTAAACGTACTGATGAGATTGATCGAAGGACCGGCTAGAAGAAACTTGTTTTGAAAGTGAAGCCACCAAAGACAATGAGAAGGGTTCCTGTGAAGACAATGCCTCAAGATATTCATCTGTCTTTCAACCGTTGGTACTATGACAATCGTACTGGCGAGGCCGTTATTGTTCGTGGTCGAGGACTACAGACTGAGCTCATCAAGATAATCGATCCGATGTGGTTGGTTAATTTATCAGAGACAGACAATGACGTGCTACACAGGAAGCAGATTTTATTTGAACGCCAAGAAGATTACGACCTGGCTATGCAATTCCAACGTGTCGTTCGTGTATGCCATGAACATGGGATTCATAGTTGCAGAGATTGGCAGACAAAGCGTTTCAAATAAGTTAAATACAAAGAGCTCAAGACGAGGGGGTGTCTGTTAGTGCACGGTTTTGCGTCTAGAGTCTTTGTAATTATCATTAATGATTATTTGATATTTAAATGTAATATTTAATGTTTATTTTAGTCTAATTCGTTATGTTTAAGTCTAGTTCGCTAGGAATGTTAACGAACTAAGACTAGTTCGTTAAGGTCTTACTAGTTCGCTAGGGATGTTAGCGAACTTGGACATTATAATGTATTCCCTCCTGATTCGTTAGGGGATGTTAACGAATCACGGGGTGGTTCGTTAAGTTAATTTATTTAACGAAGGGGATGCTGGTTCGCTAGGGGATGTTAGCGAACCAGATCGTCTTCTATAAATAGTGAACCACTGTTCACTTGTAAAACATTGAAGTTTTGAGAGAACTAATATTATTCAGAAAGTTTTAAAGTATTCTCTCTCTCTCTCAAGCTTCACGATTAAACTTATTGATAATATATACTACATACGAATAGCAATCGAACAAAGGTATTCGAGAGTTAGATCCGTATAATTAATATTAACATATAGATCTGGATTAGATCTAAGATATTGATTAGAACGAGTATAAAATGGGATCAAACAGGACGACATCATTTTTGCTGCATCAAAAGTCACTATGTGTCAGGAATTTGAAGCGGTCATGAAGAAGAGGTTTGAGATGAGCGCCATGGGCGAATTAACTTTCTTTTTGGGATTACAGGTAGATCAGAAGAAAGATGGCATGTTTATTCATCAAACGAAATATGTCCATGATGTGCTCAAACGCTTCAAGATGGATGATAGTACCCCATTTGACACTCCAATCTGCGTCAACCACAAACTGGGTGCTGATTCCGACAGTGATGAAGATGTGGATCCCACTCAATATCGAGCAATCATAGGTTCCTTAATGTATCTAATCGCATCTAGACCTGACATTATGTTTGTAGTTTGTCTTTGTTCTCGTTTTCAGGCAAGCCCGAAGGAATCTCACATGAAGGGAGTGAAGAGAATATTGTGGTATCTCAAAGGCAAGCCTAAGTTGGGATTGTGGTACACGAAAGGGGGAGAACTGGATTTGGTAGCTTACACAGATTCTGACTATGGAGGTTGAAATCAGAACAGGAAGTCAACAACCGGTGGATGTCAGTTTCTCGGAGGAAGATTGGTGTCGTGGCAGTGCAAGAAGCAGACCTCAGTAGCCATTTCCACCTGTGAAGCAGAGTACATGGCAGCATCAAACTACTGCTCCCAGGTTTTATGGATACAACAGCAATTGCGCGACTATGGTCTGAATTTCACTCAAACTCCTATTTGCATTGATAACACTACTGCAATCTCAGTAACTAACAATCCCGTTAAACACAGCAAAACTAAACATATTGATATTCGTCATCATTTTATACGGGATTGTGCTGAGAAGAAATTAATTGTGCTTGAAAAGGTTGATTCTTTGGATAATTTTGCCGATCTTTTTACTAAAGCGTTTGACCGATCCCGTTTTCAAAATCTTGTTGAGCTTAATGGGATGATCAATCCCGAGTAACTTTTTTTTCTATAAAAAAAAAACCCATCATTATCGCTTAAAATTATGTTGGTTGCTTAAGTTTGAAGGACATATCTTCGGATATGTTTGGTCCTTACTTCTACTTGTAGATTATGAGGATAGCAATTAACCAAATGACTGAAAGTGACCGGGGCGGTTTATGATGGGTTTTTATTCTTTCGCTGAAAAATAGTCGTTCATACTTAGTTAGACGGACACATACTCGTATGTGGTCGGTCCAGCTGATCCATTGGATCTTCAGGATAGCTGTTTACCTGAAAACTTTGACTTGATCGGGGCGATAGGATTTAAAATTTTTTTTGGGAGATGATATAATTTTTCAAGTCTATAACTTCGTAAGAAGTTTCAATACGGTGTTAAAATGAAAATTGATCCAACCTTGGGAAGTGATAGAACAACTTATTTTGTGTGCTCAACTGGTGAAGTTATTAGGCCTAAAAGATTCTAGAACAGTCATTGTATGTTACGGTAGCTTTCTATGGTGCGTAAAAGTAGAAGTGATACAAACTAAATGTCCTCTATTTAATGTGGAAAACCATTTGGAGTTGTGCATGTATCCATATACATCTTTCCGAATGATAGGCAGAAAAGTGATTACCCAGTCATACACGAGCCCATGAGTGTTCTGATTCCCGCGAAGACAGTGTTAAGTACCTGCAGTGATCCAGATTCGGGACTTGCAAAAAAAAAAAAAAAAAAAAAAACCCTTCTGAAGCTTAAGTTGTTTCAAATATCTAGAAAGAGGCAAGAAAGAATATTTCAAGCATAAGAAAAAACGGGAAGAAGATTCTAAAGATAGATGTGTGCTCATTGTTTAATCAGACACTACGGGTCGAAGTCAACTCGGGGTGACTTGGGGAAAGCCATATACGCTTTGAGAATAGATAGCAGGCATCACAATCTCTCATGTGATGTCCATCTAAATTTTGAGCTTAATTGAACCTAATCCGTATCACATAAGCGATGAAAACCATACTAAGTTTTATACCTGCTTACAACCTGTTTCTTTATGTCATAATACCGCTGAATATGGATCTATGTGACAGCCACTTAATTAGTATGATTCCTGTTCAGATCTTTTCTAAAACATGCAGGTTCTCGTCAAGACTGAAATTTGATCCCGTTTTTTTTATTACTCAAATTCTTGTTATGCATTTCGTCTTATGATTTACTTTTGATACACTTGGTAACTTAGTTCTTTGATCGTCAAGTTTAAATCTTTAACGGAAAATTTTAAAAGCGTGTTGCATTTTGATCAACTTTATAAGTTTCTGTTTGTAAGTTAATACGGGCGAAGTTAACTAATTGGTGAAGTTAATTGGTGAGCTAATAAGCGAAGTTGACCAAGGGGTTGACCTAAGGCGAAGTTATAAACAGCAGGGCGAAGTTATCCTTAACTTCGCTGCTGGGTTTTTTGTGGTATATAAGGGAAACCGGTGGTCAAATTGGGTCAAACCCTCTAAACTACAAAAACTCTTGGCGAACTTATCCCCTTAATCAGAAGTTATTAATTTTTTTTCCTGTATTTCGTTTGGTAAGTTTCGTCATGATTTTGTGTTACATAATTCTTTTGTATCAATAAGCAATCTGATCCACAATGACATGTTTTAGGTTCATTATTAAACCAACCCTCGTCGCTCTTTGTCGGTCCGAGCTGAAGGATATTCGTAATTATTAGTGATTCATCTCTCTAATCGTATTCCACTGTTTGTATTGATATTCCTTGATCGGACATTAAAAACCTTACCTGGATATTATGTGTGCGCCGTTCATAGGGCGAAGTTAGGGTTTAAGCGAACTTGTCAAGTTCGCCTGCCCCATAACTTCACTGACATTCCAACTTCGCCTAATTCATGCTAGGCGAAGTTGTCAACTGTTGGTATTATGATCTGACTTGGCTCGTTTATCTTGCAGATATGGCTGCTGTGGCAGGTGCTGGTGGTGCTGGTGGTGATGAAGGTGGAGATAATAACCGACAGTTTTTACCGGGTCACAACATGTATATTACCTTAGATCCGGATGCTCGAGGAAGTGACTATTACCGTGAGATCATTTCGTTCCTCTTACGCTCACGCATCTTTCATGCAATCACTACTACTCTTCCGATATCACTACCGAACATTGAAGATTTTTGGAACACAATTGAGTATGATTGTCATGTCGACCGGCCGGTGATGCGAGCTACGGTTAATGAACAGGAGGTACAGTTCTCGGCAGATCATTGTATCCAAACAGGGTGTTTCAGAGATGACTGAGGATCCCACAGATTTTTCGGCTAGTTTCAGAAATGGTGCATTTCTGCGTATGGGGTATTCTGGTCCATTGGGAGAATCTCAGATGCGAAAAGGATTTTTGTTAGATCAGTGGCGGTTTCTTATGCACGTGATGATAATATGCATGTCCGGTCGCAAAGCTGGTACATATGGTATGGGTGCAACAATGCAATCAGCTATGACCGCGTTGACTTATAACAAGCCTTACAGCTTTAGTCAGATGATTTTTTATGAGATTGATCATCAGAGATGCGCCGTTGCTAGGGAAAGATTTTTGATGTATCCGAGATTCCTACAGATGATTCTGAATCACGTAGCTCCTACTCTGCCTCAACGACGTCCTATCCGTTATGTTGAGAGTGTGAGTAAGAGGATTTTTGCGCAATGCAGGTCATCGAGTGCTCGTAGCAAACCAGAACTTCGTCCGAGGCACACTGCCCTGTTTGGTTACTTGGTGAATCCTGCATATGTTGCTCCTCCCGGTGATGAATTTCTTGATCCGGCACCGCAACAGGCCGATATTCCTCAACCACCTCCTGTAGTTCAACAACCACCTATGGTACAGCAAGCATCGACTGCTGATCCGGTTGCAGCTCCGGAAGAACAGGTTAACCTTGAAGTCGCCTTTGGAGGGCAAGGGTTCTTTGATATGGAACAAATTGAAGCTGCTGAGGTTCAAGCCTCAGTAGCTGAGGCGTCTGGTGTGAATGTGTCCATGGTCACTACATCTGTGGTGGACTCTGAGAGAACTGACTCTGATTCTTCCACTGACGATATCATTGAAGCATAACAAATCCTTGCCAGACAAGAAAGGATTCATGGCAAGAGAAAGAAAGACTCAGATGACAGTGAATCAGATTTTAAGGAGGATTTGTATCGTTTGGTACGAAGATCAAAGAAGGCACGGGTTGGTGAAGGTTCAAGAGTTGGTGAGAGTTTGAGGGTTGTTCAGTTTACTCCACCCTCATTATCAGGTATGACTATGGGTCTTGCTTCTTTAACTGTCATAGCGCTGATAACCTAAAGTGTTCCCTTGGTGACCACGTCGTCATCTTTTTGTACTCCTCCAACCACGTTTCAGTTTACCGCTCCAGAGATTGTCTCTTTACCGCCTCCGTCTCTTACTCCATCGGAGGTTGTTTCACGGGTTGTTGAGTCAACGATGGTTGCTACTGCGGGGATGTCTGTTTCGATACCACCCACGGTCACTATTCAGTCTACATCGGATATACCAGCTAGTTTGGGAATTCCTCCACCGTATGCACAGGATATTTCTCACATGCGTTTTGATTTTGATGCTTCTTTGTCTGATTCTGAGAGGATAGCGGCTCTTGAACGGGTAGTTGCTGAACAGTCAAGAATCAATCTCATCCAAACTCAAGCTATCCAGAGACTTGTGGCAGAGAATCAGTTACAATCGTCTCTCCTTGTTGAACACGGTAAACTATTTGATGCTCTAAAACAGTTCTTAGCATCTCAGGGGGAGACGAGCTGCGGTGATGAGTTGAGAACCAAAAAGAGGCAAGACAGAGACGATGATCCCAATGCATCGTAAGGTGCAGGTGGTGAGTTGCCAAGAACTGAACAAACTCTTGGGACTTCCACATCTCAGGGGGAGTCAGCTGGTCAGTCAGGCGGTACGGGTGGTGAGAATGTGGTAGTTGTAGATGATAAGGAAGCGTTGGGTACTGATGATGAGTTAGGAGATGATGTGTTAACAATTGATGAGATTGAAAAGATAGGGGAACAAATTGAGATTGATAGTGACTTAGAAGACGGGGAGATTGTGGATGATGGTGTAGAACATGATATTCCAGATGTTGACAAGGTGAACGTGAGCCAAGATGCAAATGTGTCACATGAGTCCGAGTGGGAAGAACAACCGAGTTGGAAAGAAGGCTATGCTCAGTGGTTCTTCAAGAAAAAGAATCCTGCAGTTTCAACAATGTTTAAGAAGAGTTACAACATCAAGGGGTACGCTGAGTTCAAGAAAGGTATCATCTGCTGGTTGTATGACGAACAGTTGAAGTTGTTTGTGATTAAGCGTTATGATGAAATTCAGTATTTTAAGAAGGCATTGAGATTGCTAAACACCTTGCCTGAGTATGAGGTGAAAGAATTGGCTCGTTTGAGATTGATTAATAGGAGTGATGATGATATTGCAAGAATAATTGGAAAGATAGTATGGAAGGAAGCTATTAAGGAAGGTTGGTTGAAGATAAGGAACGAGGAATGAGGGCTGATGGTAAGCCTTGGTTGGTGATGAAGTATAAGCCGATTCGGTGTTTAAAAGAGGTGCCGTTGAAGATGATGCCCAAAGACGTGTTAAAGAATCTCAAGTGGTGGTACGTTGATTGTCAGACAGCTGAAGCTGTTATAGAAGATGAGGACGAACAGGAGATTCTCAGAGTGTATGATCCTATACACTTGGTTAATTTGTCTCAAGCTGATTTGCATGTGCTGAATGATAAGAAGATATTTGTAACGATTCCGACGAAACCTGGTATACCCTAACCGGTAGATAATAGTTACGTCATATTTAATGTCGGATATATGAATTACCATAGTAATTATACGAGAATACAGGGTTCATTGTATGGATTGTACGTGAATATATAATTCATCGTATTGAATATGCGATCAATCGATCGATAGTTATTGAAACCCGAACGAATCTAGGTTTCAACTATAGACGATATATATAATATTTAGTGATGTTACGAAGCATTAATGCTTCGGGATAAGTAAAGTACGGCACAGAAAAAGAATTTCGATTTAATGGTACGTCGGTACGTTAAACGAAACCTTTATTACCAAACCGAGCAAGAGACGATCGATCAAGCCGAAAAAGATGCACAATTATTAATACTATGATGTTTTAAGTTAATAAATGTCATGTTTAAGTTTTTAAATCAGTTTTATATAAATTTTATTTTTAAGCCGAAAAACGACCGTTTTAGCCTCGTTTTAAGCCGAATTAAACGTTTAACCGAAAAACAAACTGAACCAGATTATCCAAAACATTATCCAGATTTCGGAAATCGGAATATGTGCCTAGAAATGAAGAGGTGGGTCCCACCCCACCCCTCCCTTTAGTCCGATCGGACTCCTTATCCACAAAACACATTTCATTTTCTTTTTTTACAAACACAATCCAACAAACCTTTAATTCTCTCAAGATCTTGAATCAAAAACCGACAATTCTAGCAAGAAAAACCGAGGTAAAATCGTGTTATTTACGTGTTCATATTCGTTTCTTGAATGTTCTTGCAAGAAAAGGAGGTTTCCAAGTGAAAAAGGGTGAAAACCCGAGATGTAAACCGATTCTTGCATGATCAAGTGATGTATACGGGTTATACAAGGGATCTTGGTCCAAGAAAGGAGTTAAACGAATCAAAAACGAATTTTTACGGTTAAATCTTTGTTTTTGTATCATAACCGTAACCATGAAAGAAATGGCTTGATCGTGAGTGTAACTTGCTTGGTATTGTGGTATGTTGTTTGTAGGCTCTGTATTTAGTGGTAGATAAGGCGGAAAGATGAGTTTGTAGCTTGTAGTGGCGGAAAACGAAAGGTATATTCGGTTATGTTCGGTTTTGGGAAATTTGGACAGGTTGTTGATGCTTTAGAGTTAGGTCATGAAATTTTACAGAGGTCTTAAACACATGAAAATATGAGTTCTGTGAATTTTTGGTAATTTTTGGATAAAGGATGAATATTTGGTGAATTTAATGCTCGGTTTTGGCCATGAATGGTGAAAACTAGTTAAATATCATTAACAAATTCTGGAAAATTGCAGATAAGCTTTTTATATAATGTATAAGTCAAACACAAAATTTGAGGTCAGTTGGAGAAGTCTAAGTAGGCTTTTCGGTTAAACGAATTCTAGGGATTCTAGCTCGGTTTTAGTGCAAATGGCTTGTAAAAGGGGATTTTGGTTCTGGAAAAATTACAGGGGACTATGTGGATGGCAGGGGACATCCAGGAAAAATTTGGGATTTTTCTAAGATCGTTTGGTATTTACGACATATTTAGTGTTTAAATGGTGTTTAAAAATAGATAAATAAATTTTAAATATAGAAATTAATTCTGGAAATATTTTTATAAAATTCCCCACTGTTAAAAAGTGATTTGTGCAAAATTTCAAGATCCGAGAGTAAACGGATAATTAATCGTGCTAATTATCAAACTTTTAAAGTTAAAACGCGTAAACCGGTGAAGTTCGCTTAAGCGAGCTGACTGGTGTATAAAAACCCTAAAAATGAACTATTTTCATATAAATGAGTTAAACAAGTAAAAATAAATCATCCGAAAATAATTCGGATGATTTGAGTAATTTTAACCTATTTTAACAGTTTCCGGTACGCCAAAGACGGAAACGGGTCCCGCGGCCAATCGGGACGTCTAAACCGAGCTATAATTTCACATCTTTAATTAAATTATCAGACAACCACTAATTTCGGGTCGTGTGTGACCAAACTCATTTTTGAAACATAAAAACGGATAACCGTGCTAGACACGCAAAACGAGAAAAAAACGACTAATAGTAGTTGTGTCCATGGAACTCTAAACGACATCACAATCTGAGTCCGGAGAAGTGTTTCTGGGTTAACCTTGCCCCCAGAACGAGTACAGTGCTGGGTTAACAGTGCCCCCAGATGTACCGGTTAACCTGGTTAAAGTTATATTAATAATGAGTGTATAGTAACGATCGTAGGGATCATATTACAGATTGGACGTGTTAACTGATAATGATTGTTGTCACCTGCTTGCATGTGCTAAGGTGAGTTTCACGAGCCCCTTTTTACTGAACTGCTTTAAATATTTTCCCGGGGCGGAAGCATGTTTCTATTAAAATGTTTAAGTACATACTGAACGCATGGATTTGCGTTGATTTTACTGAACGCATGGATTTGCGTGGATTTATATATATTGTTTATTGTACGGGAATCGTACGGAAATGTACTAAGATGGTAATTGTCTGAGTTGTTAATATTGTAAGGACCCGCAACAGTGTTCTGGGTTAACACTGTCCCCAGAGGTTATTGGAAGTGTTCTGGGTTAACAGTGTCCCCAGAGATTATTGGGAGTGTTCTGGGTTAACAGTGTCCCCAGAGATTATTGGAAGTGTACTGGGTTAACAGTGTTCCCAGATAATATTATATTATGATATGGATTTATCATGGTTTACTAAAATTGTGAAACTCACCAACTATTCGTAGTTGACCCGTTTTCTCACATGCTTTTCAGGTACAACTAAGATAAGGTGATTGCTTACGTGCTAAGTGCTTGATGTGTGTAAGATTTGCGTGCGGGATGTTAGGATACATTATAACAAATAGAGTTATGTATCGTATGGTATGAAGTGTGTATCACCTAGACGGTAATGAAATACGAGATAATGTAATGTTGAAGTATATTAATGCATTCAGTTTTCTTTATAAACAATGTGGTTGATATCAGAGGTGTCTGTCGCATCCCGTTTACGTTTCCGCTGCGGTTGCGGGGTGTTACAGAAGTTGGTATCAGAGCCATTGGTTATAAGGAATTAGGATGTCTTTAAAAGATACCTAAAATATAACCAGTAGCTCAAGTATTATAGGATCTGAATATCAACTAATAATATATAGTGACGGGGTCTGGATGAACTTGAATGGACAAGTGAGTTATTATGGTCCGGAACATAATAACAGACTTGTCCGCACGAGGGAATTCAGGGGAAGTCACGGGGTACATTAATAGGTAAATATGGCAACATATGTGTAAAGTATATAATATTATTTATACGTGCTAAGGTGTATATACATATGTGTGTATCTTGTGGGTACAAGTATTGAGAAATAGGACCCGGATAAGGAACCGGGGAAGGAAATAATAAAAAGTACTGAGGATGCTGAGATTTCTAGAGCATCGGTTGATAATGAGTCGGACTTATCGGGCCATAGTTATGATAGTACCAAGTTAGATCTTCCGTTTGACATTAACCAGAAATATCTAGTAACCGTCACTCCCAACCAAAATTTATGAATCCCTTACTCTACCAACACCGGTACCGTATATCCTAATAACCCCAGATGTTCACCCGAACCGTCGACCCTCACGTACGGACGGATCCGTACCTGAACCCATTCTTATTCCATTAAGATAAATGAATAAATAAAATAATAATAATAATAAATTTGATAATAAATAAGCAGATAAAAAAAATAATGTATAGAAATAGATATATGTATTTCTCACTCTCAAACATATGAGTCATACCACCTCCAAATCGAGAATTACCGACTTCAACGAACCTAGAACGCCTGAGGACATTGACTGAGCAAGTGATAGAATTTCCCATAATAGTAATTAATAATATTTGAAGGCAACCCATGTTGCGCGATTACCTTGAACCTTGCAACTCCCTATGTTATCCTTATATCCGTTAGATGCCTACGCCCATGTATGCTCGAATAGAATGATTACCCATACACAAAGAGGTGTTGGAGTCATTATAGCATAGTTGGCTGTTCGTTCGTAGATGGTATACCGTGTATGCCGGATATACAAATAGACACGGATATTATAACTCCGTGGTACGTTATCATTTGGTGCTCACGGTGAGCATGTATCGGTTATGCTGACATGCAGAAGGATATTGAAATCATGAATATTAAACATTGATTTTTGTTGAGAAAGATCTATATGTCGGATGGTGACAAGGGTTATGAACCATATTTAGACGTTAACCGACGTCAGGTTAAGTCTATATGTTATTATATTTGTGGGACATATATACTAGATGCCGGTATGTGTAATATATATGATAATATTTGGTGTGTATGTGTACCTGTTGTTATGATTGAGCTGGTAACGAGTTATATGGTGAGATTAGTATTGATTACTGCGTACGGGATGAGTACGGCAGAATGACATAAAAAGAGTAACTCCAATGATGGAGATTGATATGATTCAGTTGATTGCTCAAAGATAGCAGATGATGATACCGAATGTTGTATCACAGATCACTGCTAGTGTTGATGCAAATGTGATCGCAGACTTGTAGATCGAGCAATCACATGATTATGAATATTTCAATTCTTAGTGTTATTACTAAGAGTGATAATGTCCCACCGGATACTATTGTGACTACAAGTATTAGTTATAAACTAAACATGAATAGTAGTCGTAATGAATTAGACCCGGTATGAAGGATATGTTTATCGGTTGTGTTAAGGGGATTATTAATAGTTTACTGATGGTAAAGGGAGGAATAGATTAGCGAATGGATAGAAAAGATCGAAATGGTTAAGGATATTGGTAAGAGTCTAGAACGTTGTGTAGTGAAGTATGCTACAGATATGTTGGTAGATTATGTTGTATCGGGATGGAACACGATGGTACAAAATAATAGTTAGAAAATTTTTGCTCAGATGATGTGGTCGGAATTTAAAAATTCTTGTGCTAGAGCACTTTTATTCGAGTAATTAAGTTCAGAGGTTGGAAACTGAACTATGGAAGATAGAAATGTTGTATGCTGATCACTTAAAAAAAAAAAAAAAAAAAAAAAAAAAACGCTAATAGTTTGAAGGAATTGCATGTCTGGTAACATGGCTAATTACTCCTGAAACTAAGCGAAGTGAACGTAATATTGGGGACTAACTCCATCGATAAGGAGTATAGTCAATCCTGTAAAATGTATAACCTTTGGAAGGGTTGTGTCACCAGTCAGCATTGATATATTTGACTCTATGGGAAGCGGACTGGAAGGACGTTAGGAGAGACGTCGAGTATTAAAGAGGAGAAATGATAAAGGTATAGTGCAAGATAGACTTGTGAATAAGTAGGCATGTCCTACAACCCAGAATTATACTAAGACTAGTTCTGGTTTGAAAACATGAACCGCATAAAGGGTCCTTCCCTAAATGTGGAAAATATGGTTATCGGTAGGAAGAAGAATGTCGAGTGATAGTAGGCCACAGGTGTGGTAAAGATGGGCGTAATACCCCGATTGTAGAACCAATTGAAGCCATGTGAACCGGCAACCCCAACCCATTCGTATACAACCACTCCGAACCCAACAACTTCAATAACAATCCATCCAAAGAAACCAAATTATGCCAAACAGTTGTACTTGCTATGAATGTGGCAGTACAGAACGTTTCAAAAGAAATTGCCCAAAGTTGAACCAAGGTGTCGTTGGAAGAAGAACCTCAAGACAAGCATCAACCTCTGATCAAGCAAAGAGCCGTGCTTTTGTGAGTAATTTGAATAAAGCACGTCATGATCCAAAGGTGGTGTTAAGTATGTGGTAGTGTTAAATCAATAGACTTCAGTGATAATTTTTACGGTCGTCGATAGAAGTTAGTTCCCGTTAACCTCCTATCATTTGGAAAGATACCGATTAGTGAAACTATAGAACCCTATACTGTAGAATCGCTAACGGTAAATCCCTAACGGTTAACTAAATTGTACGAAATTGTCCTATTATTCTGAACGATTAACCTTTCCTTATTGACCTACGACCAGTAAAGCAAAGAAGTTTTGACGTAATAGTTAGCATGGATTGGCTAACTCAACATGAAGCAGAAATCAAATATGAAAAGAAGATGATTAGAAGCTCTCTTTCGGAAGATGAAGCGATTAAATACAGAGAAAAGTGTACGGTATTATGTTGCCACTCAAATCTCATCTTGAAATGTTATAATGTTTACGACAAGAAGACGTGGTGTATTTAACAAACGTGATTGCCAAAGTATTTAAGAGAAAACATATAGAAAATATCCCGGTGGTACGCAAATTTCCACAAGTTTTCCAAGAAGAACTCCCTGGATTACCGCCAACCCGACAGGTTGAATTCAAAATCGATTTAATGTCTCAAGCTGGCCCTGTTGCGAAAGCACCCTACCGAATTGCACCGTCCGAGATGCAAGAATTATCCAATCAGTTACAAGAATTGTTGGATAAGATTTTATACGACCTAGTTAGTCACCATGGGGTGCACCAGTGTTATTTGGGAAATGAAGGACGGAAGTGTTAGGATATGTATTGATTAGGGAGAATTGAATAAAGTGACGATCAAGAGTAGGTACTCACTTCTTCGAAGTGAATGATCTGTTTAATCAACTGCAAGGGGCGATTTATTTTTAGAAAATTGATCTTAGATATAGTTATCACCAAATGAGAAATCCAAGAGGAGGACGTTGCAACAACAGTGTTTCGGACTCGCTACGGCCATTATGAATTTTTAGTTATGCCTTTCGGGCTAACAAATGCGCCGGCAGCATTCATGGAACTCATGAACCGAGTCTGTAAACTTTATTTTGACAAATTTTTCATAAAATTCATTAATGATATTTTGATATATTCGCAACGTAAAGAAGAGCACGAACAACAGTTAAGGAAAATTGTGGAAGTGTTAAAGCAAGAGGAGTTGTACGCGAAGTTTTCGAAATGTGATTTTGAATAAAGAAGGCATAATTCTTTGGTCATGTTGTAAAGCAACAAGGATTTCACATAGATCCAAATAAGATAGAAACCATTAAAATTGGTAGTCACCCAAGGCGCCATAGGGAATGCGCAAATTTTTAGGACTAGCCGGAGATTATCAGTGGTTTATTGAAGAATTTCTAGCATTACCCAACTCATAATCCTTTTTACAACGCAAATGTACAAATTTTATAGATGATAAGAAACCGCAGTCTCATATTCAACGAAAGAGGGGTCGAGTTGTTAAGCGATTATGACTGTGACATCCGTTATCACCCCGGCAAGGCTAACGTCGTAGCCGATGCCTTGAGTAGGAAAGATCGGGTTAAGCCATTGCGAGTGCGAGCACTGGGGATGATAGTCCAGTCGAATCTTTCGGACCTGATTCGAGTCGCTCAACGTGAGACGTTGAAAGAGGAACAATTGGAAAAGGAGGAACTTTACGGCAACGAGAAGAATTTCGAACAGCGCGTGGACGAAATTCTCTATTTCAAAGATCGGGTTTGGATCCCGACCCTCCATGACCTTCGTGAATTAATCATGGATGAAGCGCATAGATCGAAATATTCCATACATCCGGGATCGGATTAGACTATTGATGATACGAATATCTGAAAGGATTTTATTAACGGCCTAGTTTGGAGAAAGATATGGTTACGTATGTTGGTGAATATTTAAGTTGTGCAAGAGATAAGGCTACATACCGAAAACCCTTGGGAACGCCACAACGACTATAAAATTCGCCAATGATAGTGGGAATAAATTACATTGGATTTCGGGACGCAAATTCCCAAGATATATCAAAGGCATGAGGACAATTAGGTAATCGCGGATCGATTAACCAATCCTCGCATTTATTCCAATCTATGACGATTACCACAATGAATTCTCGCCCAAACTCCTGATGGTGAAATGGTATCTCGTCGTGGAGTACCATTTTCAATGATCTCAGATCGAAATAGCCATCCTACTTTCATTATTGGAAGGCGGGGAAGGAAGCATCGAGAGCTTGAAGCTTTCTATGGGTGAAGTAGTTATCACCAATTTGTTAAATTGAAAATGGGCGTCGATCAAGCCATAAGATTTGAATTGATTCGAGAAACAACCAGTCGGATTTATAGTGTTTAAGAGAAGTTGAAAGTAACGCGGGGTTGGCAAAGGATTTATGCCAACGTTCAAAGGAAACCATTGTCACTGAATAGGGGTGACAAGGCATGTTAAGGTGTCACCTTAGAGAGAGGTGATATGAGGTTTGCCAAAACCGAAAGTAGCTCCTTAATATATTGGGCCTCATGAGACTATCTCCATGATTGGTCACTTAGTTTATTGATTAAAGTATTCCAGGGGCTAAGTACTATACATGATGTTCTGCCATGTATACGGATTGAAAAGTACCTAAGCGACGAGGCAATGAAAGTACTAGTAATGGAGGTACTCATAGAAGCCATACTTGATATCATGAATAATTCCGTAGAAATAATAAACGGGAGAACTAAACAGTTTTGGACATACCAAGCTTTATTGATTAAGATTAAGTGGATTTCACAGCGAGGACCAGATTATACATGGTAACGCGAGGGTGGATTCTGAAGGAAAACCCCCCCACCTTTCTCTCGGAAGGGGTTAGTGGGCGTGTAAAATTTCGAGGACGAAATTTCTTAACGGGGGGAGAATGTAACAATTCCGACGAAACCTGGTATACCCTAACCGGTAGATAATAGTTACGTCATATTTAATGTCGGATACATGAATTACCATAGTAATTATACGAGAATACAGGGTTCACTGTATGGATTGTACGTGAATATATAATTCATCGTATTGAATATGCGATCAATCGATCGATAGTTATTGAAACCCGAATGAATCTAGGGTTCAATTATAGACGATATCTATAATATTTAGTGATGTTACGAAGCATTAATGCTTCGGGATAAGTAAAGTACGGCACAAAAAAAGAATTTCGATTTAATGGTACGTCGGTACGTTAAACGAAACCTTTATTACCAAACCGAGCAAGAGACGATCGATCAAGCCGAAAAAGATGCACAATTATTAATACTATGATGTTTTAAGTTAATAAATGTCATGTTTAAGTTTTTAAATCAGTTTTATATAAATTTTATTTTTAAGCCGAAAAACGACCGTTTTAGCCTCGTTTTAAGCCGAATTAAACGTTTAACCGAAAAACAAACTGAACAAGATTATCCAAAACATTATCCAGATTTCGGAAATCGGAATATGTGCCTAGAAATGAAGAGGTGGGTCCCACCCCACCCATCCCTTTAGTCCGATCGGACTCCTTATCCACAAAACACATTTCATTTTCTTTTTTTACAAACACAATCCAACAAACCTTTAATTCTCTCAAGATCTTGAATCAAAAACCGACAATTCTAGCAAGAAAAACCGAGGTAAAATCATGTTATTTACGTGTTCATATTCGTTTCTTGAGTGTTCTTGCAAGAAAAGGAGGTTTCCAAGTGAAAAGGGGTGAAAACCCGAGATGGAAACCGATTGTTGCATGATCAAGTGATGTATACGGGTTATACAAGGGATCTTGGTCCAAGAAAGGAGTTAAACGAATCAAAAACGAATTTTTACGGTTAAATCTTTGTTTTAGTATCATAACCGTAACCATGAAAGAAATGACTTGATCGTGAGTGTAACTTGCTTGGTATTGTGGTATGTTGTTTGTAGGCTCTGTATTTAGTGGTAGATAAGGCGGAAAGATGAGTTTGTAGCTTGTAGTGGCGGGAAACGAAAGGTATATTCGGTTATGTTCGGTTTTGGGAAATTTGGACAGGTTGTTGATGCTTTAGAGTTAGTTTATGAAATTTTACAGAGGTGTTAAACACATGAAAATATGAGTTCTGTGAATTTTTGGTAATTTTTGGATAAAGGATGAATATTTGGTGAATTTAATGCTCGGTTTTGGCCAAAAATGGTGAAAAATAGTTAAATATCATGAACAATTCTGGAAAATTGCAGATAAGCTTTTTATATCATGTATAAGTCACACACAAAATTTGAGGTCATTTGGAGAAGTCTAAGTAGGCTTTTCGGTTAAACGAATTCTAGGGATTCTAGCTCGGTTTTAGTGCAAATGGCTTGTGAAAGGGGATTTTGGTTCTGGAAAAATTACAGGGGACTATGTGGATGGCAGGGGACATCCAGGAAAAATTTGGGATTTTTCTAAGATCGTTTGATATTTACGACATATTTAGTGTTTAAATGGTGTTTAAAAATAAATAAATAAATTTTAAATATAGAAATTAATTCTGGAAATATTTTTATAAAATTCCCCACTGTTAAAAAGTGATTTGTGTAAAATTTCAAGATCCGAGAGTAAACGGATAATTAATCGTGCTAATTATCAAACTTTTAAAGTTAAAACGCGTAAACCGGTGAAGTGCGCTTAAGCGAGCTGACTGGTGTATAAAAACCCTAAAAATGAACTATTTTCATATAAATGAGTTAAACAAGTAAAAATAAATCATCCGAAAATAATTCGGATGATTTGAGTAATTTTAACCTATTTTAACAGTTTCCGGTACGCCAAAGACGGAAACGGGTCCCGCGGCCAATCGGGACGTCTAAACCGAGCTTTAATTTCACATCTTTAATTAAATTATCAGACAACCACTAATTTCGGGTCGTGTGTGACCAAACTCATTTTTGAAACATAAAAACGGATAACCGTGCTAGACACGCAAAACGAGAAAAAAACGACTAATAGTAGTTGTGACCATGGAACTCTAAACGACATCACAATCTGAGTCCGGAGAAGTGTTTCTGGGTTAACCTTGCCCCCAGAACGAGTACGGTGCTGGGTTAACAGTGCCCCCAGATGTACCGGTTAACCTGGTTAAAGTTATAATAATAATGAGTGTATAGTAACGATCGTAGGGATCATATTACAGATTGGACGTGTTAACTGATAATGATTGTTGTTACCTGCTTGCATGTGCTAAGGTGAGTTTCACGAGCCCCTTTTTACTGAACTGCTTTAAATATTTTCCCGGGGCGGAAGCATGTTTCTATTAAAATGTTTAAGTACATACTGAACGCATGGATTTGCGTGGATTTTACTGAACGCATGGATTTGCGTGGATTTATATATATTGTTTATTGTACGGGAATCGTACGGAAATGTACTAAGATGGTAATTGTCTGAGTTGTTAATATTGAAAGGACCCGCAACAGTGTTCTGGGTTAACACTGTCCCCAGAGGTTATTGGAAGTGTTCTGGGTTAACAGTGTCCCCAGAGATTATTGGGAGTGTTCTGGGTTAACAGTGTCCCCAGAGATTATTGGAAGTGTACTGGGTTAACAGTGTTCCCAGATAATATTATATTATGATATGGATTTATCATGGTTTACTAAAATTGTGAAACTCACCAACTATTCGTAGTTGACCCGTTTTCTCACATGCTTTTCAGGTACAACTAAGATAAGGTGATTGCTTACGTGCTAAGTGCTTGATGTGTGTAAGATTTGCGTGCGGGATGTTAGGATACATTATAACAAATAGAGTTATGTATCGTATGGTATGAAGTGTGTATCACCTAGACGGTAATGAAATACGAGATAATGTAATGTTGAAGTATATTAATGCATTCAGTTTTCTTTATAAACAATGTGGTTGATATCAGAGGTGTCTGTCGCATCCCGTTTACGTTTCCGCTGCGGTTGCGGGGTGTTACAATATTCTACATTCCTGCATGGAAGGATGAAGCCAAAAAGTACTAGAGGGTGGTCTCTGTCTATGTAAGGCGGGGCGTCCATGCTTGAAGACGAGTGGTATGAAAGTTTTGGGATTACATGACACGAGAATGAAGATAGAGATATGAAGCTACTACCAAGGGGGAGTCTATTGGTGCATGATGTCAGTAGTTTAGTATCTTGTGTTTTGTCTATGTCTGTATTTGTTTTGTTTGTTTGTTAGGTGTCGAATACTGTTGATTATGTAAGTTCGCTGGTATGTATAAGCGAACTTGGGGACCAAGCGAAGTTATGACAACTTCGCCTAGCTTGTAGGCGAAGTAGTCGAGGTCTATTTAAACCTCAACTTCGGGTTTTAGGTTAAGTCTTTTTGGAAAACGAGTTGTTTTTTGTGATCTTCTGTATCACGGGTTGGTAATAGTAATACATCAAGTTTATAGTATTATCCAGTGTGTTTGTGTTACCAATTCAACGTACTAATTGTATTGACACTCGTATCGTATTACGTGGGGATTCCTCACCCTCGTGTTACGAGATACTCCTGTGTAGATTCGGCTGGGAACCTATAGAGTATACATTTGTAAAGGATCCCTCAAGTGATATTGTTGAACAAGTTCAAGAAAGTAATCAAGAGAACAATCACAGTCCAGAACAAGATCATGTAGATTTCAATCAAGACAATCGAGAAGTGAATAATGATCAAGTTCAGACTGAGGGAATCCCAAGCAACCAAACAAATGAAGAAGAATTTGTAACTACAGCAAGATTTCAAGATCTGTTTGAAAGATTGAATATGGTGAACAATGGTGCATCCACTTCAAGACAAAACAATGAAGAAGCACCAGAGTTTCATGATGTAGGGACTGAATTGATCATTGATGAACCAGAACTCAATGAATCAAATCTTGACACAACTGTGTCTGCTGATATGATAGTGCAAATCCCCTATGTTGAAAAGAATCATCCCTCTGAAAACATCATTGGAAGTATACATGAAAGAGTCACAAGAAGTCATTATGAAATTGCAAATATCTGTTTGTACTCCTGCTTTCTATCCCAAATAGAACCAAAGAACATTGTTCAAGCAATAAAGGACAATAGTTGAGTGGAAGCAATGCCAGAGGAATTGGCATAGTTCAGAGATCTACATGTTTGGGATCTTGTTGATAGGCCAAGAAACAAGTCTGCAATTGGCACAAAATGGGTTTTTAGAAATAAAAGGAATGAGAGGGGTTTGGTGATTAAGAATAAAGCTAGGCTTGTGGCACTGGGATGCCTTCAAGAAGAAGGAATAGACTTTGAGGAAGTCTTTGCACCTGTTGCAAGACTTGAGGCTATCATGATTTTTCTTGCATATGCTTCCTCAAAGAACATTAAGGTGTTCAGCTTTATGTCAATTCTGCATTCCTAAATGGAAAGATTGATGAAGAGGTGTATGTTGCACAACCTCCAGATTTTGAGGATCCATTGTATCCAAACAGGGTGTATAAGTTAAACAAAGCCCTATATGGATTGCATCAAGCTCCTAGAGCTTTGTATGATGAGCTGTCAAATCATCTTCTTGAAAATGGTTTTCAAAGGGGAGCCATTGACAAGACACTCTTCTACAAAAGAAATGGATCATATCTACTGTCGTTACAAGTCTATGTGGATGATATCATTTTTGAATCAACAAATGAACAAATATGTATGGAGTTTGAAGGGGTGATGAAATCCAAATACAGCATGAGCTCTGTGGGAGAAATGAACTTCTTTCTTGAACTGCAAGTTCAACAGAAAGCTGAGGGGATTTTCATCTACCAAATTAAATATGTGCAGGACATTTTGGATAACTTCAAATGTCATGAATTCAAAACAACTTCAACTCCAAAAGAAAAGATGATTGCTGATGAAAAGGGGGAGCATGTAGATGAACATGAATATAGAGCCAAAATTGGGTCCCTAATGTACCTAACTGCTACAAGACCTGACATTATGCATGCTCTGTGTGTGTAAGATTCCTATCAAGTCCAAAAGTCTCCCACATGAATGTTATCAAGAGAATCTTTAGATATTTGAAGGGAAGACCAGACTTAGGAATTTGGTATCCAAAGAACCAATCTTTTGATCTGATTGCCTACACAGACAGTGATTGTGATGGGTGTAACATGAGCAGAAAGTCAACCTCAGGTGGATGTCAATTTTTAGGTGACATGCTAGTGTCATGGCAATGCAAGAAGAAGACTACTGTTTCAATCTCAACTGTAGAAACTGAATACATTGCTGCATTTGCTTGCTGTGCACAAGTTCTCTGGATTCAGAACCAAATGCTGGACTATGGTTTGAATTTTCTAAATACCCCTATTCTTATTGATAATACTGCTGCATATTTTACTGTTATAAATCCAGTTCAACATTCTAAGACTAAGCACATTGAAATCAGACATCACTTCATAAGAGATCGTAGTGAAAAAGGTTTGATTGAAATACAAAGAGTTGATACAAGTGATAAATTGGCAGACCTATTCACCAAACCACTTAATAGAACCAGGTTCAAGTTTCTTCTAAAATCCCTAGGAATGATCAACTCTGATGAGGTATGATTGATGATGTGTGCCTAGTTACGTGCCACTACGTGCTAACTGATTATATTTTTAGAGGTCCCACAAATTGAATGTTGTGTAAATGTGCATGATTATGATACTTGTTATGATTAACTGATATGTGCTTTAACTGTCTATGAGTGCAAAAGTTTGGTATAATTGGAGTTTATGCATGTTTATTAGTTGATGTGTGTATGTGATGTTATAATGAGTGCTTTTGTTTTGAATTACTTATTAGTGTAAGCTTAGCTGATATCACTACTTAATTGCTTGATTATGTGTATTATCTGATCATTTGATGTTATTAGGATAGGCTAGACCGTGAATGTTAGTATTGTCTGCTTGTCTTGATGATGTTATGTTTGATTAAGATTTGAGTATGTTACAATTTTTTGTGTCAAAATGAGTTTTATGTCAATATTAAATGATAAAATGAATTTTCTAATGAATTTGGCATAATCACTTTATTTTGATCAAAACATGAGCAAGTTGTTAATGGTGAAGTGATATGATAAGTCTATTCAGTTCAAGCTTTATAGATGCTTAAAAGAAAGTTTTTTAATGAAAAGTCACAAGTAGTTATTCTTGCCAAAAATTATGCCATTTTCCCAATTGGAAGAACGTACACTTGTGTATATTTGGTCTTATAATCTGTATAGATTTAAATAATAGCCATTAACCAGAAAACTGAAAGCATTTGCGGCAATTGTAACTTGTTTCCTATTCCTTCACTTAAAACTATGTCAATAACTCTGAATTTGAAAGGACATATATTCACATGTATGTTTGGTCCTGTTGACCACTTGTGGTAAAACAGGATAGCCATTTACCTGCCAATTAAGAGAAATTTGGGTGATTGAATATTAAACTGAATTTTAATGGGAAATGATAGGACATTGACTTCTTAGCCAATCATATGGATTTAATAGACTTAAAGAACACTTAGTATAGTCATTAACATGTATGGTTGCTTTCCCATGATGTGTCCCTACTTAGTTGACTGACAATGACAAAGGCTTGCGATCTAAGGTGATATAAACATAATGAATATGCTAATCTTTATGTGGAGATACATATTTGTCTTTGCATGTCTCAAGATAAATCTCTCCAACTGATAGGCAGAAAAGTGACTACCCAGTCATACACAAGCCTGTTGTTATTTGGTCAAACCAAAAATGAAACATCTTTAAATATTACAAAGAACATGCTTAAGAAAAGTTGAGAAAATATCAAAAACAAAGGGAAGAATAAATCAACCAAAAGTTGATAAGTGTTTTAAATATTTTATCAAACAAAGAGGGTTACAACTAGAACTACAGAGATGTTGACAAAATCTGTCTCATCTTGAATGAAAGGCTTGTAAGTCCGGATGGCATGTAAGTCCACTGTTCAACCTCTACATATGATTGAAAATCAAAAATACAAAAAGATTCAATAAATTTGGTCATACAAAAACAAATTGGGGTGATCTGGGGAAAGCCAAATAAGCTTTGAGAATAGATATGCGGCCTCATAGAATGGTGTTGACCATTTCTGAATTATGCTTAAATTGAACCTTAATCATATCGCCAATAAGATGAAATTCATGCTAAGTCTAGACCTGCTGTTAACCTATCTATGTTGTCATAATAATTCTGAGAATGGAGTATTAAAAAAGCTACTTAGTCAATATGATCCCATTCTTGAGATCTTTTCAGGTTAATAAAGAAATTGTTTTGAAAAGAAACATGACTAAAATTTTCTCTCTAAATGCACCATTTTCTATTAAACAATAATCTTTTATGAAAAATATTACTGACAAGTGGTTTAAGTCAAAAAGAGTTTCATTTTTCCTAAAAAATGTTGAATAAGTATTTTCGGGAAAGGTTTGATGTTTTATAACCATTCCGAGAAAGCTTAGTCACCCTGGACTAAGTTTATGATTTTCGGGCATGCTTTGAAGTGTTTACACTTTCTGGGTAGAGTACACTTAATGGTACTAATTTCCCGAGCAAACTTGAAGTCTTGAGATGAATATGTGATTTAGCTAGCTTTTAACAAGGATTTCTTGTTCCGGGCAAGCTTTGCATCTTATATGCTGAATGATATACCGAGCAAGCTTTGTGAACTAAGCTTTAGTACACCGAGCAAGCTTTGTGTTCTTAAGAGATTAGTGTGAAAATGGTTCTCTTTGAAATTACAAGTGTTTCCGAGCAAACCTTGATTTCCTAGGCACTTTATATTCCTGGCACACTTTGAAGATTCAAATGTTCCCCTAATATACTTGGGTATTTTCATCGACTTTCCGAGTACACTTTGTGCTATGAAATCTCAAGCACACTGTTATTCTTTATCGGGCATACTTTGCATCAAAGTATACTTGACTGATGACTTGTGAATTAGAATTAACAGAGTAAGGTTTGTGATTAATTGAATTAAATGAGCAAGGTAGGTAAATTAGATGTATATTATATGGGCATCTTAATTGATTCCTAGTAAGGTTGCATGCTTGATCTGTAATACTTGGTTAATTTTTCTTGTGGTTTAGTTCTCAAGCAATCTTGTATTTCAAGTAAGTTTTCTTCATTTTAGCTTCTAATTTGTACCAACTTATAACCGAGTAAGCCTTAAGTGGAGTATACCAAGTAGACTTTGCAAAACTTACACTGAAAATTTCCGGGCTTGGTTTGCTAAACTTAATACTAAGAGTTGGATGTTTTCAAATGTTTAAAATATTAAATGGATAAGGTTACTGTTTGACAGCTAATAACTTACAAAACGACAAAAAACATTTAAAACCCACTTTCAAAAGATATATAAGAGGGAGTGAGAGAAGTTTTTGTACATTATTTTCCCTCTTTCTCTCTCTCTCCTTCCACTGATTACTCTACGAAATATCTAACCGACTCATCGCATTCGATTTAATCCAAACTCTAACTTAACCAGCCCACTAATTCCGACTTGGTAAGCAATAATAACTTGTTTTCTGACCACGATTAGATGATTAAGGGCTTTGATTATGTATTTGTTTGCTAACACTCTGTTTTGTGTGTAGGTTATAAATTTGTCGAAGAACAGGTTTTTAATGATATTTCTCTCTTTCTTCTTCAATTCTATAACTTAAAATTGCTTAAAGTAATGCTCTTTAGGGCTAATTTCACTTTGAATATGTTTGATTGTACTTTTCAGATATGGCAGCAGAAGAAAATGTTCCGAGATATTTCTTTGAGCAGAAGCACAACATGTGCGCTATTCTACAAGTAACACTAGATAACGAAGAGGTTGCCGGAATGATACGATGGTTGAGAAGATCGAATATTCAATTTGCATTAACGGCAAGTCCTACCATTTACCGGAACCACTCTTTAGAATTTTGGAACTCTGCATAATTGATGGAAGATGCGAATGGATGATGGATCAGAGCCACAATTGCCAACCATGAAATACGAGTAGACGAGGCTGTGATTCGAAGGTGTTTACTGCTAAACAATGATAACCCTAATCCAATCCATCTTACAACTTCTCAACTCAAGATTTTTGTAATATGTATGGGTTATCAGGGGAATACAAAAGATGGGCAATTCCAGAAGGGCATGTTTCCTACCATCTACAGATTCCTGATTCATCATATAATACAGGGGTTTGCCCCAAGGAAAGGGTCGTGGACTCTAATGAGTAGAGATCTGGAAAATGCCACAGTTCTTGTGTTATTTTACTATCCTTTCAACTTTTCACGGATTGTCTTTGAAGGATTAGTGCAAAACATGGAAAAGCCGATCAAGCAAAAGTTTCTGGCATATCCAAGATTCCTGCAAATTATTTTTAATCAAGAGTTGGAAAACCTACCAACTACATGAATCACTCATGTCCTACCAAATCCCAATACCTTCAAAAGAATAGAGAATCTGGCTAGTACAAGCAGATTTAATCCAGAAGAAGTGTATGCAGATTTTCCGTGGTTAATGTTTGATGATGACTTGATCCCTCAGTTAATACCTCAACTACATGTGTTATTATTTGAACCAGAGGAGGTTGCTGGAGGAGATGGGGGGAATGATGGTGATGATGTCAGTTTGGATGATGATGGAGGTAATGATAATGATGGGAATGATGATCTATTTGCAAATTTGGAAGGAGGAAATTTCAATCTTGAGGTCGTTGCACAACCTCAGGGGGAGCAAAATATAATACCAGAACAGCCACCTCAAACACCACCACATCAACCTTTACCCATTGACCAACCTATACCAACACCACCTGTGTCACCACAACCACAAGACCAAACCACCCAATCCCCAACCCAAACCTTAACCCTAAGCCATCCTGAAACATCAACACAAACATCTCCACCACCACAAACACCACCAAGCAACAGCCCAATCCAAATAGACCCATTCATTCCAAGCCCAACCCATACTCATTCACCACCCCCAATAAATCACAACAACCCAGCCTACCCCTACCCAAACTCAAACCCTACCTGAATCATCTACACCACCCACACTTACCATCACTCACACAAGTGAAAACATCTTTGAAGAATCCAACACCACCAACCAAGACCAATCAGAACCTGGACCTTTCTCTAACTCACCACCAACAACCCCTCCTGCTGGAAACTATTTGTTTCAAAGAAACTTGGATCTAATGGCTGAAAATGCAAAATTGAGGGAAAAATGAAGAGGTAACTATGGAGAATGTGTACTTACCAGATCAGATGGCCCGAGCAATGTTGAAGATTCAAACCCTGGAGCAGGAGGTTGAGAAGACCTCAGCTGCCCCAAAACAGGGGGAGAATATTAATGTGCCAACTGATGCTGAGGATGATGCACTGTTGAAGGATGCAAGTGATGAAAATATTGATGGGTTGACATGTATTCTGAATGCCTATGATGAAGATGAGGAAAGTGAAGAGAGGAGGATGGAGGATGTTGAGTATGAGGCTGACAAGTCTGATGATGAAGAATAAAATTATGATGTTAATGATGAAATTATGAATATTGTGTGGAGAGAGGAGGATAGTGAGATGAGAGATGAATAGGAGACTGGGGATAGAATGGAGAAGTTGAATAATGAGGAGAATGTGAATAATGAAATGAACACTAATGCTTTAACTGAAAATCAGACTGAAACTCAAACTGAGATAATCAATGAAGGGAATACTACTACCGAGGAGCCAATAATTACTGAAACTGAGAAACCTGAAAGCTCCAATAGGGTAGAGTATGATCCAGAGTTGGAAGCATTGGAAAAGGAGATTGATGACTATCAACTGTCTGAAGATGAGGAAGATGTACATAAAAGATTAGATAAAGGAAAGGCAAAGGTATATGAGGAAGAGCCTGTTAAGTCTAATATTGTGAAAGAAAGGTTATTGGATGAGGAAGAAGAGGCTTCTGCTGCTGCTAGGAGAGAGTTTGAAAGTGTAGTAAGAGAGACAAGGGAAAGGGATATACTTTCCCAGATCTTGTCTCCAGAAGAATTTGCAGAGCAGGAAGCACTGATCAATCAAGCCAATTTTGCCAAGATGATAAATGAAGAAGAGGCTGATGATCAGATTGTTATTGAAGCTTTGATTAATCTAAAAAGAGTTGAGGAAGCGGACAACTCTTTGGCCATGGTGGTCAGTATGTTTCAACTTCAAAGTAAACCAAAAAAAGAATCAACTGAAACTGCTGAACCAACAAATATGAATACAGAGATTATGGTTGAAGAAGAGATTGGCGAATCTATTGCCTCAGTGGCTGCCAAGAAATGGGTTGAATAAGTCAAAGATGATACCAGGAGAAACCCAACTGATAGCTGGTCAGAAAGGGAACATGTGACTCAATCTCGTGAAACAATTCATCAAAAGAAAGAAAGACTTTCCAATCTATATGAACAATTTGCAGAGAAAGTCAACAGGTTTGCTAAGTCCTACATGAGAAGAATAAGGGCACATGAACAACCAGAACAAGAAAGATCTGCCAAAAAAATGGAAATGGGAAAACAAAAAAAATATTTTGTAGAGACTCTTGATGAAGAGGCAAATCCAATAAGGGCAATTCCCTTACAAACATTAAAGCTAGAAGAACATGTGCAGGGAGTGCCAAATGTACCAATCCCTGAGAATCCAACTCCTGATGAACCCAAGATAGATGTTGTAAATGAAACAACTGAGGAGGAGGAAAATTCTAATGAAGATGAAAATGATGATGATGATGATGAAGATAATCAGGGAAAAGTTGATGAAATTGCTAATGTTGTGTCCCCACAAGTCACAATAACTGATGAACAAATGGCAAACATTGAGCTACGTATGTTGGAGGCTAAAAAGAAAAATCCATTAGTTGTGAAAGTAAGAAGCTATGGTATAAGCTTTGAGACTTTCGCTGATTTGGATGATGATCAATTTCAAAAGAGATTGGATAAGGAGAGAGATGTAATCAAGAAAAAGATCGAACAAAAGAATAAAGATGCCCAAAAATACAGAGAATATTTAAGTAAGCATGTGTACTCTGAAAAGATCTGACTTACTTCAATGTTGACAAGTTGAGAGAAGCATATGAAGGAAAGAGGTAAGAGGTAAAAGATAAATTTGTTAAAGAAAATGACGAAGCAGAAAAATTGGAAGCTTTGAAAAAAAAATTTGAAGGAAAATGTGGATATTTGTTGGAAAGAGGGATGAGGCCTAGCATGATTGAGTATTTAGAAAAGGATGCAGTTGAAACACTCTATAACAAAATGAAAAGAAAAGAAAATTTGAAAGAGTTGCTACGAACTAAACCATCCAGTGTTAAACAAAAGGGCTCAAAGCAAGAAAAGGAAAGTCAAAGAATTAATGAGTATCTGAGATTGCACAACTACTCTGAAACTGATTTGAATAACTGCAATTTTTAACTCAGTGATTTCTACCATAAAACCATAGATGCTGAAAAGGAGAAGGAATTTTAGAAAGCTAAGCTGAAAACTGCCAGTGAAAAGGAAAGACTTGAAAATATTTACAGCAAATATGGGGGAAAATGCAAATTCCTGATTGAACATGGTAGAACATTGAATGATGTTGAATTGATGTCCCAAGAAATGGTTGAAAATGATAACTGATATTTGAAAAGTAAGATTGAGAAGGAAGAAAAAGAAACACAGTCTGAGCCTCCTAAAAAGAAGAGAAAGTTGATGACCTTGAGGAAGAAACAAGAGGCTGAAAAGGGATCAAAGAAAGCTGAAACTGACAAAACCCCAATCCCAAAGGAAATAAAGCCTGAACCTATTGATAAACCTATTGTTCCTTGGGAAAATGAAGAGATGATTGAAATCCTAAGAGGGGTAATGGTTAAATAAAAGGGAATGGATGTTGATGCCTTCAATGCACTGAACAAAGATAAGCTTAAAGAACAGTTTTATTTGCAAAAGGCTGAGTGGGAAAAGGTATTGTTGGAGGGTGAGAACCCCAGAAGTTTTGTTGGAGGAAGGTTTGTTCCAGCAGGTCTACTAAATGATCCAAAAATGTCTGAAATGATTACAAGACTTTTAAGGGATGCTGGTGAAAGATATGCTGACCTAATCTTCTATCCTAGTGAATTGATTGAATCTATGTATTTGAAAGCTTTTGGTCTCAAAAGGCCCAGTCAACCTATGATGTCTATTCCAACAGGGCCATCTACATCATCGCAACAACCAACAACACAGAGAGGAGAATCAAGTAGAGCTGGATCTCAAAGAATGACAAATCCACAATCAAATGTGGATCTACCAAGAAGACTCTACTTTGATTCAGTCTCTCAGTCTCTGAAAGTGGTAATGGAAAGTAAACAATTAAGATACATTATTATGAAAAGTGATTTTGGTGAGTTTACCCAAGAACCATTGGAGAAAATGGCCAAACTTGATCTTTAAGATTATCATGATACAAGCAAGATGGCAGGACGACTGTAGAATGAACTATCCAAGTTCTTAAAGGATGAAGCTGACAAAGGTTTACCATTTTTAAAAGAAAAGAAAAGAAAAGCTAGAGGGTAACAAAGTTGGAGAAGACAAGAAAGGCTGCCAAGCTGAAAAAGATAGCAAGTGCTGAACTGAACTATCAGATGAGAATCAAAGATAAAAATCCTTTGTCAAACATGAATACCTGCATAAGAATGGAAAAAAGAATGACATATCCAAATTACACTGTGCAGAAGAATGGCATCATTGCAGAGATTGAATGAAAATACAGGCCATTATATTCTTTGAAACTCTGATGGAGTAATTTTGGGTATAATTAGAAGAGATGAAGAGCTGACCTACTTGCGCTATGAAGATTTAAGAGATATAAGGGATTTGGTCATTCAAGAAAGTCACACTCATTATGAAATCCTTGATATTTTCAGGCAAAGGGAAGGAACAATCATTGTGAATCGAAAGAAAGCCTACTACAATGCAAGAAGAAGACAATGATCTTTAGATTAGGCTTTGTTTTGTAATGTCCACGGACAGCTTTTGATTATGTAATTATTTGATTTTGTAATGAATATGTATTTTGTTTTTAATTTTAATAAGTATTTTGACTAAGTTGTATGCAACCATGGAGATGTTTTGGGACAGCTGAGGTGTTCCAATCTAGGAGGAGATTGTTGAGTCATAGATTTGACCTAAGAGAAGTATATGGAAGATTGGAATCTTCTCAACCTCCTCTGAATTCTCCAAGTATGGAACCAGGCACACTTGAGACTTCCGAGCAGGGTTTTACTAAGTCGGGCATGATATTTTGTCCACCGGGCACGGTTATCTTCTAGAATTCTTCTTAAGTGGATATCCGAGCAAGCTTCGCCAATTAGTGTATAACCTAGAAAGGTTCACTAGTTAGTACATACCCGGGCAGGGATCACTTTATCTAGCAAGTTAGTTCTTCATAGCCGAGTAAGGTTTACTTCAGAGTAGGCTCTTGGCTAACTAAGCTCATGAAGCCAAGTGAATGTAAGATCGGGCAAGCTATTCATTAATAATACTAGTGGTCCGAGTAAGCTTGATGAGTAATGAAATATCTCTAAGTAACATCGGGCAAAGTTTTACTCAAGCAGGGTACAAGTGCTTCCGAGCACACTTTACTAGATAAGCTATTTCCTAGCAATGAGTTGGGACCATTGAAGAACAAGGTTGCTAGTAAGAGTTTGTCGGGCAAAGTCTGATAAAGTCAAGAAGATTGAAGTCTACCTGGTGAGTATTTCACTTGGTGAAATACTCTTTAAGTGAAATCTACCCGGAAACTGTTCCCGGGCACATTTCTATATTACCAAGTACTAAAGGAAGGCAGAGCACATAGTCTACTCGGAAAAGTCAATACTGCTACAAGACCTACCCGGAAGACTTGTTTTACACTTAGGATAGTTTTGAATATGTAATTTGAATATGTTTTGTTATTTAGGGTTTCTAGAAGGAATGACAGTTGTAAAGGGGATGTCAGGCCTATAAAATAAATATTTTAGGGCACGCCTCCTAAGACGAAGAGACTCATTAATAAAGAGAGAATATTTGTGAGTGTGACGGTCGTCCTAGAATCGTACGGATATAACTTTCCCAATAAGAAATCCTAAATCGATTATCGTTTGTATGATTTATATTATATGAATGAAAATCTTTTGAGTGAATCTTGTGTGTTAGTTACCTTTGATTAATCGTTCAGCAACCAAATCGTTTGTTATTGATTCCGCCTTTATCAAACGGTTTTCTTTCAAAATATAGAAACCCGTTATTAATTAACTCTCTTGCCAACACATTATTGTGTGAGTTATGATTTGATTCGTTTAAGATCTAGCAACAATCGGGGACATGACATTACCTTTGATACACAAGTATGCTCTAAACATAAAGTGTACCCGAAAAGTAAAGATTGCTCGAGATATTCTGAAAATAACAAGTAAGATTGGAGAAAACTTGGAATGGTTTACCAAGTGACAAGTGTGCTCGAAGCATTAAGTTTGCTGGGAAAACAAAGTTTGGCCAAAAACACTTGTAATTTTAGAAAAGAACAGAGAAATCTATGAAGTATGCTAGACAAATACCCTTTTCAACAAAAACACCTAAGTTTACTCGAAATAGGCATGTAAAAAATATTCATGCATGTATCACATAATCATCAAGTATGATAGATAATAACAACTTTCTAAACATCCAAATTTACTCGAAAGCTTAAAATCATCAAATTTTACCCGATAACACATGAATAATTCACTTAAGTACAAATAATCATCAAGCTTGCTCGAATGAGTTAACCAATCAATACACCTAAGTTTTCTAGAAAGTTCAAAATCATTAAAGCTTGCTGGAAATAACATATTCAGGCATAATCAAAGTATTTAGCTTTCTATAATGAGTTACACATTCAATCAAAAGACCTGAGTTTGCTAGAAAGTATAAAATCATAAAAGCTTGCTGAAAACAACATATTCATAAAATGTATCACATATTTATCAAGTGTACTTGACAAAAACCAAGTTTCTAAACAATCAAGTTTACTCGAAAGTAAATAATTATCAAAGTGTACTCGATAAGATGTGAATAGTTTTTTTAAGTACAAATAAACAATAAGTATGCTTGAAAAGGATGAAATTCAAACAAAAGCATCTAAGTTTACTCTAAAGGTTGAAGTTTATCAAACCTTACTCGAAAGTACATATTCAAACATATTCAAGGTAAAATGCAAATCTTTTTGACTTAAACCATATTTCAAACTTTTTATCATTAAAGATCAAGGTTTAAGAGCAAATGGTGCATAAAGAGATCAAATTTCAGTCTTATTTATGTTGTGCCAAGTTTATGTGGTTTGTACTTAATATAGTTATTTTGGGCTTGGGGTGCGGGTTCTATGTAAACCGAGAACACACTTGTGTTCTCGGTGGGCTTTTCTTGTTGGGCGTGGGTGTTGGTTTCCCTATATATAGATCATATGGTGTATAGGGTTAAGGTTGTTCATTCCTAAGTAATTGTGATCAAGTATTGTAAGTGCTTAAGCACCCGACGTATTTATCAATATACGTGTGTTTTGAAGCAACTCCGTGCTAATTTATCTTGTCAACTCGTGTTCTTGAATCACCGAGTATAGGTATTCCGCACCTATACTTGTTGTGTTGATATTATATTTTAGTTATCCAGATTCGGGACTTATAATTGGTATGAGAGCCTTTTTTAAACCATTCAAGGCTCGGTTTTTGTGATATCAACGATTCAAGATATTGATTCATTGGTTTTCTTGCTGTTGTTGGTGGAGTGGGTGATTTTACGGCGAGGTGTTAATCAGAGAAGGAGAACAAAGGTTATTTTTGGTCAAAGATTGTCTCATCTTCGGAAATAATTTAAATCCCACCAATATAGGGATTTAGTTGTTACCATAATCTATTGGTCAAAAAGTTCTCGGATGTTTCTGGGTAAATTCAGGGATTTCGGCCAAGATTTTCATTTGCTGAACAAGTAGTCACTGTTTTCGGCCAAATCAAGCGTTTTCGGCCAGATTTGTTCTTTCTCGGCCAGAATCAAGGGTTCTCGGCCATACCTGCTTGTTCTCGGTCAAAAACAAGGGTTTTCGGTCAATCTCGGTCAACCCTATTGGATTTCGGTCAACATTTGTGGTTCTCGGTCAACGTTCTCGGTCAAAGGAGTTTTCGGTTAAAAGGGTTCTCGGTCAAGGAGTATTGAAAGAAAAAAAAAATCTTGAACAAAATTTTTTCTAGAATACTCCTTATAAGTAAAAATTCATTTTTGAAAATTTTGGTGAAAACATTTTTTTCAGGTGATTTTCGGTAAATTTTTGGCGGGAAAAATCGGAAAAAATTTGTCGTGAATGAAATTTTATCTAGACACTTATTTTGAGTGGGATATTGTAACACCCCGTAACCGCAGCGGAAACGTACACGGGATGCAACAGACACGTCTGATATCAACATCATTGCTTATAAAGAAAACACCACTACATTAATTTAAACGAATTACATTGTTCCGAGTTTCGTTACCATCTAGGCGTTATCACATAAGTTTTACCGATAATACATTAACATATTTAATGCAAAATATAGATCCTTAATCTTCCACAAAATAGCACACATCATCAAGCACGTATCACTCATTCCAATTTGGGTGTACCTAGAAAGCATGTAAAGAAAACGGGTCAACTACGAATAGTTGGTGAGTTTCACTAATTTAAATAAACCATAAAAAATCATTATAATAATCAAAAATAAGCGATGTAATTATGCTGAGCCCACAAGTGAAAACTCTGTTAGCCCCGAAACATATCAAATAACCCCTGGGGACACTGTTAACCCAGAACACTTCCAATAACCTCTGGGGACTCTGTTAACCCAGAAACATATCAAATAACCCCTGGGGACACTGTTAACCCAGAACACTTCCAATAACCTCTGGGGACTCTGTTAACCCAGAAACATATCAAATAACTCCTGGGGACACTGTTAACTCAGAACACTTCCAATAACCTCTGGGGACTCCGTTAACCCAGAAACATATCAAATAACCCCTGGGGACACTGTTAACCCAGAACACTTCCAATAACCTCTGGGGACTCTGTTAACCCAGAAACACTGTTTCGGGCCTTACAATATTAGCAACTCAGACAATTACCATCCTAATACATTACCGTACGATTCCCGTACAACAAACATTATATAAATACATTCATTTCCATGAGATCGGCATGTACTTAAACACTTTGATAAAAACATGCTTTCCGCCCCGGGAAAATATTTAAAACAGTTCAATAAAAAGGGGCTCGTGAAACTCATCTTTTTGTGAGCAAAGATGTAATACTGTGCACGGCTACCTGTCCGGATCTGTAATACGATCCCTAAGTCGTTACTACACAATTTCTATTAATATAACTTAAATTCGTGTTAACCGGTACGTCTGGGGACACTTTTAACCCAGTACCGTACACGATCCTGGGACAATGTTAACCCCGAAACACTTCTCAGGACTTAGATTGTGACATCACTTAGAGTTCTTTAGTCAAAACTATCATTAGTTTGTTTTTCTCGTTTTGCGTGCCTAGCACGGTTATTCGTCTTTAAGTTTTCAAAGTGAGTTTGGCCACATACGACCCGAAAATAGTTGTTATTGATATTTTAATTAAAGTGGTTAAATTAGAGCTCGGTTTAGACACCCCGTTTGGCCGCGGGGCCCGTTTCCGTCTTTAATATACCGGAAACGACTAAATCGGGTAAAATTACCCAAATCATCCGAATTATTTTCGGATGATTTATTTTTACATGATTAACTTAGTTTCATGAAAATAGTCCATTTTTAAAGTTTTTATACACCAGTCAGCTCGCTTAGGCGAAACTTTGCCGGTTTACGCGTTTTAAGCTTCAAAAGTTTGTTTTTAAGTTCCATTTAGCACAAATAAATATCCGTTTAGTCTCGGATCTTGAAATTTTGCACAATTCAGTTTTTGATAGTAAGGAATTTTATAAAAATATTTCCAGATTTAATCTCTATATTTAACATTTATTTAACTATTTTTAAACGTCATTTAAACACCAAATATGTCGAAAATACCAAATGACCTTAGGAAAATCCCAAATTTTTCTGGGATAACCCCTGCCATCCACATAGTCCCCTGTAATTTTTCCAGAACCAAAATCTCAATTTTCATGCCATTTTCATCAAAACCGAGCTAGAACACCCTAGAACTCGTTTTACCGAAAAGCCTACTTAGACTTCTCCAATGGACCTGAAATTTTGTGTGTGACTTTTATTTGTTATAAAAAGCTTATCTGAACTTTTCCAAAATTTTACATGATGTTTAGCTATTTTTCACCATTTTTAGCCAAAACCGAGCATTAAATTCACCAAATATTCATCCTTTATCCAAAAATTACCAAAATTTCACAGATCTCATATTTTCATGTGTAGATCATCTCTGTGAAATCTCATGACTCAACTCTAAGTCTACCACAATCTGTCCAAATCTTACAAATCATACGAAAAACCGAACTACCTTGTGTTTCTAGCTTTAGATCGCAAAGATCTTGCTTTCTAGCCTTTGCTAGCAAATAGCTACAACACCTACAAGCACAACAACGCCACACCAAGCAAGTTATACACACAATCAAGCCATTTCTTTCATGGTTTCGGTTAAGACATCAAAACAAAGATTTTAACCGTAAAAATTCGTTTTTTACTCTTTTAACTCCTTTCTTGGAACAAGATCCCTTGTATAACTTGTATACATCACTTGATCATGCAAGAATCGGTTTCGTCTCCGGTTTTCACCCAATTTTCACTTGAAACCTCATTTTCTTGTAAATGACTCGAGAAAAGACGATAAACACGACTATAATCCGATCTTTACCTCGGTTTCTTGGTATAAATCAAAGGAGGTTGGATGAATGTTGTGGAGTGTTGAGAGAATTGTGGAGTTAGGATGTTAGAAAAAAGAAAATGAAGTGTGTGTGTGTGTGACTATGGACCGATCGGTCCTAGTATGGTGTGGGTGGGGCCCACATCTCAAACCTTGGCCACACATTCGGATTGTGTAATCCGGATAATGTTGTGGATAATCTGGTTCAGTTCGTTTTTCGGTTAAACGTTTAATCCCGCTCTAAACGAGGCCAAAACGGTCGTTTTTCGGCTTAAAATTTAAATTTATATAAAACCGATTTAAAAACTTTAAAAACTTAAACCATGACATTTATTGACTTAACACATCATATTGTCGGTAATTGTGCATCTTTTTCGGCTTGATCGATCGTCTCTTGCTTGGTTTGGTGTTAAAGGTTTCGTTTATCGTACCAACGTACTAATAAATCGAAATCCTTTTTCTGTGCTATAATTCACTTATCCCGAAGCTTTAATACTTCGTACACATCACTAAACATTATATATTTTGTCTATAATGTAATCCCCGATTCGTTCGGGTTTCAATAACCGTTCATCGATTAATCGTAATTTCAATACGACTAGCTGTATATTCGAGTATAATTCATATTGTGAATCTTAATACTCGTATAAACACATTATAATTCGTATATTCAGTATTAAATAACACGTAAATAGTATATTCCGGCTAGGGTATACCTAAATTTGCCGGAATCGTTACATTCTCCCCCCGTTACAAAAATTTCGTCCTCGAAATTTTACGCATCAACTACTTCCTTTTGCGGAAATAGGTGGGGGTATTTCTTCCGAAATTCGTCCTTTCGTTCCCATGTATATTCTGGGCATCGTTGCGAGTTCCATCTAACTTTGACCAACGAGATCTTATTATGTCTAAGTTGCTTGATTTTCCCGTCTACTATTTCTATGGCCTTCTCTACAATGTTGAGCTTATCATTTATTTGGACACCCTCTAAAGGTAACACCGATGTCTCATCCGACAGACACCTTTTCAAGTTCGACACGTGAAACACGTTGTGAACTGCACTCAGTTCATCAGGCAGTTCTAATCGGTATGCTATAGGACCGATTTTGGAATAATGTCGAACGGTCCAATGTATCTAGAGGTTAACTTCCCCGCCTTTCCAAATCTGACTACTCCTTTCCATGGTGATACTTTCAAATACACTTTATCACCTTTCTCGAATGATAACGGTTTTCTACGGGTATCGGCATAACTCTTCTGTCGATCCCGCGCGGCCTTCAGATTGTTCCGAATTTCAAGGATTTTGCTGGTCGTTTCCTGGACCAGGTCCGATCTAATAACCTGAGTGTCGCCCACTTCAGTCTAACAGAGTGGTGATCGGCACTTCCGACCATACAATGCTTCGTAAGGCGCTGCCTTTATACTGCTATGGTAACTGTTATTATAGGAAAATTCAACGAGTGGGAGATGTTGATCCCAATTTCCCTTAAAATCCAGTACGCATGCACGAAGCAAATCCTCCAGTGTTTGGATGGTCCTCTCAGACTGACCGTCGGTCTGAGGGTGGTAGGCTGTGCTTAGATTAATACGCGTTCCCAGCGCTTCTTGTACAGCTTGCCAAAGATTGAAGGTGAAATGGCTATCTCGGTCGGAGATGATTGAGATGGGTATCCCATGACGAGACACAATTTCATTTATATAAATCTGCGCAAGTCTCTCGGTGTTATAGTTATTTATAATCGGAATAAAATGTGCCGATTTGGTTAATCGATCCACGACTACCCAAATTGCATTATGTCCTCGGGACGTCTTGGGGAGATGTGTCACAAAATCCATCGTGATCTGCTCCCACTTCCATTCATGAATTTCCGGTTGTTGTAACATTCCCGAGGGTTTCTGGTGCTCCGCCTTAACCCTCGCACACGTCGTACACTTGCCGACGTATGTGGCTATATCCTTTTTCATACCCGGCCACCAGTAGAACTCCTTCACATCCTTGTACATCTTATCCGATCCCGGATGTATGGAATATTTTGATTTATGCGCTTCGTCCATGATTAATTCACGAAGGTCATGGAGGGTCGGGATCAAAATCCGATTTTTGAAATAGAGAATTTCGTCCACGCGCTGTTCGAAATTCTTCACGTTACCGTAAAGTCCATCTTTTTCCATTTGTTCCTCTTTCAACGCCTCGCGTTGAGCGACTCAAATCAAATCCGAAAGGTTCGACTGGACTATCATCCCCAACGCTCGCACTCGCAATGGTTTAACCCGATCTTTCCTACTCAAGGCATCGGCTACGACGTTAGCCTTGCCGGGGTGGTAACGGATGTCACAGTCATAATCGCTTAACAACTCGACCCCTCTTTCGTTGAATATGAGACTGCGGTCTCTTATCATCTATAAAATTTGTACATTTGCGTCGTAAAAAGGATTATGAGTTGGGTAATGCTAGAAATTCTTCAATAAACCGCTGGTAATCTCCGGCTAGTCCTAAAAATTGGCGCATTCCTTATGGCGCCTTGGGTGACTGCCAATTTTAATGGTTTCTATCTTATTTGGATCTTTGTGAAATCCTTGTTGCTTTACAACATGACCAAGGAATTATGCCTTCTTTATTCAAAATCACATTTCGAAAACTTCACGTATAGCTCCTCTTGCTTTAACACTTCCACAATTTTCCTTAACCGTCGTTCGTGCTCCTTTTTACGCTGCGAATATATCAAAATATCATCAATGAATGTTATGACAAGTTTGTCAAAATAAAGTTTACCGACTCGGTTCATGAGTTCCGTGAATGCTGCCGGCGCATTTGTTAACCCGAAAGGCATAACTAAGAATTCATAATGGCCGTAGCGAGTCCGAAACGCTGTTGTTGCAACGTCCTCCTCTTGGATTTCTCATTTGGTGATAACTATATCTAAGATCAATATTCTAAAAATAAATCGCCTCTTGCAGTTGATTAAACAGATCATTCACTTCGAAGAAGTGAGGACCTACTCTTGATCGTCACTTTATTCAATTCTCCCTAATCAAAACATATCCTAACACTTCCGTCCTTCATTTCCCAAATAACACTGGTGCACCCCATGGTGACTAACTAGGTCGTATAAAACCTTATCCAATAATTCTTGCATTTCAGTTGGTGTAAGTCGGTAAGATGCTTTAGCAACAGGGCCAGCTTGAGGTATTAAATTGATTCCGAATTTGATATGTCGGGTTGGCGGTAATCCAGGAAGTTCTTCTGGGAAAACTTGTGGAAATTCGCGTACCCCCGGGATATCTTCTGTATGTTTTCTTTTAAATACTTTGGCAAACGCGTTTGTTAAATACACCACGTCTTCTTGTCGTAAATACTATAACATCTCCAAATGAGATTAGAGTGGTAACATAATACCGTACACTTTTCTCTGTATCTAATCGCTTCATCGTCCGAAGGAGAGCTTCTAATCATCTTCTTTTCATAATTGATTTCTGCTTCATGTTGAGTTAGCCAATCCATGCTAACTATTATGTCAAAAATTCTTTGCTTTACTGGTCGTAGGTCAATAAGGAAAGGTTAATCGTTCAGAATAGTAGGACAATTCCGTACAATTTAGTTAACCATTAGGGATTTACCGTTAGCGATCCTACAGTATAGGGTTCTATAGTTTCACTAATCGGTATATTTCCATAGGGTAGGAGGTTAGCAGGAACTAACCTCTATCGACGACCGTAAAAATATCACTGAAGCCCATTGATTTAAAACTACCACGTACTTAATACTACTTTTGGATCATGACGTGCTTCATTTGAATTAGTCACAAAAGCACGGCTCCTTGCTTGATCAGAGGTTGATGCTTGTCATGAGGTTCATCATCCAAGACACCTTGGTTCAACTTTGGGCAATCTCTCTTAAAACGTTCTGTACTGCCACAATCATAGCAAGTACAACTGTTTGGCATAATTTGATTTCTTCGGATGGATTGTTATTGAAGTTGTTGGGTTCGGAGTGGTTGTACATGAATGGGTTGGGGTTGCCGGTTCACATGGCTTCAACTGGTTCTACAAATGGGGCATTACGTCTATCTTTACCACACCCGTGGCCTACTATCACTCGACATTCTTCTTCCTTTATCATTTCTCTTCTTTATTACTCGACGTCTCACCTAACGTCCTTCCAGTCCACTTCCCATAGAGTAAAATATATCAATGCTGGCTTGCGACACAACCCTTTCAAGGTTGCATATTTTACAGGATTGACTATACTCTTTATTGATGGAGTTAGTCCCCAATATTGCGCTCACTTCGCTTAGTTTCAGGAGTAATTAGCCATGTTACCAGACATGACAATTCCTTCAAACGATTAGCGTTTTCTAAGTGATCAGCATACAACATTTCTATCCTCCATAGTTCAGTTTCCAATCTCTGAACTTAATTACTCGAATAAAAGTGCTCTAGCACAAGAATTTTAAATTCCGACCACATCATCTGAGCAAAAATTTTCGATCTATTATTTTGTACCATCGTGTTCCATCACGATACAACATAATCTACCAACATATCTGTTGCATACTTCACTATACAATGTTCTAGACTCTTACCAATATCCTTAACCATTTCGATCTTTTTTATCCACTCGCTAATCTATTCCTCCCTTTACCAACAGTAAACCATTAATAATCCCCTTAACACAACCAATAAACATGTCCTTGATACCGGATTAAATTCATTACGACTATCATTCATGTTTAGTTTATAACTAATACTTGTAGTCATAATAGTATTTGGTGGGACATTATCACTCTTAGTAATAACACTAAGAATTAAAATATTCATAATCATGTGATTGCTCGATCTATAATTCTGTGATCACATTTGCATCAACACTAGCAGTGATCTGTGATACGACGTTCGGTATCATCATCTACTATCTTTGAGCAATCAACTGAATCACATCAATCTCCATCATTGGAGTTACTCTCTTTATGTCATTCTGCCGTACTCATCCCGTACGCAGTAATCAATACTAATCTCACCATATAACTCGTTACCAGCTCAATCATAACAACAGGTACACATACACACCGAATATTATCATACATATTACACATACCAGTATCTAGTATATATGTCCCACAAATATAATAACATATGGACTTAACCTGACGTCGGTTAACTTTTAAATACGCTTCATAACCCTTGTCACCAACTGACATCGAGATCTTTCTCAACAAAGATCAACGTTTAATATGCTTGATTTCAATATCCTTCTGCATATCAGCATAACCGATACCTGCTCACCGTGAGCACCAAACGATTACATACCACGGAGTTATAATATCCGTGTTTTTTCGTATATCTGGCATACACGGCATACCACCTACGAACGAATATCCAACAATGCTATAATGATTCCAACACCTCTTTGTGTATAGGTAATCATTCTATCCGAGTATACATGGGTATAGGCATCTAAAGGATGTAAGGATAACATAGGGAGTTGCAAGGTTCAAGGTAATCGCGCAACATGGGTTGCCTTCAAATATTATTAATTATTATTATGGGAAACTCTATCACTTGCTCAGTCAATGTCCTCAGGCGTTCTAGGTTCGTTGAAATCGGTAATTCTCGATCTGGAGGGGTATGACTCATATGTTTGAGAGTGAGAAATACATATATATATTTCTATATATTATTTTTATCTGCTGATTAATTAACAAATTTATTATTATCATTATTTATTTATTTATTTACCTTAATGGAATAAGAATGGGTTCATGTACGGATCCGTCCGTACGTGAGGGTCGACGGTTCGGGTGAACATCTGGGGTTATTAGGATATACGGTACCGGTGTTGGTAGGGTAAGGGATTCATCAATTTTGGTTGGGAGTGACGGTTACTAGATATTTCTGGTTAATGTCAAACGGGAGATCTAACTTGGTACTATCATAATTATTGCCCGATAAGTCAGACTTATCATCAACCGATGCTCTAGAATCTTCAGCATCCCTGGTACTTCTATTATTTCATCCCCCGGTTCCTTATCCGGGTCCTATTTCTCAATACTTGTACCACAAGATATGCACGTATATATATATACACATTAGCACACATAAATAATATTATATACTTTACACATATGTTGCCATTTTTACCTATCAATGTACCCCGTGACTTCCCCTGAACTCCCTCGTGCGGACAAGTCTGTTATTATGTTCCGGACCATAATAACTCACTTGTCCATCCAAGTTCATCCAGACCTCGTCACTATAAATTATTAGTTGATATTCAGATCCTATAATACTTGAGCTACTGGTTATATTTTAGGTATCTTTTAAAGACATCCTAATTCTTTATAACCAATGGCTCTGATACCAAGTTCTGTAACACCCCGTAACCGCAGCGGAAACGTACACGGGATGCAACAGACACGTCTGATATCAACAGCATTGCTTATAAAGAAAACACCACTACATTAATTTAAACGAATTACATTGTTCCGAGTTTCGTTACCATCTAAGCGTTATCACATAAGTTTTACCGATAGTACATTAACATATTTAATGCAAAATATAGATCCTTAATCTTCCACAAAATAGCACACATCATCAAGCACGTATCACTCATTCCAATTTGGGTGTACCTAGAAAGCATGAAAAGAAAACGGGTCAACTACGAATAGTTGGTGAGTTTCACTAATTTAAATAAACCATAACAAATCATTATAATAATAAAAAATAAGCGATGTAATTATGCTGAGCCCACAAGTGAAAACTCTGTTAGCTCCGAAACATATCAAATAACCCCTGGGGACACTGTTAACCCAGAACACTTCCAATAACCTCTGGGGACTCTGTTAACCCAGAAACATATCAAATAACCCCTGGGGACACTGTTAACCCAGAACACTTCCAATAACCTCTGGGGACTCTATTAACCCAGAAACATATCAAATAACCCCTGGGGACACTGTTAACCCAGAACACTTCCAATAACCTCTGGGGACTCCGTTAACCCAGAAACATATCAAATAACCCCTGGGGACACTGTTAACCCAGAACACTTCCAATAACCTCTGGGGACTCTGTTAACCCAGAAACACTGTTTCGGGCCTTACAATATTAGCAACTCAGACAATTACAATCCAAATACATTACCGTACGATTCCCGTACAACAAACATTATATAAATACATTCATTCCCATGCGATCGGCATGTACTTAAACACTTTGATAAAAACATGCTTTCCGCCCCGGGAAAATATTTAAAACAGTTCAATAAAAAGGGGCTCGTGAAACTCACTTTTTGTGAGCAAAGATGTAATACTGTGCACGGCTACCTGTCCGGATCTGTAATACGATCCCTAAGTCGTTACTACACAATTTCTAATAATATAACTTAAATTCGTGTTAACCGGTGCGTCTGGGGACACTGTTAACCCAGTACCGTACACGATCCGGGGACAATGTTAACCCCGAAACACTTCTCAGGACTTAGATTGTGACATCACTTAGAGTTCTTTAGTCAAAACTACCCTTAGTTTGTTTTTCTCGTTTTGCGTGCCTAGCACGGTTATTCGTCTTTAAGTTTTCAAAGTGAGTTTGGCCACATACGACCCGAAAATAGTTTTTATTGATATTTTAATTAAAGTGGTGAAATTAGAGCTAGGTTTAGACACCCCGTTTGGCCGCGGGGCCCGTTTCCGTCTTTAATTGTAAGGCCCCGTTACCGGTAACCCTACTTTCGTGTTGGATTTACTCATAAACACAGTTCTAAATATCAGAGTTAATTAAAACATTTATGCGGAATATAAAACTTTCATAAAACATTACAATATTTCATAACTTGTCTCAAAACATCCTTTGTCTTTCACATTAAAACATTAAAATTAAAACATCGTAAGTCTTCATATGCCAGGCTCTTATTCTTCTGCCATGTGTCCCCGCTCAGGCCAGCTGTCTCATCCTACTCACCTGCGTGCATACTAAAAGTCAGCTACGCTGAGTGAGTTCTAGTTAATCACATAATCATACAATACATTCTTTACACTTCATACTTAACCTCTTAACTTTCTTTCATACACACTTAAGTGCTTTTACTTTCATTTTTACCTTCATACTTTCTTTACATACATAATCATACGTTTTAAAGAGCCTTTCGCCCTATAACCTCACAGATATTATAAGGGTCTGGTCCCTAGTTTTCGAATATTATAAGGGTTTGATTCCCTAACATCACAGATATTATAAGGGTCTGGTCCCTACCATCACAGATATTATAAGGGTCTGGTCCCTAGTTTTCGAATATTAGAAGGGTTCGATTCCCTAACATCACAGTTATTATAAGGGTCTGGTCCCTAGTTTTCGAATATTAGTAGGGTTCGATTCCCTCTTCATTCCATACATTATAACCCGAGTATTTTTAGGGCTCGGTACCCTTTTCGTAACCATACAACCATACATCATACCTCGAGTATTATTAGGGCTCGGTACCCCTTTTCGTAACCATACGACCATACATCATTATTTCCATCTTTTATTATCTCTATCACGTTCATACGCATAAGCATTCATATTATACTTACCTTATACATAGCATTACAACCTGACAGTACGTGCAATATCCGAAGATCGTTCACGTACCATCAAGCAATCATTCTTACATAACACATATATCACATAGGGCATACACTTATCACTTAGGATAAATGTATTAACAACACATCAAGTATGCACACAGCCCCGAAAACATAACAAGGAATGGGGCTAGAAACTCACCTGGACACGGTTACGTTCACCGTTAATCGTAATTCCTTTCTTCAGTTGTGCACGGCTGACTGTATAACAAGTATACGTATTAATTAACTATCACTTCTCATAATGTATTTCTATCTTTATATGACCCACAACGAACGGGGGTCCGGGGGCAGCGCCCCTGGCAGCGGGGTCTAGGGGCGGCAGCCCCTAGCAGGGTCCAAGGGGCAGAGCCCCTGGCTGGGGTCGAGCTGCCCGGTCAACTTGGAAAAATTTTATTTCCATTAACTGTCTTAACACATTTTTCATTAGATTTTTAGTTTATTTCCTAATCGAACTTGGCTTTAGGCGAAGTTAAACCTTAGGCGAACTTAGCTTTAGGCGAAGTTAAACCTTAGGCGAACTTAGCTTTAGGCGAAGTTAAACCTTAGGCGAACTTAGCTTTAGGCGAAGTTGTCATCAGGCGAACTTGGCTTTAGGTGAAGTTGTCATCAGGCGAACTTGGCCTCAGGCGAAGTTGTCATCAGGCGAACTTGGCCTCAGGCGAAGTTGTCATCAGGCGAACTTGGCCTCAGGCGAAGTTATCATCAGGCGAACTTAACTTTACAGCGAAGTTGCCATCAGGCGAACTTAGCTTGCAGGCGAAGTTCATCAGGCGAACTTAGCTTGCAGGCGAAGTTCGTTGCTTTGAAGGCGAAGTTGCCCAGATGAAGGCGAAGTTGCCCAGACAGCCGCTGTTTTAGCTTCTGATCGGCATTTCGAGCGATTTTAACACCCTTGCTATGGTTCAATATCACCCACTACGCTACCCGGCCATTTTCGGTCGTTTATACACTAAAAAGCTTGGATCTTTAAACTTTAAAGATCAAGAACCATACCTTTTTGGGCTTGTTTGGATCTCATTTACTTGCTTAATCACAACCAACCGCTCTCTCTTTCTCGGACCTCGCTCTCCCTCTCCTCGGCTGCCGCTGGCGGTTGTAGGTGGTGTGTATGTTATGGAGTGTTTTTAGGAAAATGATGGAAATGAAGGTATTTTGGGGTTTTGGGGGTATTTATATCCCTGAAATCCCATTCTCATTTAACCCATCTCAATTAATCCAAGTCCAAGACCCGCTCCTTACCCGATATTAATTAATTACGCGAAATCACTAAACATAACTTCCTTTATTCATCATTAAAATGTTAGGATGTTACAAGTCTCCCCTCCTTAAAGAGGTTTCGTCCCCGAAACCTAACTATTACATAAACAAACTAGGGTAAAACTTGCGCATCTCATCCTCGGCTTCCCAAGTAGCATCTGATCCCTTGCGGTGTTTCCATATCACTTTTACCAAGGGTATAATCTTGTGACGAAGCTGCTTCTCCTTGCGATCAACGATCTCTATCGGTTGCTCGATGTAGTTCAATTGTTCATCAACCTCAATGTCCATTAATGGCACGTGAGACGTGTCATAAGCTAGACACTTCCTCAGATGAGAAGCATGGAAGGTTGAATGAATTCATTCTAACTCATCGGGTAAATCCAGTTTATAAGCTACTTCACCCACACGACCTACAATCTTGAACGGTCCAATGTACCTCGGACTCAACTTTCCTCTTTTCCTAAAACGGATAATCCCCTTCCAAGGAGAGACCTTGAGCATTACATAGTCACCTACATTAAACTCTATTGGTCATCTCCGCTTATCTGCATAAGACTTTTGTCTGTCTTGCGCGGCTTTCAATCTTGCTTTGATCAGATCGAACTTTGAAGACGTTTCCTAAACCACTTCTAGGCTTCACATTTCTTTCTGACCAATCTCACCCCAACACACCGGGGTTCTACATCGTCTACCGTAAAGCATCTCAAACGGTGGCATACCAATACTTGAATGGTAACTGTTGTTATAGGAGAACTCTGCCAAATGCAGATGATCATCCCAACTTCCACCAAAATCTAAAACACAAGCACGTAGCATATCCTCAGGGGTTTGGATCGTCCTTTCAGACTGTCCATCAGTTTGAGGATGATACGCCGTACCGATGTTCAACCTCGTCCCCATAGCTTCATGGAATTTCTTCCAGAACCTCGAAGTAAACCGGGTATCTCTATCGGACACGATCGATAACGGTACTCCATGCTTGGTTACAACTTCTCTGATGAACAAGCTTGCTAACGTTTCTGACGAGATGGCCTCTCGTATGGGCAGAAAGTGAGCACTCTTGGTCAAGCGGTCCACAATCACCCAGATGGTATCATGTTGCTTAGCTGTACGAGGTAGCTTAGTTATGAAGTCCATGGTGATGTGTTCCCATTTCCACTCAGGTATCTCTAGCGGTTGCATTTTCCCATAAGGCTTTTGGTGTTCGGCTTTGACTTGTAAGCAAGTTAAGCACTTACCAACATAATCCACTACATCGTTCTTCATTCCTGGCCACCAGTAATCTCTTTTCAAGTCTTGGTACATCTTTGTAGCTCCGGGATGGATTGAGTACCTTGACTTATGAGCTTCATCTAAGATTCGACTTCTAAGATCACCATGGCGTGGGATCGACATACGGTCGAACCGAGTTTTAACTCCATGAGTGTTTTCCATCAACCCATCTTGCTGGCCATAAATCCTTTCTTTCTTTACTAACCCTTCGTCTACTAACACTTCTGACTGCACTTTGATGATTTCTTCAAAAAGACTTGAGTTCATGATTAACTTGTATGACTTCACTGCTGCAAGGACTTCCTCATTCTTACGACTTAGCGCATCAGTGCCACGTTAGCTTTACCGGGGTAATACTTAATCTCACAGTCGTAATCCTTTATCAATTCTAACCATCTTCTCTGCCTCATGTTCAATTCTTTCTGCTCGAAGAAGTACTTTAAACTCTTATGATCTGTATAGATAGTGCACTTAGTACCGTACAGATAATGCCTCCATATCTTAAGAGCATGAACTACAGCCGCTAACTCCAAATCGTGCGTCGGATAAGTATTCTCATGGACCTTCAACTGGCTAGACGCGTAGGCTATCACCTTCCCTCGTTGCATCAACACGCAACCTAACCCTTGATGCGAGGCATCAGCACAAACAACGAAATCCTCGTCGCCATCGGGTAAAGTAAGGATTGGAGCTTGCGTGAGTCTCTTCTTCAATTCTTCAAAGGCTTCCTCCTGAAACTTCCCCCAACTGAATACTATCGACTTTCGGGTCATACCGGTCAGAAGTGCGGCTATCTTGGAGAAGCCTTCGTTGAATCTCCTATAGTAGCCAGCTAACCCTAGGAAGCTTCGTATATCAGTCGGATTCTGCGGAGTCTTCCAATTCGTTATCGCTTCAATCTTAGCTGGGTCCACGGTAACTCCTTCCGGATTATTCACGTGACCTAAAAATTGCACTTCTCTTAACCAGAACGCGCACTTCGAAAACTTGGCATACAACTTCTCTTTCTTCAGAGTCTCCAATACCTCTCTCAGATGCTCAGCATGTTCAGACTCGTTCTTTGAATAAATCAATATATCGTCAATGAAGACGATAACCGACTTATCCAACATCGGTCGACACACCCTATTCATCATGTTCATAAATGCTGCAGGAGCATTGGTTAGACCAAATGACATTACGAGGAACTCGTAGTGTCCATACCGCGTTCGGAACGCTGTCTTAGGGATGTCTGCCTCCTTCACCTTCAGCTGATGGTAGCCTGATCTGAGATCTATTCGTGAGAACCAACTTGAACCTTGAAGTTGGTCAAACAGATCATCAATCCTTTGCAACGGATACCTATTATTTACCGTGAGCTTATTCAACTCACGATAGTCTATGCACATTCTCATACTTCCATCCTTCTTTTTCACGAACAACACTGGTGAGCCCCACGGGGAAACACTCGGTCTTATGAAACCTTTGTCGAGGAGTTCTTGCAGTTGTGGCATCAATTCTTTCATCTCGGACGGTGCTAGACGGTAAGGCGCTTTCGCGACAGGTTGGGCTCCTGGTATTAAATCTATCTGAAATTCTATCTCTCGCTCCGGCGGCAACCCCGAAAGATCCTCAGGGAATACTTCTGGGTAGTCGCGTACAATAGGAACATCTTTCATTTCTTTCGTCTCGGCCGCAGCGTTGACGACACACGCCAGGTAGGCACGACACCCTCGCCTTAGTAAACCGTCGGCTTTTATCATCGAAATGACATTAAGCCCAGAACTTTCCTTATCACCATAAACCGTTACCGCACTACCATCCAATGAATTTAACCTTATCATCTTACTCTTACATCCTATCTGAGCCTCAAACTCAGACAACCAATCCATACCCAAAACCACATCGAACCCTCCCAAGGTCATAACGTACAAGGTAACCGGGAACTCATGTCCTTCCAATTCTATCTTACAGTTCTTAACCATTTTTGTTATTTTAACCGAAGTGTCACTGGCGGTTTCTACTACAAAAGTTTCAGACACTCGGCAACATTTCATTTTAGCTAGTTTACTAAATGGTGTGGCTACGAAACTTTTGTTTGCGCCCGAATCAAATAATACAGAAGCGGGGTCTAGGGGCGGCAGCCCCTAGCAGGGTCCAAGGGGCAGAGTCCCTGGCTGGGGTCGAGCTGCCAGGTCAACTTGGAAAAATTTTATTTCCATTAACTGTCTTAACACATTTTTCATTAGATTTTTAGTTTACTTCCTAATCGAACTTGGCTTTAGGCGAAGTTAAACCTTAGGAGAACTTAGCTTTAGGCGAAGTTAAACCTTAGGCGAACTTAGCTTTAGGCGAAGTTAAACCTTAGGCGAACTTAGCTTTAGGCGAAGTTGTCATCAGGCGAACTTGGCCTCAGGCGAAGTTGTCATCAGGCGAACTTGGCCTCAGGCGAAGTTGTCATCAGGCGAACTTGGCCTCAGGCGAAGTTATCATCAGGCGAACTTAACTTTACAGCGAAGTTGCCATCAGGCGAACTTAGCGTGCAGGCGAAGTTCATCAGGCGAACTTAGCTTGCAGGCGAAGTTCGTTGCTTTGAAGGCGAAGTTGCCCAGATGAAGGCGAAGTTGCCCAGACAGCCGCTGTTTTAGCTTCTGATCGGCATTTCGAGCGATTTTAACACCCTTGCTATGGTTCAATATCACCCACTACGCTACCCGGCCATTTTCGGTCGTTTATACACTAAAAAGCTTGGATCTTTAAACTTCAAAGATCAAGAACCATACCTTTTTGGGCTTGTTTGGATCTCGTTTACTTGCTTAATCACAACCAACCGCTCTCTCTTTCTCGGACCTCGCTCTCCCTCTCCTCGGCTGCCGCCGGCGGTTGTAGGTGGTGTGTATGTTATGGAGTGTTTTTAGGAAAATGATGGAAATGAAGGTATTTTGGGGTTTTGGGGGTATTTATATCCCTGAAATCCCATTCTCATTTAACCCATCTCAATTAATCCAAGTCCAAGACCCGCTCCTTACCCGATATTAATTAATTACGCGAAATCACTAAATATAACTTCCTTTATTCATCATTAAAATTTTAAGATGTTACATTAATATACCGGAAACGACTAAATCGGGTAAAATTACCCAAATCATCCGAATTATTTTCGGATGATTTATTTTTACTTGATTAACTTAGTTTCATGAAAATAGTCCATTTTTATGGTTTTTATACACCAGTCAGCTCGCTTAGGAGAACTTTGCCGGTATACGCGTTTTAAGCTTCAAAAGTTTGTTTTTAAGTTCCATTTAGCACAAATAAATATCCGTTTAGTCTCGGATCTTGAAATTTTGCACAATTCAGTTTTTGACAGTAAGGAATTTTATAAAAATATTTCCAGATTTAATCTCTATATTTAACATTTATTTATCTATTTTTAAACGTCATTTAAACACCAAATATGTCGAAAATACCAAATTACCTTAGAAAAATCCCAAATTTTTCTGGGATGACCCCTGCCATCCACATAGTCCCCTGTAATTTTTCCAGAACCAAAATCTCATTTTTCATGCCATTTTCACCAAACCGAGCTAGAACGCCCTAGAACTCGTTTTACCGAAAAGCCTACTTAGACTTCTCCAATGGACCTGAAATTTTGTGTGTGACTTTTATATGTTATAAAAAGAGTATCTGAATGTTTCCAAAATTTTTCATGATGTTTAGCTATTTTTCACCATTTTTAGCCAAAACCGAGCATTAAATTCACCAAATATTCATCCTTTATCCAAAAATTACCAAAATTTCACAGATCTCATATTTTCATGTTTAGATCATCTCTGTGAAATTTCATGACTCAACTCTAAGTCTACCACAATCTGTCCAAATCTTACAAATCATACGAAAAACTGAACTACCTTGTGTTTCTAGCTTTAGATCGCAAAGATCTTGCTTTCTAGCCTTTGCTAGCAACTAGCTACAACACCTACAAGCACAACACCACACCAAGCAAGTCATACCCACAATCAAGCCATTTCTTTCATGGTTTCGGTTAAGACATCAAAACAAAGATTTTAACGGTAAAAATTCGTTTTTGACTCTTTTAACTCCTTTCTTGGACCAAGATCCCTTGTATAACTTGTATACATCACTTGATCATGCAAGAATCGGTTTCATCTCTGGTTTTCACCCATTTTTCACTTGAAACCTCATTTTCTTGTAAATGACTCGAGAAAAGACGATGAACACGACTATAATCCGATCTTTACCTCGGTTTCTTGGTATAAATCAAAGGAGGTTGGATGAATGTTGAGGAGTGCTGAGAGAATTGTGGAGTTAGGATGTTAGAAAAAAGAAAATGAAGTGTGTGTGTGTGACTATGGACCGATCGGTCCTAGTATGGTGTGGGGTGGGGCCCACATCTCAAACCTTGGCCACACATTCGAATTGTGTAATCCGGATAATGTTGTGGATAATTTGGTTCAGTTCGTTTTTCGGTTAAACGTTTAATCCCGCTCAAAACGAGGCCAAAACGGTCGTTTTTCGGCTTAAAACTTAAATTTATATAAAACCGATTTAAAAACTTTAAAAACTTAAACCATGACATTTATTGACTTAAAACATCATATTGTCGGTAATTGTGCATCTTTTTCGGCTTGATCGATCGTCTCTTGCTTGGTTTGATGTTAAAGGTTTCGTTTATCGTACCGACGTACTAATAAATCGAAATCCTTTTTCTGTGCTATAATTCACTTGTCCCGAAGCTTTAATACTTCGTACACATCACTAAACATTATTCATTTCGTCTATAATGTAATCCCCGATTCGTTCGGGTTTCAATAACCGTTCATCGATTAATCGTAATTTCAATACGACTAGCTGTATATTCGAGTATAATTCGTACTGTGAATCTTATATACTCGTATAAACACATTATAATTCATATATTCAGTATTAAATAACACGTAAATAGTATATTCCGGCTAGGGTATACCTGAATTTGCCGGACTCGTTACAGATATCTTTCTGGAGAATTTTGGCAATCATATTTTTTTGAGAAATTTTGGCGGGAAAATGAGTTTAATCATTTTAATTACTAAATGGATTCTCCACAACTTATCTCAATGTTTGGAAATACTCTTGATCAGTCTGCTCCCTCACAAGTAGTATATAAAAATTCATCTGAGATAAGTTTTAAACCATGTTCTTTAAATTGTGGTGAAAAAATAGAAATGTATAATCTCCATTTCGATAACCTAACTAGAGATATGGAAATAATAAAATCAGAAAATTTTAGACTTAGAAAGAATGAAAAGGGTTTTCTAGACAAAATAGAAGCTCAGAACAAGGATATTAAAAAACTTAGGTCTGATCTTAGTATAAAAGGTTGTCACTATCTAGATGTCCAACAAGAAATTGCTGAGTTAACTGCTCAACTGGAACCTTCCAAGTTAGAAATCTTAAATCAAACTAATAAGTTTGAAAGGGCTGAACTAGATTTTAAAAAATTCGAGTGTTCTAGTAAAGTTGTCAAGTCAATGATTGAAAATCAATTATGGTGGAAAGAAAACGAAGGTGAGGGTATAGGATATAGTCAAGTACCCCCACCATACAATGACAACTATACTAGTCTTCCTCTTACCAAAGAGCAGGAAGAAAAGATAAAAGACATGATGTATGGTAAACAGGCTAAATATGAAATTGTTGGATCCTCATCCCTAGAGGAAATCAAGCCTGTTTTTAAATATGTGAACAATTTTGATGCTTCTAGTTCATGTGCAGATATAGTAAATGATGTTTCTTCTGATAGTAAAGGGGTTCAGGCTAGTGAAATTGAATCTTATCCTAACGTGCCATCAAACTCAGATGGCCTCACAACACAGAATTGTACTAATAAAAATACACAGAGTTGTGGCAACAAAGGGAAGACACATAAGAAATCAGCACAACAAGGACAGTCTCGTCTTCATAGATCCTCCGGATCTCCATGTGTTGATAAATCAGTGGGTGATATTTATATTAAGAGGCAAACATGTTACCACTGTGGTACGCCAGGGCATATAGCCAGAAATTGTGTTCATCGTCTATTTGTTCCCCATTACAAGCAAAATCAGAAGGCTGCACCAAGGGGCAAGAAGAATGGAAAAACCCTTCATAAGAAGGAATTCCAAAATGAGGCTAGTGCTTGCGTTGATATTAGAAGACGGATAATGGCGTCTTTCGTCTGCGGGAACAACGGGCATTTGGCAAACGAGTGTTACTACCGTGCAGTTAATAGACAAGCTCCTCAGGTGAAAGGTAACAAGTTTCAACCGAATCTAGTGGTTAAACAAAATGCTTATTTTAGAAAACCATGAGTATCTATACAACAGGTCAAAGATACTCAAGGATTCAAAGTTAATATGACAGGTCTGCACTCAAATGATTTAGAAACTGTTAAAAGAAAATTAAATTTTCAAAAATCAAAGAATGTTGAGAGTTCTAAGAATTCGAATTCGAATTGCTCCACTCCAAAGTCTATTCTATCAAATTTCACTAAACCAAGACAAATTTGGAAACTTAAACTCAACAAACAGAATCTGTATTAACAAATGATTTTGTTAAAGATGGGAAAGATATGAGTTGGCAAGAGGTCACATATGTTGATGCTCAAGGGAACCCCAAGACATTTATGACTTGGGTTCCTATGTCTAACTGATCCAGCTATGCGTGTAGGAACAACCACGAATTCATTGTTTATTAAATGGGTTGTTCCAGGCACATGACAGGGAAAATATCCATTGTTTTTAAATCTTTAAACCTTAAAATGGATTATTTGTTACCTGGACGGGAATTTAGGATGATAGAACATTTTTAATCTGCTCTCTAAGTGTGCATGAACAAATCAGGGAATACATTGCATATTAAAAGGGTTGTTCCAGACATTCAACTCGCTAGGATGCAGAATCTCAAAACAAGCTTAGTCCTAGGGGGTGATTCTCACAAATGGAAAGATGGTGTCTTAAAGATAAAAGGTAACTGTATCACTTTGGTATGAAAGATTGATCATTTAAAAAGATTTTAAAATTTTAAATTTTTAAAAGATACAAAAATATGTTTCTGTATTGTTTTTCAAGTATAGTGTATTTTGTTTCTCAAAAATGAGAAAATGACTTGAACGTACATGAGAAATGATAGTACATCAGTTGGCTGACTATCACACTTCATTTTTTATTAAATACTTCGTTTCGACGATTGAGTCTTTTTGTGGTTAAATTTGTACATAAAAATTTTTGCACAAATTTAGGGGGAGAAATTTAAAAAATTCAAAAAGAGTGTGTGTGTGTGTGTGCGTTTAATAATAAAAAAATTCTATGTCTTTCAAACTTCACACTCGCTTTAAATTATGTCGGTTGCTCAAGTTTGAAGAACATATACTTGTATATGTTTGGTCCGGTGATCTACTTGTAGATTCACAGGATATCCATTTATCTAAGGACTGAAAGCATCTGGGCGTTTGTAATGTGTTTCTGTGTTTTGAATTCTTTCACTTAAAATTATGTCGGTAATTCCAAGTTGGAGGGACACGTATTCTCATATGTGTTTTGGTCCTGTTAACCACTATTGGTTATACAAGATAGCCATTTACCTGAAAATTGAAGAGTGACCGGGGTAACTGAGTTTTTAACATGTTTGTCTTCTGTAATTTTATGGGAAGTGATATTACTATTCAGTTAACAGCTTTTTAGAAGCTTTAAAATATTTTCAAATGAAAATTGATCCAACCTTTGGAAAGTGTTAAATAAATTGTTTCTGTGTGCCTAACAGGTGAAGTTATTAAGCTGAAAAGGCTCTAGAACAGTTATTGATTTGTATGGTAGCTTTCCATGATGCGTAAAAGTTGAAGTGATATAAACTAAATATGCTAAACTTACCGTGGAGAGTCATTTTGAAGAAATGTGCATGTCTCCATATACATCTCTCCGAATGATGGGCAGAAAAACAATTACCCAGTCATACATGAGCCCATTAGTGTCTTGATCTCCAAAAATATTGTGCTATCATGTTTATTATTAAATAAAAAAGGGAAAAAAAAGGGAAAAGAAGAAAAAAAAGGAAAAGAGGAACAAAAATAATAAAAAAACTTATTATGAGTATGTATATAATTTGTGCTGTTAAAAACTTGGTATTTCAAAAGTTTAAAGGGTCAAACTAGAACTACAGAGATGGGGGCACACAAGTAAGTCCTGTCATGTCTCGAATGAAAGGCTTGTCAGTTTACTGACATTAAGTCCAACGTTCAACCTTAAAGCTTGAATTTGCTTTTATATAAAATCTTTTGATCAAGCACTAGGGGGTTGGAGTCAAATTGGGGTGATCTGGGGAAAGCCAAATACGCCTTGAGAAGAGATAGGAGGCATCACAGGTCCATGAGTGATGTCCATCTAAGCTTTATCCCGAACTGAACCTAATTCATATCACTGATGCAATGAAAATCATGCTAAGTTCGTTATACCTCCTATCAACCTGTCTCTTTATGTCATAATAACGCTGAACATGAATCCTTATGACAACACTTTAAACAATATGATTCCATGTTCGGATCTTTTCATAAAAGGCGGCATTTTTATCAAAAACTGAAATTTGATCCCAAATTTTTGCTAAATTACAAGAAGACTGGATGATTAATTTTTTTTTATTTGTTGTTTTTGTTTTATTTCATTTATTTTTACTTCTTGATTACTCCTGTCGAAACAAATGGGTTAAGAAATTGTTTTGAAGTTATCAGCTCATGAAATCTGATATCGGTTATTGTGTTATAGTTGGTTTAGCTGGTATGATCTCATTTCAAGTCTTTTCAAGAAAATCATAAAAAATTAAAAATAAAAATTCAAAAATATGTCTGTCTTATTTTGTTTTATTTAATTGTATTCAAAATATTTTGGTTGATCTTTCTATCAAAGTTGATTGTTCTTTCAAGACTGATTTCTTGCAACGGAAGCATATGAAGTATCCGAGATTCAATTTGGATGATGCTGTCAAAAAGGGGGAGATGATTGATTATTGGATGAAGATGCTGAAGTTGCTGATCACTGAAGTTGATGATTATGTTCAAGTAAAGATTCTGAAGATCTTGAAAGCATCAGTCTAAGGGCAAGATTGTTGGGTCATAAATTGGTTAGACTGACGCATATCAAAAGGCCACGACATTTTCAAGACTAAAGTGATGTAAACGAAGACGAGTTGAAGAATTACATTGGTGTAATACCGAAATCCCAATGGATTTCAGTTAGTTTTACTTGAAATAAACAAGAATAAAGCTATAAACCAAGGGGGAGATTGTTGGGCCAAGTTTATATGGTTTGTACTTAATATAGTTACTTTGGGCTTGGGGTGTGGGTTCTATGTAAACCGAGAACACACTTGTGTTCTCGATGGGCTTTTCTTGTTGGGCTAGGGTGTTGGTCTCCCTATATATAGATCATATGGTGTATAGGGTTAAGGTTGTTCATTCCTAAGTATTTGTGATCAAGTATTGTAAGTGCTTAAGCACCCGACGTATTTATCAATATACGTGTGTTTTGAAGCAACTCCATGTTAATTTATCTTGTCAACTCGTGTTCTTGAATCACCGTGTATAGGTATTCCGAACCTATACTTGTTCTGTTGATATCATATTGTAGTGATCCAGATTCGGGACTTACAATTTCCATTCAAATCAATTTCTTTCCTTTGTGAAAAGTGTTGGGTTTTAACAAGATTATCAAAGTCATATAAACCCATTTATATGAAAAACGCCGGGGATAATAAATTTTTAAATCAGGTTAGTTTGATTAATATAAAACCGATTTTATATAGATAAACCCAATGCCCGGATCCATATACGATAATACATGTTATCAAAGCAACCATAGGGTGTTTGAGCATACTACCTTCCAAGATGAAACTTGAAGAAGAGTATAATCTTGAATGGATAGTCTTCAAAGGAAAAGATCCTCAAGCTTGTATAATAATAAAGCACCCTTGATATGCTAGGATTTGACACTTGAAAACTCCTTCTTGTTCTTCCTTGTTCTTGGCCGAAATTATCAAGAAGAAAAGGGAGTTTACTTGCAATTTTTGGTGTGTGTGAGAGAGAGAGAGAGAAGATGCAACATTTGGACACTTCTCTTGGCCAATCAATCCTCTTTCATGTTCTTGAAAGAGTGTATTTAATAAATAGATGAGAGAGAAAAATATTTCCTCCTAAATATTTTAAACCGTTTCAAATTAATTACCTGTGTTATATATTTGTTACATAATAATAATAATAAAATGTAACATAACATATTGTACATAACATGCATCATTTTATTTAACCAACTTAAATAACATTATAAAATATCTTCTCTCATGACATAAATTATCCATATAATTTATTTACCACCCAAGTGCAAATATTTAGAAACCCATTTTTTAAATGTCATAAGTGTTGATATTTATTTATTAGATCATATCTTAAAATAAATATCGTGGGTGTTTGTCTAGCTTGTTATTGGGTATGACCCGACTTGGATCATAACGTACTAGCCACATCTACTCTAATATATGTCTTGGGCAGACCGATTCCAACAAAAATATCTCAACATGGGATCATATTGATTAAGTCACCTTTAAATACTTCATTCTCAACATTATTGTGACTGATCAGGCAGATTAGTAGCAGGTCTAAACTTACCATGAATTTTGTTGCCTTGGTGATATGCTTAAAGTTCAATTAATTTGTATAAAACAAAAATGGATAACACATATTCTGCTATGATGTCCCATGTCTCTTATCAAAGCTTATTTGGCTTTTCCCAGATCACCCCAAATTGACTCCGACCCCTTAATATTTGGTCAAAATATTTTTCATGATAGAGCATTTAAATTTATTTGATATTTCTTTTCAAAACTTCAAACATATGTGAGGTTGAACGTTGGACTTACTTGCCACGTAGTTTGGAGCTACAGGCCTTTCATTCGAGATGTGACAATACTTACTTTTATGCCCCCATCTCTGTAGTTTTATAATTAACCCTCATGTTTGGATTTTCTTTCAAAATTTGTGAACATTTATCAACTTTTGGTTGAATAAAGATAAGAATTTTGTTCACATTTTTTCTTTGTCATGTTCATATGATGATTCAATTTTTGGTGACCAAATACCAACAGGCTCATGTATAATTGGGTATTCACTTTTCTGCCTACCATTTGGAGAGATTTATCTTGTAACATGCATATTCAACAATGTATCTCCGCATTAAGCTTAGCATTTTCATTATGTTTATATCACCTCAGTTTTTACACATCATGGAAAGCAACCATACATACTAATGGCTGCACTAATACTCTTTTTAGCCTATTAAATCAATATGATTAGCATAAATAATCAATGTACTATCATTTCCCAAGGGGTTGGATTAAATTTCACCTAAAACCCTTTGTTGAGCTTCTACAAAGTTTTAACTGAATAGTCTTATCATATCTCAACACCATAACAACTTGCTATGTTTTTGTCAAAAACATTTTCTTGGAAATACTTCTTTTGCAAAGTATTCATTTGAGCATACAAGTTTGACACAAAAACTCAATTTTGACTCAAGCATTTTGCAACATATTTAAGAATAATCAAATCATTAATGACACAATAAAAACAAGCAGACTTAACATAATATACATCCAAGACAGATTATGCAACGCCTATCCTATCCTAACTACATCATCATTTTCAGATTATCCACAATCAAAACATCAACTAAGCACATAGAGTCATCATTTCAAAGAAATTGCAAACAAACTCATCCTGATGTCACACACACACATTTACTGAAATCAAATATAAGCATCATAGACACTTAGATGCATAGATTGTCATTCATAGAACATAATCAAATAACATTCACATTGACAAACACATTAACACAACTTTCACTCACAAGACCATAAAGAAAATAAATTAGCACAGTGAGCACACATTATCAATCAAACCTCATCAGAGTTGACCATTCCCAAAGATTTCAATAGAAAGTGGAATATGGTTTTATCAAATGGCTTGGTGAATAGGTCAGCCATATTGTCACATGTATCAACTCTTTTCATTTCAATCAGTCATTTCTCATTACAATCTCTAATAAAGTGATGCCTGATTTCAATGTGCATGGTCTTAGAGTGTTTGGCTGGATTCCTAACAATGAACAAAGCATCAGTATTGTCAATAAAGATAGAGTTGTTTAAGAAATTCAAACCATAATCCAGTAGTTGATTTTGAATCCAGAGGACGTGTGCATAGCAGGCAGATGCAGGATTATACTCAGCTTCAGTAATTGAGATGGACACTGTAGTTTGCTTCTTGCATTGCCAAGACACCAGCCTGTCTCCCAGAAATTGACAACCTCCAGATGAGGACTTCCTACTCATGTTGCAGCCATCATAGTCACTGTCAGTATAAGCAATCAGATCAAAAGAATTGTTCTTTGGATACCATATCCCCAAATCAGGTTTCCCTTTCAAGGATCTAAAAATCCTCTTGACAGCAGTCATATGAGACATCTTTGGACATGATTGGAATCTTGCACTAACACAGAAAACAAACATAATGTCTCTCCTTGAAGTAGTCAGATACATTAGAGATCCAGTATTTTCTTTGTACTCATGTTCATAAACAGATCCCCCTCCCCCCCTTTCATCTGCAATCATCTTTCCATTGGTGTCCATTGAAGTTGAAGCAGTCTTGATATCATGACATTTGAACTTGTTCAGAATGTCCTGCATATACTTTGATTGACAAATGAATATGCCATCCTTAATTTGTTGAACTTGCAAACCCAGAAAGAAATTCAATTCACCCATGGAGCTCATGCAATATTTGGACTTCATTACTTCTTCAAATTCCAAGCACATTTGTTCATTTGTAGAACCAAAGATGATATTGTCTACATACACTTCTAGAAGGAGTAAATCTCTTACTCTTTCCTTGTAGAAGATGATCTTATCAATGGCTCCCCTTTGAAAACCATTCACAAGAAAGTGGTTTGATAATTTATCATACCAAGCTCTTAGAGCTTGATATAAACCATATAGAGCTTTATTCAATTTATATACTCTATTTGGAAAATCAGGGTCCTCAAAATCTGGAGGTTGAGTCACATACACCTCCTCTTCAATCTCTCCATTCAAGAAAGCAGATTTAACATCCAATTGAAAGAATTTTATATTCATTGAAGCAACATAAGATAAGAAGATTCTGATTTCTTCTAGCCTTGTTACTGGTGCAAACACTTCCTCAAAGTCAATACCTTCCTCTTGTAAGCATCCTAGCACAACTAGTCTTGCTTTGTTCTTTATAACTATCCCTCTCTCATCCCTTTTGTTTCTGAAAACCAATTTGGTTCCAATGGATACTTGTTTCTTGGCTTATCTACAAGTTATCACACATGCAGATCTCTGAATTGAGCTAACTCCTCTTGCATTGCTTCTACCTAACTATTGTCTTTTAATGCTTGAGCAATGTTCTTGGGTTCAACTTGTGATAGGAAGAAGGAGTACAAACAGATGTTTGCAGATTCAGATACACTTCTTGTAACTCTTTCATTAATGTCCCCAATGATGTTTTCAGGTGGATGATTTCTTTCAACTTAGGAAGTTTGCACAATTAAATAAGTAAACACATTTGAATAAAGATTTGTATCATTGAGGTCAGGTTCATCAATGATCAAATCTGTAGTTTCATCACGGAATTCAGAAGATGCAACATTATTTCCAATGTTCAAGTTTTGAAATGATGTTTCAAATCTTGCTTCTCTGTTTGCTTGTTCTTGACTCTGATCTTGTTGGTTGCTATGACCTACCTCATTTATGCATCATCATCTTGAACCTCTTGGTTGTCTTGGATAACATGCTCTTGATCTTGATCATGGTCTTGAACTTTTTCAGTTTCAGCATTTGAGGCATCCTTAATGAATGAATATTCTGTCTTTTTACCAGCAACCTTGGAACATAGCTTGTTCAAATCAATTTTCTTTTCAGAATTTTCTACATGAACACTTGTCTTGAAAAAAGTTTCATCAAAGTCTTCAGGGTAAATCATGAAAGACTTGATTAATTTCTCAAGGTCAAATAGCCATGATGCTCCATCCACAGTATTAAAATGTAGATTCTCAATAAATATCACATCAGAAGACTCAATCAAACTCAAATGATCTTTATCATAGACTCTATATGCTTTTGAGTGTGTTGAATACCCAACAAAGAAACAATTCAAGGATTTTGATTGAAACTTGATGTAGGGCTTCCTTTTGAACAAAATCTCATAAGGTGTTTTGTTATGACTTTTTTTGAGAAGAACCCTGTTTTGAACATAGCAGGCTGTATTAATGGCTTCTACCCAAAAGGTTACAGGTAGATAAGCATATGCTAACATGGTCCTTGCAGCCTCAATGGGTGTTCTGTTTCTTCTCTCTGCAACTCCATTTTGTTCAGGAGTTCTAGGGGCACTGAATTGTTGTAGTATTCCTTTTGAATTACAAAACTCATCCATTATCCCATTTTTGAACTCAGTTCCAGTGTCACTTCTCATAACTTTCACCCTTACATCCAACGGATCCTCAATCCTTGTCACACAACTTTTGATAACTTCAGCAGCCTCATCCTTGGAATTCAGCTAATAAACCCAAGTATATCTTGAGAAATCATCAAGTATCACCAAGCAATACCTTTTCTTCCTTATACAAGGAACACTCACAGGAGCTAATAGATCCATATGAAGCATTTCTAGTTCACAAGTTTATCTTTGTCTGATGACTTGTGCTGCTTACCCTTTTGACATGAAATGCATTTGTCATAAAGCTTGAACTCCCTTGTAGGTAAACCAATTACATGCTCACCCATAACAAATTTGTTCATGTTCTATAAGTTAACATGACAAAGCTTTCTGTGTCACAATTTGGTTTCATTTTCAGTGGCCTTTGACACAAAACAAGTTCCACCCCTAGAAAATGCATCCTTCATCTTCAACTCATACAAGTTTCCACTTCTAGGTGCAATCATCATAATCATATCAGGTGGAATTATAAATTCAGGTTTGAGGATGAAACAATGAGAATCATCAAAACCAACCTTATAACCTTTATCACATATTTGTGAGATGCTCAAAAGGTTATATTGTTATCCTTCCACATAAAACACATTGTCAAATGACACTTTTCCATTTGTTAGAATACAATTCCTCAAAATTAGTGTTTTAAAAACCGGTTTAAACTTGTCGGTTCAACCTGATTTCGATGAGCAGCCCGGTATTTTGTACCCGATATATTTGAGTATTTTTATGGAACATTGAACTGACCGGTTTTCATATAAACCGGTTTATACCGGTAGACCGGTTTAAAATCCTACCATATATTTTTATGTTTCAAACCCATATTGTTTTTGTATATGTTACTTATTTCATGTAATTTTTGTATATTATGATTATAGGTAACTAAATCTTCTTATTTATTATAGTAGGAAATGAAAGTACTGATAATCTTGTTGATGGGTTGGCAATGAGTGAAAAATTTCATCATTTAAACGAACGTGAACTCGATGCATACAACACTCCATTGACATAAATATATTGTGTGTCTTTATTTTAAAAGAACTTTGTTTGAAAAACAAGTGCCTTTGTATTGTTTTTTGAATATGGATTAATTTTTTACTGATATTTTATTATGAGATCGTGTATCTTTTGTTTTTTAGATGAAGTTGCATTTTTATGAAATTATAAGGTAAACTATATAACTTCGGTTCAACCGGTTGTACCATTTTTTAATCCAACCCGGTATGAATAAAATATCGGTTTTTAAAACATTGCCCACAATCTTCTCTCCATTTTTATCACTCCCAAATGCAACATGTCCTTCAAATTTTTCTTCATAGTTCACTAGAGACCTCTTGTCACATGTCTTGTGCCTGGAACATCCACTGTCCATATATCATACATCATTGATTGGTGTGGACTTTTCCCACTACAAAAAAATGTCATTTAGTGGGTCTTAGACTTTGAATAAGCCTTTGAACAAATAAAATTCAGTTTTGAAAAAACCCTTCCAAACTCAATGCCATCACCAGTAACCTAATTTAAGATCTGGTGATGGCATCGAGTTTTGGAAGGGATTTTATCAAAACGTAAGATCTTTGGAAAGTTTAAGATCTGTGGAAACCTTAGATGTTATCTGCTTGGCCAAGTTTGGATCACATAACATATATATAAGCGTAATAAATTTCAGTCAGAACTTATATTGCAGTCACTAAAGTCAAAAAAGTTGGTTCTTGAGTAACTGCATACTACCTGTCAAAATGGTATTCACACGCTTTAGAAACGCTCGCAGGCTAATTAATTTTGTAAATTAATTACATGTATGCCTACTACCTGTCAAAAATATTGAAATATATTTATGTTGAAAACTAATTACATTTATGCCTACTACCTGTCAAAAATCTTGGAAATATATTTATGTAATGATAGCCTACATTAAAGTTAATTAAAATAATAAAAAAAACTATATCTAGTACGCTTTAAAAACACTTACTAGAAATATTGGTTTTTTTTAATACAATTACTATATCTATTACGCTTTAAATACGCTTACTAGAAATATTGGTTGTTTTTGTTTTAATACTATTACTATATGTATTACACACATTCAAACATCAATTGTAGAATAACTAAAAATATACTACTTAAACATTACATTATAAAAAAACAAACACCTAGCATCAGATTCCAGTTCTGAATCTACATCAATATTAATATTAATAATTAGTTCTATTAAATGATAGGCTCGTTTAGGCTCGCGAGCCGGCTCGAGCTCGATAACTGATATAAAATACATGCATGCAACATCATCAACACAGTTAATTCGAGGATAACCAAAATATATTAATAATTAATTAATTTACATGCATTACAATATATATTAATATAATAAAACTAATTACTAATTATAAAAACTAAGTCATACCATCAGATTCCATATCTGAATCTATCATCTCTTCTGAATCTATCATCTTTTCTGGAGTCCGAGAGGGCATGATCCTCTCCCACATTCTGTCCGAGGTGTAAGTGGAGTCCTTTAGCCTTTGCAGGTGAAGGTGCACCTTAGTACGGAAAGTCCCATAAGCGGACACAGCCTTGAAGTCCTCGATTCCGTTCAACCCGATCTAGGCAACCTCGATGCCCCGGACTTCCATCACAATCTGAAATAATGAGCAGTGGTGTACACAAGAAACCTAACCATTCAGTTAAGTTGATGGTACCGGAAGGTTAGAGGGTTGACATAGTCAACATACCTCACCATTTGATTCTTCCGGACGGCGCCGAAAGAAAAGTGAAAAAAATGGTGAAGAAGGTGGGGTTGTTGTAGATGGGTGGAGAGGCACCCTGTTCTCGTGCAATCCAATTTGTCGGCGCCATAATATTTTCGAAAGAAAAGTGAAGAAGATGGTGAAGAAGGCGATGGGTTGATTGTGATTTGCTAGAATATTGGAGGCGATGTGGGGGAAATCGGAAACCGTGAGTGGTATTTAAACACCATCATCGGAAACCGGTACATCTTCCTGACAATTTGAATTTGGCGTCACAAGAAACTCGAAAGACAATGATGACCTAGCCACTCGTCAAATCAATGTGTGGCTATTAATTACCTTTGGACACACTTAATAATATTTAAGTGTGACCATTTATCACTTATAGCCACACAAAATAAGTGTACCCGTGACAGTAAAAAACTTAGTAAAAATAAAACTAAACTACTCCTTGGTCACACAACCTCGTATAAGTACAATTAATTACATTTGGACATAATTAAATATATTTAAGTGTGACCATTTATCCTTTATAGCCACACATAATAAGTGTATACGTGACAATAAAAAACTTAGGAAAAATAAAACTAAACTACTCTTTGGTCACACAACCTCGTATTAGTGGCCATATATTTTAAGCGTTTTAGCCACATTACTAATAAATACAATGGTTGTTCGTCATATTTCGCCACATTATTAAAAATGTGGCAAAAAAATGTGACATTTGGAAACACAACGTAATATAAGTGGCTATATCTTTTACCTTTTAGACACATCTCCTATTAATACAGTAGCCGTTCGTCACAATTGGCCACACTATTAAAACATGTGGCTAGTTAAATGTCACCGTTTTCCCTTAGAGTGTGGCTAATACATGTGTTTTTGGTCACAAGTATCAAAGATCAAACAAACTATGACTGTAGGTCACATTTCGCCACACATTTTATAATGTGGCTAGCTTATGTCGCAGTTTTTTTTTAAAAGTGTGGCAAAAAGTACCTGAGTATGTATAGAATGGTCATATGAAGAAAAACATGTGTGGCTAAAACTAGTCTGGAAGGTTTTCAAACGTGGTCAAAGACCATTTAGCCACACATTTAAGCCGAAGTGTGGCAAATCGCCCAGACCACATGTGTGGATAAAAGGAGATTTTCACGTAGTTCATATTGAACTTTTCAAGGATATCTTTAACATACTTTTCTGGTGAATAAAGATACCATCATACATCTGTTCGACTGGAAAACCCAAGAAAAAGTTCAATTATCCCATAGCGTTCGTCTCAAACTTGGATTTCATAACTTCCTCAAATTCCTTGCACAAAACATCGTTTGTCGACCCAAAGATAATATCATCAAATAATCATCTACTTCCTTTGTGAAGAGTGTACAATCGAGGGTGTCATGAACAAAGCTATTGTCTAACAGGTGTTGAGACAATGTTGCATACCAAGCTATCGGGGCTTGATGTAATCCATAGATAGCTTTGTCAAGCATGTACACTTTGTCTTTGTGTATGGGATCTACAAACCCCGGTTGTTGTCCCACATATAATTCTTCACCCAATTTACGGTTAAGGAAAGCATACTTTACATCTAGCTAATAAACCTTGAATCCTTTCCAAGATGCAAAATCTAAGAAAAATCGGATTTCTTCAAGTCTAGTAACGAGAGCATAGACTTCATTATAATCGATTACTTCCTTTTAATTAAAACCAAGAACCACCAATCGAGCTTTGTTTCTGACAATGATTCCATTTTCGTCCCTTTTACACTTAAAAACCCACTTGGTATTTATGCACGTTTTTTCATCAGGTAGATCAACAAGTTTCCACACACCAAGTTTCTCAAACTATAATAACTCTTCTTGCATTGCATTTACCCAGCTCTCTTATGTCAAAGCTTTCTTATATAGCTTTGGTTCGATTTGTGAGATGAAACATTTGAACAAATAGATTTGAAGAGGAGCGACTTGAGTATATTAACAACGAAGACTCTGGTCGATTTGACTTCACGTTTAAACTCCAGTATTAATTTCACCAATAATATTCTCTTCCGGGTGATATGATAATGTTCGAGGAATAAATTCATCAAGAACCACCATATCAGTTGGAAGATTATTGGCATTCTCTTCTCCAACCACTTCATCGGAAACAGGTGTCGGTTGAACCAAGGACTCAATCATATCATCATGATCTTCACCATCATCATCAAAGGATGGTGTAGCCGGTGTATCTTCAAACGGATCATCAACATCAGGTATCGGGTCATCATTGAAGATTGGAACATCTTGTGTTAAATTTTATTCACTAATTCCTTCACCCAAATATTGTTGAAATAACAAAGTGGCCATTTCATCATTGATTTCCTTTTCAGGATATGAGAAACAACTCCACATGATGTTATAATTAAACATCCACGAATTGCCCCTTCGTTGAATTAGAGTAGCATAACGTTGACAATCAGCATGTTGCACTTGCACAATCCGGTTAACGCTAGGTAAGAATATTCGTCGTAATGGACTAACATAAACAACAAAGAATCCTTCCACTGACTTAGCTCCAAGCCATTAGGATCAAGAAAAGTACATCGTGATCCAAACGGCACAAGCAATTTTAAATTCGTCTTTCGTTGATTAAGCAACTCGAAACAAATTTTTCCAAACTTATTTACCGTTAGAACGCGGTTGAGAATATAACAGACTGAGGCAACTGCTTCAGAACAAAAGCTAACTGGTAGTTTCGAGTAAGCCAACATAGCCCTTGTTGTCTCAATCAAAGTCCTTTTCTTTCGTTCAGCAACTCCATTATGTTATGCTGTATAAGGAGCACTAAATTCATGAAGAATACCATGCTCATCACAGTATTGAAGCATTCGGTTGTTCCTGAACTCTGTACCATTATCGCTTTTGATTATTCTGATCGGAAGATTATACAACATCTCAATCTTCTTGAATAAGATCATTGTATTGTAGAAGGTCTCATCTTTTGACTCAAGAAACATCACCCACGAGAAGAGTGAGTAATCATCAGTGACCACCAAACAGTAAGTTCCCATGTGATACTTTCGACATTCACGTGACCAAATAAATCCATGTGTAGCCTCTCGAGAGGTAAGCTGATTGAATTGATAGAATTCATCAGGTGAGACTTCTTCTTTTGTTTTCCCTTCTAACAACTCAAATAATCAATACTCAAATTAAATCCTTTGGCGTTTACTCCGTCAGCAAGTTGGTTGTGAACAAGATAGTTCATCTTACGACATTGATGTGACCCATCCGTCGATTCCATAACACCGGTTCCATTTCTGATGCCTTGGTGATAAAGCACTGAACAATGCCTTGAGTAGATGATGCTACACTCATATTTAGAGCATAAAGATCATTCTCTCGCGGTGCCTTCATCAATATCCATTCGTCTTGTATCTTGAATCCTAGCTTTAGATTCATACAATCCTGACTTGTAAAGTAAGTAGAAAAGCCTTTGTCACAGATTTGAGAAATACTCAATAGATTATTCTCCAACTCAATGATATAGTTCACATTTTTAAGCATCACCTTCCCATTTAATAAAGTACCCTCACTAACAATCTAACCTCATTGATTTCCCGCAAACCCCACATATCCTCGAATAGATTTGACATTCTTTAGCAAATGAAGAGTTCCATTCATGTGTCGAGAGGCTCCACTATCCATAACCCAACATGAGTCATTGGATCTTGAAAGCACCTACAAAAGTATGCGATTAGGGAAACAAGGAAACCCAAGCCTTCTTGGTCTTGGGTTGTTTCATTTGTTTCAATTAAAACATCCTCATAGTGTATTCACAATCAGATAACGACTCAAAAGATGAACATGAATTAGATGAAACAGACTCAACAACTTGTTCAACAACTTGATAAAAAAGTTAATTAAAAGACTCAACAACTAGTTCGACAATTGGATTAACAAGTTCATTAGAAGACTCAACTTGTTCAATAGGTGTTTAAGTGGTTTAACATTTTGATCTTTTATTTTACCCTTTACCACCCAGTTCTGCCCAACAAAACTTGATTTCTTTTATAAACCATCATTAATTTTCTTCACATTTGAAGACTTACCAACAATTCCTTATCCATAACCCGCTTTAAAATCTTTATGGGTGGAGAAGTAGGTCTCACAGATGAAACATTCACATGTGGTTTCTTGTTTACCACATGCGTTTTCACTTGGGAATTTGAGAATCGCTATATATATGAGTAGAATAAATGTTCTTCCTCATTGCAACAAAAACATTTCGTTATGTCAACAAACTTGTTAACTTGAGAAACTTGATTCTCTTCCTGATCTTTTTCATCCTTAAGTCTATAAAACTCATCATTAGATTGTTTTCTAAAGATGGCCTCTTTTTGCTCCTCAAAGGTTTCACCTTTAACAAAAACAATCTTTTGAAAACCATCATTCAGTTTTCAGACTCTTTGTTACTCTCTTTGAACTCAATACCATTTCTTTTGTAGTAAAAACTGGTTTTACAAATTTAGAATTTCGATTAGCAGTTTTATTACATGATTGAGTTTTAGATTTGGTTTTAACATTTTGGCTACCAGCTTGAATAGTTGATTGAGTTTCGGAAATCACAAATTTGGCTCCTTGTTTACCAACCTCGCTCTCATAATCAAAACTGTGAGAAGACTTAACATCTTGCCCATCACATGATAAAGATGATGAAATATCAAGATGTGGTGAATCAGTCACCACATTCATCTTCTTGAGGAACCCTTCAGGTTCTTTTGGAACATAAGAGCTCCAAATCGGTGGCGGTACAACATGATATTTCAGAATCTCTTTTGGAACAATATGATCAAGAACATGTGATGAGGCGGAATAACTCTTTAGTTTAGACTCAACTCTTTCTGTTTTGATTTTAATTAGCTGAAGTTCTCTTTTAAGCTCTACTTTCTAATCAATATGCCTATTGATGGGAATATGGTTGTCCTCAACTGTGTGCTTAAGCATTGAGATCGTTTTCTCATCTTGTAGGATTTTCACCCACAAGTTATTTTCACACGTTTGAAGTTTGTCATATGCCTCTTTTAGATTTTGATAATCATGAAAAATGTTATTATAGTCGGTTATTAGTGAGTTAATAACCAATTCCTTTTCATCATATGACTCACAAATACGTTTAACCTCCTGAGTAGAAAATATTCCCTTTCCATCCATGTTAGCATGATGAATGGATCCACTTGAACATCTTCGATTCTCACTACATCAATTGTCGCTAGAACATCTTCAGTAGGCACAGTTGCATCGCCCATTTACTCAATGTTTACAGCCTCTTGACTTTCATCAGTTTCTGCAGTCTTATCTTCATAATCGACTCCAAAGTCAATATTTCCATGAGGTACTTCCTCTCTATTAAACCAACCTGTAAAACTTTCAAACACATTTGGTGGCAAAAATGATTTAAAAATTCATTTGGAATTGAATCAAAACTCTTAAGAGATTTTATCTCCTCGGGATCACTCTCATTGTTGTTCTCCACTTGATCATCATATGTACAATCACTCTCAGTCTTTTCGTCATCAGAGAGATCAGTTGCTTGGTTCTCAGCATCTTCATTTTTCATATCTTCAACTGCTTCACATGCATTAACAAAATCTACTTGTTCTCCAGCTTGTTCACCAATTACCTCATCTACATTTTCCCTATGAACGATAGTGTTCTAGTTGAACCCTTCATCCAGTTGTGCGTGACAAGCTTTTAATGACGAGGCCTCGGGTTTCTTAGATGATTCAGCTCGTGCAGGAGAGCTTTGATGATAATTGGACTATTTGTTGTATTCCCTACAAAAAGGATTAGGACTAGTTTCTCCAACCTCCGAGTTCGTGCATTCCCTCTTCAAATGTCCTTTCTCCTTGCATCTAAACATCGAACCTTTGACTTGTCAAGTCCCAGTTTTGAAGTCGTCCCATGAAGACAGTTCTTCCCAGTAATTTCCCTAAATCTTCGAGCTCTTCTGACAACACTAGCCATACACCAACATATATCCAACATCTCCATTTCTTCATGATCGATTTGATCATAATCCTCATTTGTCATGTTGTAGTTTCCAATTCTCCCACCTATTAAACATTCATATGACTCGGGGACGGATCCTAGAAAAGCCATATGTTCTTGAACATTCTCAGTTGTATGTTCATTGATGTTCTTGATGTTAACAACTATGTTGCAATGAATAACGTCGGATAATGGACTCGTGGGTTTTGAGGATTGATCAGAAGTAGATTTAGTTCCAGTGTAGGTGCTTGAGAAGTTTGATATGTTTGGTGGTTGACTTTATTGAGAACTACCACCAAAACTACTATTTGGGACAAAAGCAGTTTGAATCTTCGGGCTAGGAGGTACCACAGATTGTGATGAATTAAAGTATAACCTGATATCTTTAGCTACCGTGGTACTCTTCATTTTCTGCTTCTTGCGGATTTCAAGCTCTTGAGCTTCCAATTTTTCAATGAATCGAGCAAGAGTCAATCTAGCATAACAATTGGGTTTGACTGTTATATCATTACGAATGTCTCCCATTCATCAGATAGAGAATCAACAAGTTTGTCTGTCTTCAACATTATCTGCCTTAAATTATTTATCTTTTCATTGTCTTCCCAAGGCTTCAAATTTGTAGATACAGTTGGATTTGCTTCTTTTTGTGGAGTCAAGAAGGAAGATGCTTTGGGTTTTTCACTGATTCTTCTAGTTCTCAATTCCTCTTTTTATTGTGCCAACTCAAGTTCATACAATTCTTTCTTTGGGGCTTCAGTTAACTTACTTATATCATCAAGAACACCTTTGGCTTCCATTAATCTGTCAAGTAGCTGCTCTTGATCCTGGGATAGAGCAACCTTTTTCTCTTTAGCAATTCTGGCCCTTGCTTTATTAGCCAAGAATTTTCTTTGTCTATCTTCTTCCTCATTTTCTTCTTTCTCCTTTATTTCTCTTTGATTTATCTGTATGGTGGTTATTCTTTCATCATCATTACTTTTTTGATAATACTTTAAAAAACATCCTCCACCTCCTTCTTACTCATGGACTCAACAATATCAAATCCAAATCCATCTTCTACTAAAAATCCATTTTTCCTCCAAATATTCTAAGAACAATGGCTTTCTCTTCAATTTATCCTTGGCTCTTAATTCAACTCTTCTCTTTTCATCTTCATCTTCTTTTGCTATCAAGGCCTTACACAAGTCTTCAATATCTTCAAAGCTCATCTTGCTCAATTATTTAGCAAAATAATTTATTTGTATTAAATGAGACAAGTGATGGTTCAAATTGTTTCTTTTATTTTCTCTCTTCTTCCTTTCTTCATCTCTCTTCTTATTCAAAACATAATCAAGATCTTCATCTGAAAGATGCTTGATTGTTTCAAACTCCATTCCATGTCTCATTAGATTAATAATTCTAGGATCTTGTCTTCTCAACTCATCTATATTGCTTCAATATTTCCATATGTACATCAGACAGATTGATTTGAGATGAACTAAGTTCATCCTCTTTGTCTTGAACATCTTTTTCTTCTTATCGTCTTCCAAGTTAGATAGATCCTCCAATGCACCAATTTTGTGGTTCATTGAGGTCCATCTGTTTATTATGTTCATATTTCTCTGGTTTTACCATCTGCAATGGTATAGCATGGATAGGTTCTTCAGCTGATTTTTCCCTTTCTTTGTCCACCTGTACCTTCTCTTTCACAACCTTCTTTTTCTTCACAAACACTTCAAAGTTAGGTATATTCTAACCATACCTCTTTTTCTTTCTTAAAAATATGGCAAGGTTCACAGGTCATTCCCTTTCAGCAAACCTTATTTCATTCAGTAAACCAACAAACACATTTTCATATGATGCTTTGGCCATCTTCTCCTCTATTCTTCTTCCATCATGGTCAACCACCAACTACTTGTCAAGATTATCTTCAACAACAGGTTCAGCAGTTGGTGTTGTCTCAACTGGTTTTTCTACTTCTATCTTCTTTCCATCCTGAAACTATTCAACAACTAGAGCTAGAGCCTTTTCAGCGTCTTCAGTTTGTTTTAATTTTAAGAGTCCCTCAAGGACCTCTGGATCTAGCTCTTTATCATCCTCTCTCAACTTATTTTGTAGTTCTATCTGTTCCGTTAGGAACCACTGCTCATCCAATTCTTTTTTTGTTAAAATGAAGTTTAGAAACTCCCTTTCAAACATATCTTTCAAGATTTGATCATCTAGCACTTTAACTTTTACAGAGGAATCATCAACAAATAAGATATGATCATTTGATTCATCAGTTTTCTTCTTCAAGTGTTGTAATTGACTTTCATTTTCAGCAACTGCCTTCCCCTTCTTCTTCCTTCTTTCATCATCTTCATCAAGGGGTTTAGATGATCCAACCTCTTTTATCACTGTAGGTGGCATATCATCTATTTCCCCAAACAAATATTCCAACACCTCATCCACAACCTCCTCTTGCATAACTAGAGTATCAATGTTCTCAAATTCACCATATAGAATATCAAGGTCTGAGTCATTCTCAGTCATCTCCTCATCTTCATCACCTTGATTATTCTCAATGTGTTCTTCAAAAACATTCTCCTCAAGCTCCCTTATCTCCTCAGCAACATTCATCTCCTCATCAATAATCATCTCTTCATCACTGTCAGCATATGTCATACCAATTATGTTTGATGAGTTGTCTTCAGCAGAAACATGAATATTCTCCCCCTGTTTTGGTGCATCTGAGGTCTTCTCAACCTCAGATTGCAGGGTTTGAAATTTCTGTAGGGAAGCTTGTAGTTGTTTCTCCAGTGTTGTATTTCTAGCTCTCAACTCAGAATTTTCTGACCTCAAATTGCAGTTTTCAACAATCACATCAAAATTTCTCTTTAGTATGTCATGTCTTGGGATGGTAGATAGTGAAAGGTTTGGGTTGAAAGGATCAGATTCTGAGAATTCAGAGATTTGGGTTTGAGGTTGGGTTTGATGTACTTGGCATTGAAATATTGGTGAACTTGAAAATGGTAAAGGGTTTATGGTTGGGATTAAAGGAATTTGGCTTTGAGTAGATGTTGATGAAGGTGTGTCGGTTAGGTCAATGTTTATGGATTGGGATGGTGATTGGTAAGGAATGTCGGGTTGGTTTACCAGATGTGATTTAATGAATTCAAATATGTATGATTCATGTTCAATATGATCAAAGACATTTGAATCATTTGTGTCGGTCCCGAATAATCACCCCATATTCAATAACAATGTCATAACCCACACATATTGTGTCGACAAGAAGGTTAATGACGGATTGCCAAATAAGGAAAGATTCTTGTTTGTTAACGGCGGAATCAGAAACAAACAAGTTATGTTGCTAATAGGTTAATAACGGTAAAAGACACGAACAATCACTCAAAATATTTCCATTTATATAAAGCAATTCATACAAATGATAATCTATTAGGGTTTCTGGTTGGAATGTATAATCAATGAAAACCTAGGACAGCCGTCACACTCAGAAAGGAATATTCGATCTTATCTGAAAAGTGTAAAGGCTAATCCGTATTCCGTCTTGTCACCATCTGGAGGCGTGCCCTAAATTATTTCTTTGATAGGCCTGCCACCTCCTGACAGCTGTCATTCCTTCTAGAATCCCTAATGATTAAAACATATTCAAATTACATATTCAAAACTATACTGAGTGTAAAACAAGTCTTCCGGGTAGGCATTGTAGCAGTAAACTTTTCCGAGTAGACTTTGTGCTCTGCCATCCTTTAGACTTGGTAACCTTGAACTGTGCTCGGGTACAATTCTCCGGGTAGACTTCACTTAAAGAGTATTTCACCAAGGAAACTACTCACCGGGTAGACTTCAATCTTCTTGACTTTATCAGACTTTTCCCGACAAAATCCTATTACCATAATGTTCTTCAAGAATCCCTTCAACTCATTTGTTAGATAACATATTAAACAACCATAGTGTGCTCGGTACACTGTAGCTTGCTCTGAGTTGAACCTTGCTCGGAAAGTAAGCACTTTGATAACTTTCCATAAGCTTGCCCGGATTCCACATTATTAATCAAACCTTGCTCGGTAAGAACAACTCTGCTAGATGTAGTGAACCCTACTCGGGTTATCACTAATGAAGAATTCAAGAAGGTAACCCTGCCCGATAGGAAAAATATCATGCCCGGCTAAGTAAAACCCTTCTCGGATGTCTCAGGTGTGCCCGGTTCCATACTTAGCGAATTCTGAGGAGATTGAGAAGATTCCAATCTTCCTTATGATCATTTTTAGGTCAAATCTTTGACTCAACAATCTCCCCCTAGATTGGAACACCTTAGCTGTCCCAAAACATCTCTAAGGTTACATACACTTAGTCAAAATACATATTCAAATCAAAATCAAAATACATATTCATTACAAAAACAAATGATTACATAATCAAAAGCAGTCCGTGGACATTACAAAACAAAGCCTATTCTAAAGATCTTTATCTTCTTCTTGCATTGTAGTAGGCTTGTTTTCGATTCACTATCACTGTTCCTGCCCTTTGCCTGAAGATAGAAAGGATTTGGTAATGAACGTGACTCTTGTTGGACTCGGTCTGCCCAAGAGACATATTATAATTGATGTGGCTAGTACGTTATGATCCAAGTCGGGTCATACCCAATAACAAGCTAGACAAACACCGATAATATTCGTTTTCATATGATGTGATCATAACAAATGAATATTAACACTTTAGTTATTTGGAAAGAGGTTTCTAAATAAAATGTACTTGTGTAATTAACAAATCATATGGATGATTTATGTTTTATGAGAGAACATTACATAGTGTTATTTAAGTTGGTTGAATAACAATATGTGAATAATAATAACCAAGCATGTATCTTAACATATAATAAGTTTTATAAGTTATAAGTTATAAACTTATATATATATATATATATATAAAACTTTATAAAAAAAAGGAAAAGGAATAATACTCTTTCAAATGTAATATTATTATATGTTTGAGTGGAGACATGCAATGGTTATTATTGGTGGAGAGAAAGATGCCTTTGAATAAAACCAAGTCTTTCTCTTTCATTCTTTCATAACACACATAATTTCCAAGTAAACTTTTCTCTCTTCCTCTCTTGGGTATTTTCATCCAACATAAGAAAAGAAGAAGAAAATTTCAAGTGCAAATCCTAGCTAGAAGTGGTGTGTTGTTGAAGCTTGGGGTATGCTATCTTGAGGAGCTTCCATATTCAAGTTCTTACCTTTCAATCATCATCTCTTTCACCCGGTTTTGTCATATTGAAAGGTAGTAGTAACATGCATGGACTTATAGTGACATGTATGTATTTGATAGTGTGTAATTCGTATTTGGATCCGGGTTTGGGTTTTGCATGTTTAAAATTGGTTTTATACATATCATATTAACAAGATTTAAAACTTTTATATCCGCTGCGTTTTTGGTAAAATAGGGATTTTATCACTTTGATAATCTTGTTAAAACCCAACAATGGCATCAAGAGCCGCTTATACGAATGCATGCTTCATTCGACCCAAACTTTTTCGGGTTTATGGTGGGTTTCACCATTTGGCCGAAACTTTTTGGGTTTTGGTTACCCCATGGTTTTTCAAGGTTATACTTTACATGCATGTAGTAATCTTGAAAAACCAAGTCATTTGGATGATTGTTTAGTTTGTTTGGACAAAACCCAAAACTTTCGGTTTGCTTAAGCTTTGGCCGAAAGTTTTGAGGCAAAAAGGGGAACCATTTTGGTCTTGTATTGTTGCATATTTGGATGTGTAATAGATGTTCATAACCTAGCCATGGCCTTGTGTTTGGTTGAATGATTGTGTTGGTTGTTTGTTCATTCGATTTGGTTGTAATATTTATTTGGGTTTGTAATCTATTTATTCATTCATTTGGTTTGTAATAATAAGTAGATTAGATGTATTTCTTTTACTAGAAAAATGTATTAGGATATATTTTGTAAAAGAAGATGCATGGATGGAAGCCCAAATAAAATGATGGAGACCACAACACCGGGGTAAACACTTGGAGCATATGGATGCGGAATCAATTGGGAGTTCACCGACACAAGTGCATGTTCTTTTGGGTCCCTTAGGAGAGACTTTTTGACACACTTGTCTTCGGTCAACAAGTGTGGTCAACATTAGGAGGCTATGGTATGACAAACTGAAAATTTTTCTTACTTTTTTTCAGACACTCATCACGACTTGACTCAAATTTTCGGGACGAAAATTCTTTAACATGGGAATGATGTGACAATCGTCAATTCCAGGTTAACTCCGTTAACTCAACTCCGTCAATTCAAACTTAAGATCATTGAATCTATAACGCACACTTCATTACATTTAAACTAGGGTTTAAATAACGCTTAACACTTACTACATGTGTAGTCTTTCGGGAGTTGCACCTAAACGCAAACGAGTTGACGCAAATGATCGGTGAATAAACGAAAAACGTCAAAACAATAATTATGTGATAATTATGTGTTAAATTTATGTGTTATGTGATAACATGGTTATAAACGTTAACTCAAGTCGTAAACTAGTTATTTAAGTCAGAAAAACAACAATTGAAAGCGGAGGGGCCAAAGTGTAACATAGTATTCTATAAATATATCATTAACAACCAAACCCTAACTTATTATTATTCTTCTCCCAAACCCCGATCGGAAACCCAAGCCCCCTCCCCTTGGCTGCCGTCGACATACACTCACATATACACCATCAATTCAAGCTTGTGATTGAAGAATTAGGTGCTAGGAAGGTATAATCCATTATCCTATACATCCTTGTTACTTGATTTTGATGTTTAATGGGTTAATTGAAAACCCTAGCTGCCGATTTCATGTGTACATATAACCAATATGATTGTTGTTGATTTGTTAATGATTTGATAACTAGATTGAATATTGCTACACATTAATTGTTGTGTCTTTGATTTGAGTTCAAAAAAAACCCTAATCATGTATGTAATGTGTAATTGATGTGCATGGATGGTGTTTATGGAGTCTAGAGTGTTATATGAATGCATGATAGTTCATAGATTGTTAATATGTTGAGTTTGGATGCAAACAGTTTCTGGACAGAATGTGTTACTGATGTTTAAGTGACTGTAACAAAGTGTAAATGTGAAAATTGGTTGAGATTATTGGTACTACATTAAACTAGGTTGAGTCTAGTTTCTATAGAGTATAAATTTGTAATTTTTGGACAAGTAAAGGTCAACTTTTATGATTTTACAAAAACTTTGTGCAAAAGCTGAGCTGTTAGACCTGCTGGTAGGTTGTTTTGTAAATGTTATATCTCATGAACTACGAGACCAATTGGGTTGGTTCCACTTCTGGAAGTTGACTTATTGAGTTAGGAACCTAACCCAAGTGGTCTTACATTTATTGGATTTTTCGTTTAACAGTAATTGCAAATAACATTCTGTTACGCATGAATTTGATTGTTATGAGTTTGCTGTAATGATTTGATGATTTTGAGAAAACTATGGGGAATAAAATATAATAAAATATGTTCTGGAAACCTAAGACATATATGCTTCTGTGATGATTTTTGGTAAATTAATTGAGATGCTATGATCGGTGGAATAGTACAATCTTTCAAGTAGAATTTCTGTCTCGGTGAAACTAGCTGCTGAGTTTTTGTGAAAATACATGAAACATGATACTTGCTAATTTATTATCGTGTTTTGACCAAATTGCCCTTGAGGGGAATGATTGCAAGTTAATTGTCGTGTTTTGACCAAAATGCCCTTGCGGGGAGTAATAGCTAATTGATTGTAATGATTTGACCAAATTGCCCTCGTGGGGAATAGTTGCTAGTTAATTGTTATGTGTTGACCAGATTGCCCTTACGGGGAGTAATTGCTAGTGATGTACTTTATAAATACGTGAGACGTAAATAATTGCTTACACATGTAACGTATCACAAATACACTTGTTAAAGTCACACACGATTCACAAACGAAACACGAAACATGTTATGTGCATAGGTATTATGTGCCGGGTCTAGACTCTCGATAATATTCCGACACTTAGAAAAATCTCTTTGTTGTTTTAGAAAGCTAGAGAGAGTTTTTCTGTGACGCACATCTTGGTGATTTAATTTGGGAATTTCTTCGCAAACAGTGAGTTTCACTTTCCCCTTTTAAACTCTATATATGTTTTTCTCTTGGGGGAGATAACATACTCCGAACGCATTATAGATTTTGTTAATATAGATTATATATCACTTGTAAAGACTAAGTGGCAAACGCGTAAACTAAATTCCTTCATAACATCGAACCGGTTAATATTTGGATAATAGCGAGTCACTGTTGAGTAGTACTACTGGGTTTGACAAACCCCACCCAACGCTAAACTCGACTGGAGGTCGAGCGGGTGTAATCTTGGCTAAACACATACCATGGTCTGGATGACCTGGTGGCAAGGCAAATTGATAAACAGTCAGCTTCGGTGTCAAACACTTAGTAATACTTGCTTTATAGGCTAGCTACCTATAGATATATAATTGACATAACACTATCTGGTAACGCAAAACGCTTAATGCAAAACACTGTAACGCAAAACGCTGTAACGCACAACGCTTAACGCAAAACGCTGAACGCAAACGCTAAACATTTATTTTAATATAAACTTGTGAACTCACCAACCTTGTGTTGACTCTTTTAGTATGTTATTCTCAGGTAGCCGAGGCGGGCGCGCGGTTTAGGAACATGCATTGCTTGAAAACGCTTTTGTTATGCAAACTTATTTTTAACGGTTATCATTGGTTTTAAGTCGTCCTGCGTGACGCAACTTTTGGTTAAAGGTTTTTACGCTTCCGCATTTAATTACTCGTAAACGTTTTCATGGTTTTGAAACTCTGTTTTATGGTTTGATTATAACTGATGATTCCGATCCTGTTAGTTCACACCCTCTGACGGTAAAACTTCGTTAGTGGATTTTGAGGGTGTGACATATGGTTATGAACTTGTGGTTGTGTATATTTTATGCTTGCATGGTTGATTTACTTATGTTTGTATTATTTGCAATATGGTTTGCTTAAAATCAACTAGCATAAAATTGGTTCCTTAGAAATCGTTAGGTAATAAAAAAATTGGTTTTATTAATAACTAATGATTTCATAATGAAATGGGTTTTATTAATAGGAACTTTGAAAATGGGTTTTTCAACTAAGTACTATACATTTGAATGCATGCAAATGAAAGGTACAATAAATAGTTTTCCAATCTGGAATTTAGAAAACTTAAATCTCTTTTAAAACAAGTTAAACACCATCTTTTTATACGACACTTAAGTCACTTGTAGACTTGAAAGTGAGTTAGGATCACCTAAGCACTTTTAAGAAAACTTGTGATCTTAAGGTGATTTTACAAGTACTTTTTGCATTAGGATACCTAACCACTTGTATGAGTAAACTCACATGTGTGTATAAGTAGGACGACTTGATTTGAATCCATGACTATAGGATCACCTTAACATGGCGTTCAAAGGTGTTGATGGGATTAAACATACCAACTAAACATATGATGTAACCGATCCCATAAAACTAGAAGTTGCAAAGGGTTGCAATCGTCAAACGTTGACTACCTTGTTAATTTGAATAGTAGGATAAAGGTCACCTAACTATTATTTGAATGAAACGTTGGGTTCTAGATTTTAATCAATAATTGCCTTGGAGACATTAAAGGATATTAAAGATTAAAATTTTATTTATATCGAAAATACTAATTTGAACTTTGTTAAAATTTCTTTTAGATGGCTGCAAACAACGCACCAAACGCTATTATCCCACCCGTGCATAACTTATCACTAAGATCCATTTTGGATAAGGATCGTCTAAACTATAACAACTTCATGGATTGGTATCGAAACTTGAGAATTGTTCTCAAGCAAGAAAAGAAGTCTTATATTTTAGATGATCGTATTCCCGATGAACCAAACGTTGACGATTTAGATGCCTACGCAAATTGGTTAAAATACACCAAGGATTTGGTGCAAGTTTCTTGCCTCATGTTGGGAACAATGATTCCCGCGATCCAAAAGGATTTCAAGAATCATGGGGCGTATGACATGATTACCCAGCTTAAGGAAATGTTCCTTACTCAAGCTCGGGTTGAGCGATTCGAAACGGTTCGAGCGCTTCATGCATGTCATATGGAAGAAACCCAATCTGTTTCATCTTATTTACTTAAGATGAAGAGCCACATTGATCGGCTTGAACGGCTTAACTGTCCCGTCTCAAAAGAGTTAGCCACGGATTTGATCCTAAATGGCTTAACTAAAAGGTTTGAGACATTCGTCATGAATTACAACATGAACGGATGGGACAAAAGCATTGGTGAGCTTCACGCAATGCTTAAGACAGCCGAAGCCGGCATGGGTAAAAAGGTTTTACTCGTTCTTGCGATCAATGAGGGTGGCTCAAAAAAAGGCATCACCCGGAACCAAAGGCAAGGGTTGTCGTTGGCAAGGGGCAAGTCAAGAAGGGGTTCAAGGGAAAGGCAAAGGCGGAACAAAAACCAAAGAAGCTAAAGGTTAGCGCTGAGGATCCGTGCTTTGGTTGTGGTGAGGTAGGTCATTGGATGAGAAACTGTCCGACCTATCTCAAGGAGTTGAAAGCTAAGAGGGATGTGGGGCAAACCTCAGGTACAACTTTCATGATTCACATTGATCTTAATATTATTTCTTCTAACACATGGGTATTGGATACCGGTTGTGGAACTCATATATGCAATTCATTGCAGGGGTTCAAAAGAAGAAATGAAGTGAAGAAAGGAGATATAAGTCTTTTCATGGGCAATGGAGCAAAGGTTGACGTCCAAGCCCGAGGAGATTATGTTTTAAAACTTCCAAATGGTTTGAAAATTATTTTGAAAAACATTTTATATTCCCCTAGTTTGACTAGGAATATTATCTCTGTTTCTGTATTAAGACAATCTGGTTATGACTTTAAGTTTGTTGATAATGGTATTTATGTTTTCATGGATAATGTTTTTTATTTTAAAGCGATGCCGTTTAATGGCATTTATGAATTAATTCATGATGACTCATACATTGATAACTCGGTACCAAGCTAACACCAAAAGACTCAAAATGGATTTGAGAAATACTTTTCTTTGGCATTGTCGTCTTGGTCACATAAACAAGAATCGTATTCGTACACTTCGAAAGAATGGTCTTTTGAAATCAAATGTTGGTTCATTTGATGAATGTGAATCTTGTTTATTGGGAAAGATGACCAAAGAGCCCTTTAATGGAACAAATGAGAGGGCGAAAAACTTATTAGGTATCATACATTCGGATGTATGTGGACCTTTTAGGACAATGACAAGAAATGGTGAAAGATACTTCATTACCTTTACCGATGAATATAGTCGCTATGGGTATGTGTTCTTGTTAAGACACAAAAATGAGGCCTTTGAAATGTTCAAAGTCTTCCAAAATGAAGTACAAAATCAACTCAACAAAACAATCAAAGTACTACATTCTGATAGAGGAGGTGAATACCTCAATGATGCGTTTCTAGAACATCTTAGGAGTTGTGGGATTGTCTCACAACTTACTCCACCTGGAACACCACAACATAATGGTGTGTCCGAGAGGAGTATTCGAACATTATTGGACATGGTTCGATCCATGATGGCTAGAAGCTCATTACCTCTATCATTTTGGGGTTTCGCTGTGATCTCCGCTGCCCGTATATTAAATATGGCACCAACCAAGAAAGTGGATAGGACACCTTTTGAAATATGGCATGGAAAGGCTCCAAAATTTTCATATTTAAAGGTATGGGGTTGTGAGGCTTATGTTAAGATCTACACCCCTGACAAACTTGAATGTCGATCCACTAAGTGTATATTTGTAGGACATCCCACGGATTCGATGGGATATTATTTCTACAATCCAAGCGAGCATAAAGTGTTTATAGCTCGAAAGGCTAAGTTATTGGAAAGAAGGTTCCTTATGGAAGGAACTGATAGAACTGTAGAACTCAAAGAGGATCGAGAACTACAAGCCGATACACGTCTGGTTGACGCTAGCAATCAACAAGAGGTTGTTGAGGATGATAAAATGGTTGATTAAAACACACAAAACATTCGCAAATCTGGTAGAGTTAGAACCCCACCTGAGAGATATGGATTTTTCATGGATGGATGCTACGTGGTAGATTCGGATGAACCCACCACATACCGAGATGCAATGTCGCAATCTGATTGTGACAAATGGCTAGAAGCCATGAATGTTGAGATGCAATCCATGCATGACAATCAAGTATGGGACTTGGTTGCTCTACCTCTAAATTCCAAACTCGTTGGAAGTAAGTGGGTTTTCAAGAAGAAAACTGATATGCATGGAAACTTGGATACTTATAAAGCTAGACTTGTAGCAAAGGGTTTCACTCAAACTCAAGGGGTTGATTATGATGAAACTTTCTTGCCCGTAGCGATGCTAAAGTCTATTAGGATATTGTTTGCCATAGCCGCATATTATGACTATGAGATATGGCAAATGGATGTCAAAACTGCTTTTCTAAATGGGCATCTTAATGAAGATGTTTATATGGTTCAGCCTGAAGGTTTTGTCGATCCACAACATCCTAACAAAGTATGCAAGTTGAAGAAATCAATCTATGGATTGAAACAAGCATCTAGAAGTTGTAATCACAGTTTTGATGATGAAGTTAAGAAATTTTGATTCATCAAAAACGCTGATGAAGCATGTGTGTATAAGAAAGCTAGTTGGAGCATCATAACCTTTCTGGTATTACATGTCGATGACATATTACTGTTTGGTAATGACATTCCAACCTTGGAAGGTGTAAAAGCCTGGCCTGGAAGCTGTTTTTCCATTAAGGATCTTGGTGAAGCCGCCTATATTATGGGAATAAGGATCTATAAGGATATATCAAGGCGGTTGATAGATTTGAATCAAAGTGCATACATAGACAAGATCTTGAAAAGGTTCAAGATGGAAAACTCTAAGAAAGGTTTGGTACCTATTCAAAGAGAAACGATGTTGAGTACTTCTCAATGTCCAAGCTCAAAGGACGAGCAAGACAAAATGAGTGGTATCCCATATGCATCTGCTATAGGATCCATCATGTATACCATGATTTGCACTAGACCGGATGTGTCATGCGCCTTGAGCATGACAAGTCGATACCAACAAAATCCGGTAACTAGCCATTGGATGGCTATTAAAAGCATATTGAAATACCTTAGAAGGACTAAGGATATGTTTCTAATATATGGCTCTGGTGAGGAGGAACTCGTTGTAAAGGGTTACACTGATGCGAGTTTCCAAACTGATCGAGATGACTCTCGATCACAATCGGGATATGTTTTCGTTCTCAATGGTGTTGCTGTCTCATGGAAGAGTGCAAAACAAGATGTGGTAGCCTTATCCGCCACTGAATCTGAATACATCGCCGCCTCCCTGGCAGCTCAAGAAGCTGCATGGATTAGAAAGTTCATTGCCGATCTAGGAGTGGTTCGTACCATTCAGGACCCTCTAGAGATCTTTCGTGACAACGAGGGTGCGATTGCTCAAATCAAAGAACTTCGTGCTCATCAAAAGACGAGACACATTGAGCGGAGATTCAACTACATAAGGGAAGAAGTTGAAAAAGGAAAGATATGTATTCGCAAAGTGCACACTGATCAAAACATTTCGGACCCACTCACGAAACTCCTTGAAAGGCCGAAGCATGAGAGTCATACTTGCGCCTTAGGACTTCGATATTCTAGTGATTGGATTTGATCAAAATTTGTATTTGGATATTGGAACAATTTTATTTTAACTAAATCATATGGTCATGTTCTTAAGTTATGTTCCATTTTAGTATGTTTAAATCCGTGAATAATTTGTATTATTCTAAACGTCCGTAGTCGTTCATAGTTGTGGGAACAAATGTGAAAGTAAGACTATTATGAACTTGGATTGGTAGATATTCATGAGGTATGAATATAGCAAAGAGTTGCTGCCAAGGTTCATAGATATTTATGGGATAAATATTGGACTGACCCGCCCTCAATTTTACTGCCTGGAATCATTGGGATTTGTGATCATAAGTAAATTGAGTAAAGGCGAACTTCATAGTATCCTCCGACCTGAGATACATATTGGGTCTTGATATTCATCGACTATTATGCTTTGACTTAGTTCTTCGCTGCTCTTAAATATGTCAGTACATAAGGCTAAGTTTAAGTATAGTACAAGGTGATAGTGAGAGACATATGTAGTCAATCTGGGATTTGTCCCTCTTATTCGTTGAGAGTTAAATGTCTAAGGCCTGACAAATTAAATCTACAGAGAATGATCACTCTGTGTCTCTGGATTTAACATGACATTTGTGGCAAAAGGATAAATGATAGTTTCACCTAAATCATTTTCAGGTATGGGACTTGAAAGGGATGATGTTATTGAATGGCACTTCATCATGCGTATTAGGGGTAGTAAACCGTAGTTAGGCGGTATTTGCTACTTGCATCAATCTTCTACGTATGTTGTGCAAGTGGGAGATTGTTGTACTCGGTCTGCCTAAGAGACATATTATAATTGATGTGGCCAGTACGTTATGATCCAAGTCGGGTCATACCCAATAACAAGATAGACAAACACCGATAATATTCGTTTACATATGATGTGATCATAACAAATGAATATTAACACTTGAGTTATTTGGAAAGAGGTTTCTAAATAAAATGTACTTGTGTAATAAACAAATCATATGGATGATTTATGTTTTATGAGAGAACATTACATAGTGTTATTTAAGTTGGTTGAATAACAATATGTGAATAATAATAACCAAGCATGTATCTTAACATATAATAAATTTATAAGTTATAAGTTATAAACTTATAAATATATATATATATATATATATATATAAAACTTTATAAAAAAAAGGAAAAGGAATAATACTCTTTCAAATGTAATATTATTATATGTTAGAGTGGAGACATGCAATGGTTATTATTGGTGGAGAGAAAGATGCCTTTGAATAAAACCAAGTCTTTCTCTTTCATTCTTTCATAACACACATAATTTCCAAGTAAACTTTTCTCTCTTCTTCTCTTGGGTATTTTCATCCAACATAAGAAAAGAAGAAAATTTCAAGTGCAAATCCTAGCTAGAAGTGGTGTGTTGTTGAAGCTTGGGGTATGCTATCTTGAGGAGCTTCCATATTCAAGTTCTTACCTTTCAATCATCATCTCTTTCACCCGGTTTTGTCATATTGAAAGGTAGTAGTAACATGCATGGACTTATAGTGACATGTATGTATTTGATAGTGTGTAATTCGTATTTGGATCCGGGTTTGGGTTTTGCATGTTTAAAATTGGTTTTATACATATCATATTAACAAGATTTAAAACTTTTATATCCGCTGCGTTTTTGGTAAAATAGGGATTTTATCACTTTGATAATATTGTTAAAACCCAACAACTCTCTGGAATGTCCAAATCCCTTATATCTGTTAGATCTTCACTGTGAAGGTAGGTCAAGTCTTCATCTCTTCTAATTATACCCAAGGTTATTCATTCTGAATTGCAAAGAATATAATGGCCTGTTGTTTCTTTGTTTTCAATCTCTGCAATAATGCCATTCTTCTGCACAGTATAGTTAGGGCATGTCATTCTTCTTTCCATTCTTATCATGTGTTCATGTTTGACCAAGGGTTCTTATCTTTGACTTTCAGCTGGTAGTTTAATTCGACACTAGCTATCTTTTTCAACTTGGTAGCCCTTCTTGTTTTCTCATGCTTTGTCAGCCTCCAACTTTTCTTCTTCTTTAAAAATGGGAATCCCTTATCAGCTTCATCCTTCAAGAACTTGGAGAGTTCATTTTGCTGTCTTCCTGCCAACCTGCTTGTGTCATGATAATCATAAAGATCTAGTGTGGCCATTCTCTCCAACTGTTCTTGAGTATATTCACCAAAATCATTTTTTATAATAATTTCTCTCAATTGTTTGCTTTCCATTATCAATTTCAGAGACTGAGAGACTGAATCAAAATAGACTGTTCTTGGAAGATCCACAAGTGATTGTGGTCTTGTTGTTCATTGCAATTCAGCTCTACTTGATTCTCCTCTATCTGTTGTTGGTTGTTGACTTGATGCAGATGGCCTGGTTTGTATAGATTTCATCGGTTAGCTGGGCCTTGTGATACAAAAATCTTTCAGATACATAGAATCAATCATTTCTACAAGATAGTTGATGAGATCTCAAAAGATTTCACCTTTGTCCTTGACAAGTTTTATAATCATATTCAAAATCCTTGGATTTTCAGTAAGACCTGCATGGACAAATCTTCCATCCACAAAACTTTTGGGGTTCTCACCCTCCAACAATACTTTCTCCCACTTTGCCTTTTGCAAATAAAATTGTTCTTTCAAATCATCTCTATTCAAGGCATTAAACGTATTCACATCCATTCCATTTTTATTCACCATTATACCCCTTAGTATCTCAATCATTTCTTCGTTTTTCCATGGAACAATAGGTTCATCAACAGGTTCAGGATTTACTTCCTCTGGAATAGGGGTCTCACCAGCAGTTGCCTCTTTTGATTTTTCTTTTTCACTTTGGTCCTTTTGTTTCTCCCTGAGAGTTAGGATTTTTCTTTTCTTTGCAGGGGGTTCATTAAGTCTTTCAGACTGCTTAGTGTAGGGCTCAGGATGCACTCTTTTCAATTTTTCCTTTCTTTTAAACTTGTTATACTGAGCCAACACTGATTCCCTTGATAAGTTTTCAACTATCTCAGGCTTCAACCCTTTTTCCAGTAAATATCCACACATACCTCCAAACTTCTTTTTCAAATCTTCAAGCTTTTCAGCCTCCTCATTCTCCTTTAAAAAATTTTCCTTTATTTCTTCCCTGGTTTTTTTATAGGCTTCTCTTAGTTGTTCAAATCTGAAGTTAGTCAGGTCTTTTTCAGAATACCCATGCTTTCTTAAGTATTCTCTGTATTTCAGGGCGTCTCTATTCTTTTGTTCAATTCTCTTCTTGATTTTATCCCTCTCTTTATCCCACCTTTTCTGCAATTGATCATCATTCAAATCAGCTAAGGTCTCGAAGCTTATCCCAAAGGTTCTTAATTTCATAACCAATGGGTTCTTCTTTTTAGCTTCCAGCAAACTTTGCTCAATGTTTGCCCTTTGTTCATCAGTCATTGTGATTTGTGGGGACACAACATTGGCAGTTTCAGCACCTTTTCTCTGATCATTTTCATTATCATCATCAGTTTCATCTTCATCAGAATCATCCTCCTCCTCAGTTGTTTCATTCACTGCATCAATCTTAGGTACATCAGGAGTTGGATTTCTAGGGATTGGTACATTAGGCACTCCTTGCACATTTTCATCTGGCCTTAAAGTTTGCAAAGGAGTTGCCCTTATTGGACTTGCCTCATCATCAGGGGTTTCTACAAAGTATTTTTTCTTTTCTTCCCATTTCCCCTTTTTAGCAGATTTTTCTTGTTCAGATTGTTCATTTGCCCCTTTTCTTCTCATGTAGGTCTTAGCAAACCTGTTGACTTTCTCTGCAAATTGTTCATATAGATTGGAAACTCTTTCTTTCTTTTGATGAATTGTTTCATGAGATTGAGTCACATGTTCCCTTTTTGGCCAGCTATCAGTTGGGTTTTGTTTGATATCATCTTTGACTTGTTCAACCCATTTCTTGGCAGTCATTGAGGCTATAGATTCACCAATTTCTTCTTCAATCATGATCTCTGTATTCACATTTGCTGGCTCAGCAGTTTCAGTTAATACCTTTTTCTGATTGACTTTGCGGTTGAAACATGCTTACCACCATTGCCAAAGAGTTGTCCACTTCCTCAACTCTTTTCAGATTAATCATTGCTTCAATAACAACTTGATCATCATCCTCTTCATCATTAATCATCTTAGCAACATTGGCTTGATCGATCAATGCTTCCTCTGCTAATTCTTCAAGAGACAAGATCTGGGCAAGTATCTCCTTTTCCCTTGTCTCTCTTACCAGATTTTCAAACTCTCTCCTTGCAGCAGCAGAAGCTTCTTCCTCTTCATCCAATAATCTTTCTTTCACAATATCTGCCTTAACAGGCTCCTCTTCATAGACTTTTGCCTTTCATTTTTCCAATCTCCTCTGTACATCTTCTTCATCCTCAGACTGCTAATAGTCATCGATTTCCTTTTCAAGTGTTTACAGCTCTGGATCATACTCTACCCTCCTGGAGCTTTCATATAGTTTAGTTTCAGTAAGTAATAGCTCCTCAGTAGCAACATCATCTTCATTGATTACATCAGTCAGTTCTTCAGTTACAATATCAGTTAAGACATCAGTAGCTACATCTGTGGTAGCCATATTCACTTCAACATTCATCTTTTCTATTCCATCCCCTGTCTCCTCTTTATCTCTCACCTCATCATCTTCCTCTCTCCATACAACATTCATTACTTCATCATTAGCATCATAGTTTTGTTCTTCAACATCAGATTTGTCACACTCATATTCAACATCCTCCATCCTTCTTTCTTCACTCTCCTCATCATTATCATAAGCATTTAAAATGCATGTTAACCATAAACATCAGCTGTTTTGACACTCTCATCCTCCAATACAGGTTCATTAACATTCACAATATCATCAGTTGGCTCAATAACATTCTCCCCCTGTTTTGGGGCAGCTGGGGTCTTCTTAACCTCCTGCTCCAGGTTTTGAATTTTCATTAATGCCCGGGCCAACTTATCTAGCAGCACCACATTCTCCTTTGTTACCTCCTCATTTCTCTCCTTCAACTGTGCATTCTCCAACATCAGATCCAGGTTTCATTCAAATAAATAGGTTCCAGCAGGAGGGGTTAGTGGTGGTGAGATAGAGAAAGGTTCAAGTTCAGATTGTTCTTGATAATTGGTTTGAGGGATTATTGGCTTGGCATCTTCAAAGATGTTTTCACTGGTGGATGGTAGTGGGTTGATATTTGGAATTAGAAGGGATTTGGTGTGGGTGATGGTGAATGTGGGTGATGTAGATGATTCAGGTGGGGTTTGAGTTGTGGTTTGAGTTTGGATAGGGGTAGGCTGGGTTGTTGTAATTGGTTGGGGTGGTGATTGAGTATGGGGTGGGCTAGGAATGAATGTATCTATTTGGATTGGGCTGTTGGTTGGTGGTGTTTGTGGTGGTGGGGATGTTTGTGTTAATTTTTCAGACTGGATTTGGGTTAAGGTTTGGGTTGGGGTTTGGGTGGTTTGGTCTTGTGGTTGTGGTGACAAAGGTGGTGTTGGTATATGTTGTTCTGGTATAATATTCTGCTCCCCCTGAGGTTGTGCAATGACCTCAAGGTTGACATTTCCTCCTTCCAAATTTTCCGGAGCATTATCATCATTCCCATCATCATCTGAACTATCATCATCTCCATCATTCTCACCCTCTCCTCAGCAACCACCTTAGCCTCAGATAATACCACATGCAATTGAGGAATCAAAATATCATCAAACATTAACCATGGCAGCTCTTCATATACCTGTTCTGGATCAAATCTGCTAGTGCTAGCCTGATTTTCTATTATTTTAAAAGTATCCGGATTTTGCAGGACATGTGTGATTCCTGTAGTTGGTAGGTCCTCCAACTCTTGATTGAAAATTATTCGTAGGTACCTCGGATATGCCAAAAACTTTTGCTTGATTGGCTTCTCCGAATTTTGCACTATCCTTCAAATATCATTTGTGAAAAGTTGAAAGGATAGTCAAATAACACTGCAACAGTGGCGTTTGCCAAGTCTCTGCTCATGAGGGTCCATAACCCTTTCTCGGTGCAAACTCATGTATTATATGGTGGATCAAGAATCTGTAAATGGTCGGAAACATGCCCTTTTGAAATTGCCTATCTTTTGTATTCCCTTGATATCCCATGCACTTGACAAAAATCTTGTACAGTTGAGATGTTGTAAGATGGATTGGGTTAGGGTCGTTGTCATTCAACTGTATACACCTTTGAATCACAGCCTCATCCACCCGTATCTCTTGATTAGCAACAGTGGCTTCGATTCTTCTCCCATTTACATCATCAATCAACGTTGTCGAGTTCTAAAAGTCCAACGAATGGTTTCGGTAAATTGTAGGATTTGCTGTCAGTGCAAATTGGATGTTTGATCTTTGCAACCAACGTATAATCGGGGCAAATTCTTCATTGTCTAGCGTGACCTGTAAGAGAGCGCACATATTGTGCTTTTGCTCAAAGAAATATCTCGGAACATTTTCTTCTGCCATATTTTAAGCAATTTCAAGTAATAAAATTTAGGTAGAGAGAGAGAAATATCACTAAGAACCTGTTCTTCAATAAATTTATAACCTACACACAAAATAGAGTGTTAGCAAAAATAATACATAATCAAAGCCCATAATCATATAATCATTGTCGGAAAACATGTTGTTATTGCTTACCGAGTCGGAATTAGAGGGATGATTAAAGTTAGGGTTTGGATTAAAGTGAAAGCTATGAGTCGGTTAGGTTTTCTTAGAGTAATCAGTGGAAGGAGAGAGAGAGATAGAGAGAGAGAGGGAAAATAATGTAGAAAAAACGTCTCTCATTCCCTCTTATATACCTTTTGAAAGTGGGTTTTAAATGCTTTTTGTCGTTTAGTGATTTATTAGCTGTCAAACAGTAACCTTATCCATTTAACATTTTAAGCATTTGAAAACATCCAACTCCATGCATTACATTTTAGCAAACCTTGCTCGGAAATTGTTAGTGTAGGTTTTGCAAAGCCTGCTCGGTATAGTCTGCTTACTCAAATCTTACTCGGTTATAGGTTGGTACAAATTAGAAGTTAAAATCAAGAAAGCTTACTTGAAATACAAGATTTCTTGAGAACTAAATCACAAGAAAAGTTAATCAAGTATTAAACATCAAGCACCTTGCTAGGAATCAACTGAGATGCCCATATAACATACATCAAATTTACCTACCTTGCTCGGATAATTCACTTAATCACTAACCTTACTCGGTCAATTACAATTCACAAGTAATTAGTCAAGTATACTTTGATGCAAAGTATGCCCGAAAAAGAATACAGTGTGCTAGTGGTTTCATATCACAAAGTGTACTCGGAAAATCAGTGAAATTTCCAAAGTATATTAGGGGAACATTTGAATATTCAAAGTGTGCATGAAATATAAAGTGTGCCCGGAAAACAAGGTTTGCACGGAAACACTTGTAATTTGAATGAAAGAAAATCTATTCACACTAATCACAAAGCTTGCTCGGTAGACTAAGGCTAAGTTCACAAAGCTTGCTCGGTAGATCATATGCAGCATATAAGATGCAAAGCTTGCTCGGAACAAGAAATATCTTGTTAAAAGCTTGCTAGAACACATATTCATGTTAAGACTTCAGGCTTGCTTGGGAAATAGAAGTGTTAAGTATGCTCTACCCGGGAAGTGTAAACACTCCAAAACATGCCCGAAAATTATAAACTTAGACCAACATGGCTAAGCTTGCTTGGAAAGGTTATAAAACATCAAACCTTACCCGAAAATACATATTCAACTGTTTTTTGTTCGGGAAGGTTGGAAAACATGAAACCTTGCCCGGAAATACTTATTCAACCTTTTTTGAGGCAAAATGCAACTCTTTTTGACTTAAACCACCTGTCAATTATATTTTTCATTAAAGATCATAGTTTAAGAGCAAATGGTGCATTTAGAGATCAAATTTCAGTCATGTTTCTCTTCAAAATAATTTCTTTCTTTAACTGAAAAGATCTCAAGAATGGGATTATATTGACTAAGTAGCTTTTTCAATACTTCATCCTCAACATTATTATGACAGTTGTCAGGTTAACAGCAGGTATAAACTTAGCATGAATTTCATCTCTTTGGTGATATGATTTAGGTTCAATTAGGCATAATTCAGAAATGGTCAACACTGTGCTGTGATGCCTCATATCTCTTCTAAAAACTTATTTGGCTTTCCCAAGATCACCCCAATTTGACTCCAACCTCCTGCTATTTGGTCAAAATTTTGTTTTTGTATGACTGAACTTATTGAATCTTTTTGTATTTTTGATTCTCAAACATATATAGAGGTTGAACAGTGGACTTACATGCCATTCGGACTTACATGCCTTTCATTCAAGATGAAACAGATTATGTCAACATCTCTATAGTTCTTAGTTGAAACCCTCTTTGTTTGACAAAATATTTAAAACTCTTATCAACTTTTGGTTAATTTATTCTACCCTTGTTTTTGATATTTTCTCCAAACTTTCTTGAATTTGTTCTTTGTCATATATAAAGATGTTTCATTTTTGGGTTTACCAAATAACAACAGGCTTGTGTGTGACTGGGTAATCACTTTTCTGCCTATCATTTGGAGAGATTTATCTTGAGACATGCAAAGACAACTATGTATCTCCACATAAAGATTAGCATATTCATTATGTTTATATCACCTTATATTTTACACATCATGAGAAAGCAACCATACATGTTAATGACTGTACTAAATGCCTTTTTAGCCTATTAAATCCATATGATTTGCTAAGTAGTCAATGTACTATCATTTCCCATATTAAATTCAGTTTAATATTCAGTCACCCCAATTTCTCTTAATTGGCAGGTAAATGGCTATACTGTTTGATCACAAACAGGACCAAAAATACATGTGAATATATGTCCTTTCAAAGTCAGAGTTATTGACATAGTTTAAAGTGAAGGAACAGAAAACAAGTTATGATTCCCCAAATGCTTTCGGTTTTCTGGTTAATGGCTATCCTTTAAATCTATACAGATTTTAGGACCAAATATACACAATTGTATATCCTTGCAACTAGGCAAATGGCATAATTTTCAGCAAGAATAACCTCTTGAGACTTTTCATTAAAAACCTTCTTTTAAGCTTCTTTAAAGCTTGAACTAAATAGTCTTAACATGTCTCTGCACCATTAACAACTTGCTCATGTTTTGACCAAAATAAAGTGATTATGCAAAATTCATTGGAAAATTCATTTTATCATTTAATTTTGACATAAAACTCATTTTGACACAAACAGTTGTAACATAATCAAATCTTTATCAAACATAACATCATCAAGACAAGCAGACAGTACTAACATTCAAGGTCTAGCCTATCCTAATAACATCAAATGATCATATAATACACATAAACAAGCAATTAATCAGTGATGTCAGATAAACTTACACTATCAAGTAATTCAAATCAAGAGCACTCATCATTACATCACATACACACATCAACTGATAAGCATGTATAAGCAACAATGATATTAAACTTTGCACACATAGTCAACTAAAGCACATATCAGTTAATATTAAAGTATCATATTCAATCATATGCACACAAACTGCATTCAATCAAAACTTTGAACAGATAGTCAGTTTGCACAGTCAAGCACACATCATGAATTAGACTTCATCAGAGTTGATCATACCCAGGGCTTTCAAAACCTGGTTCTGTCAAGTGGTTTTGTGAATATGTCAGCCAAATTCTCACTTATATCCACTCTGGTTATTTCAATTAAACCTTTTTCACTATAGTCTCTTATGAAGTGATGTCTGATTTCAATGTGTTTGGTTTTGGAATGTTGCACAGGATTCTTAACCATAAAAGATGCAGCAGTGTTATCAATGTAAATAAGGGTTTTTAGAAAGTTCAAACCATAGTCCAGCATATGCTTTTGGATCTAGAGGACTTGTGCACAACAGACAGATGCAACAATGTATTCAGCTTCTGCAGTTGAAATTGAGGCATTTGTCTGCTTCTTGCATTGCCATGACACCAATCTGTCACCCAAAAATTGGTATCCCCCTAATGTAGACTTTCTATTTATGTTGCAGCCATCATAATCACTGTCTGTGTAGGCTGTCAGATCAAAAGACTGGTTCTTTGGATACCAAATTCCCAAGTCAGGTCTTCCCTTCAAATATTTAAAGATTCACTTCACATCATTCATGTGGGAGACCTTGGGGATTGACTAAAATCTAGCACAAACACAAAGTGCAAACATGATATATGGCCTTGAAGCAGTTAGATACATCAGTGGTCCAATTCTTGATCTGTATTCATGCTCATCCACTGGCTCCACCTTTTCATCAGCTGACATCTTTTCTTTTGAATCCATTGGAGTTGAAGTTGTCTTCAAATCACTGCACTTGAACTTGTCAAGTATGTCTTGTACATACTTAGACTGGTAAATGAAAATCCCATCAGCCTTTTGCTAAACTTGTAGGCCAAGGAAGAAGTTCATTTCCCCCATTGAACTCATGCTATACTTGGATTTCATCACGTCTTCAAACTCCATACACATCCTTTCATTGGTTGACCCAAATATAATGTCATCCACATAGACTTGTAACAAGAGCAAATATCTTCCTTTCTTCTTGTAGAAGAGGTTCTTGTCAATAGCTCCCCTTTGGAAACGATTTTCAAGTAGGTGGTTTCAAAGCTCATCATACCATGCTCTAGGAGCCTGATGCAGTCCATTCAAGGCTTTATTCAGTTTATACACCCTGTTAGGATAGATAAGATCCTCAAGGCCTGGTGGTTGAGAAACATAAACCTCCTCTTCAATCTTTCCATTTAGGAAGGCAGATTTGACATCAAGCTGAAATACTCTGATGTTCTTTGAGGCAGCATAGGCTAAAAAGATCCTTATTGCTTCCAGTCTAGCCACAGGTGCAAAGACCTCCTCAAAGTCAATTCTTTCCTCCTGAAAGCATCCCAATGCTACAAGTCTAGCCTTATTCTTGATCACAATACCCCTTTCATCCCTTTTGTTTCTGAACACCCATTTAGTACCAATTGCATGTCTATTCCTTGGTCTGTCTACAAGCTCCCAAACTTGTAGGTCTCTAAATTGAGCTAACTCTTCCTGCATTGCTTGTACCCAACTTGTCCCTAAGAGATTGGAAAATATTCTTTGGTTCTATTTGGGAAAGAAAGCATGAGTATAAGCAAATGTTTGCAGTTTCAGACTTCTTGTGACCCTTTCATGTATATTGCCAATGATGTGTTTAGCTGGATGATTCTTTTCAACATATGGGGTTTGAAGAATCTCATCAGTAGACACAGTTGTGTCAAGATTTTAATCATTGAGTTCAAGATCTTCAATGCTCAAATCAGGTGAAGAGTCATCAACTGCTGGTGTATCCTCATTGATCTGTCCTGAGGTGGATGCACCATTGTGTCCTGATCTCAGTTCTTCAAACAAGTCTTGAAATCTTGCACTTGTAGCAGTTGCTTCTTCACTTTGATTGCTTGGATCCTCTTCATCATGTACTTGATTGTTTTGCATTTCTTGATTGTCTTGAACATCATTTGCTTGATCTTGTACTGGACTTTCATTATTCACTAGATTGTCATCTTGAGTTTGATCAACAACTGTCCTAGAGGAGTCCTTTATGAACGTGTATTCCTTTTCTTTTCTTGCAATATTTTTCCAAAACTTTTCCAAATCTAAAGTCTTCTTGTTTGACTCTTCAACCACATTGGTTTTGTTGAAGGACTCATCATAGTCTTCTGGATATATCTTGAATGATTTGATTAGCTTCTCCAAATCAAATAACCATGATGCACCATCAACTGTGTTGAATTGGTTTTAATTGAAAACTACATTTGAGGACTTAATTACAACCAAATGATCTTTCACATACACTCTGTAGGCTTTAGAGTGTGTAGAGTAGCCTACAAAGAAACAACCTAAGGACTTTGCTTGAAATTTGTTCAAGTAATCCTTTGTGTTCAACAGAGAACATTTGCATCCAAATGCTTTGATAAACTTGATGTAGGGTTTTATGGTGTAGAATATTTCATATGGAGTCTTGTTGTGACTTTTGTTTATCAATACCTTGTTCTGAACATAGCATGCTGTGTTAATTACTTCTGCCCAAAATGTGACAGGTAGATTAGCAGCAGCAAGAATGGTTCTTGCTGCTTCAATAAGTGTTTTATTTCTTCTTTCAGCAACACCATTTTATTCAGGAGTTCTAGGAGCTGAGAACTGTTGAAGTATTCCTTTGTTGTTGCAAAATTCTTCAATCACTCCATTCTTGAACTCAGTACCATTGTCACTTCTCATTACCTTAACCCTTTTATTCAATTGATTCTCTACTATGTTAACACAGTTCATAATGAATTCAACAGCCTCATCCTTGGTACTTAGGAAATAAACCCAAATATATCCTGAATAATCATCAATGATCACAAGACAGTATCTTTTCTTTCCAATGCTTGGTACACTCACAAGACCAAAAAGATCCATGTGAAACATTTCAAGCATTTGATCAATTGAGTTGATGAGTTTAGTCTTGTGAGAAGACTTATGCTGCTTTCCCTTTTGGCATGAGACACAGTTGTCATCTAATTTAAACTCTCTTTTAGGTAAGCCAATCACATGCTCACCCTTGACTCGCTTATTTATATTCTTCAGATTGACATGGCAGAGTTTCCTATGCCACAGCTTTGACTCATTTTCAGTGGCTTTAGAAACAAAACAAGTGCCACCCCTAGAAACAACATTCTTCATGTTTAGTTCATACAAATTTCCATTTCTTGGGGCCATCATCATCATCATGTCAGGTGGAATAACATACTCAGGCCTTAAGATGAAACAGTGAGAATCATCAAAGCCAACTTTGTAACCTTTATCACACATCTGGGATATGCTTAAAAGATTGTATTGAAGCCCTTCAACATAGAAAACATTGTCAAAAGTAACTTTCCCATTTGTCAAAATTCCTTTTCCAACAATTTTTCCTCCATTCTCATCACTTCCAAATGCCACTGGTCCCTCAAACTTCTCTTCATAGTTGACAAGTGACCTCTTGTCACAAGTCATGTGCCTAGAACATCCACTTTCCAAATACCATACTTCATTTAGTGTAGCGGACTGTTCCTGCACAATACAAAGAAAGTGATTAGTTTTATGATGAACTGCAAGCTACTTCAACTTGCAAATCGTTAGTTTCAATTTCAATGGCAGCACTAGGAGTGAGTTATATGGGATCAGGGTCTTCATGATTAATTTCTATATAATCTGAATCATCAGTTTCATATCCAAACTCTCTTGGAGTTTTCACAAATGAAGTTGTGCCCTCATATTCAGAACCTTCAGTGTTACTTTCTTGAATAACATAGTCTTTCTTGCTTGAAAAGTCTTTCACATCCATACATGTCTATTCTTTGTTTTCAACTTTGGGTTTCCATAGGAAACCTTGAGGTTCATACCATGTTTCAGCAGAAATTTTTCATCTCGAGTTAATTCAGTAGGTTTCTTTCTAGGAAGAACACCTTTGTTTCTCTTCTTTTGACTGTTTGAAGATCCTTGAGAATCATCAGACTTAACAGATTTTGTGTCATTGTTGGGAATGATTCTCAAAGGTTGAAAATTCTTCTTCGTCACAAACTCAGTCTTCTTAGGAGATTTGCTTCTTCTATTTTGCTTCTCACTTGGTTTTCTCAATCTTACTTCGGCTTTCTTCTCTGTTACAACTGACTGTTCAGACTCATTCCTCTTCCCCTTTTCACTTACTTTACCCTTTCCCTATTATTCTTCATATTTCAATTTATAGAGAACAAAGTCTTGTCCAAAATTTGTCTCATCTGGGACATGGAAAGTTTTAAAGTTGAGTCTATCATTGCATGTGTTAGTGTGATGACCATACTCATCACATCTTTTGCACCACACTTTTCCTTTTAACTTTCATGGTCAGCTCCGTTCTTAAACCTTTCACATGGTCTTGGTGGATCAACTCTAAGTGTCTTTTGAGTCTTCAGACCATCAAAGTTAATTGAGAAAGGAACAAATTCATCAATCTTGATATCATTTCTTTCAACCTTTCCCTTGACAAAGACAATCTTCTTCATACTCAATGGTTCTTCATCATTTCTTGATATCATTTCTTTCAGTATGCTTGGTCTTTGAATGTTGAACAAGATTTCTCACAATAAATAAAGCAGCAGTATTATCAATAAGAATTGGAGTGTTCACGAAGTTCAGACCATAATCAAGCAATTGATTCTGAATCCAATGGACCTGAGCTCAATAAGCATATGCAGCAATGTATTTAGCTTTAGTAGTTGAAATTCACACTGTTGTTTGCTTTTTGCATTGCCATGAAACCAGCCTGTCTCCTTAGAATTGAAAACCACCAGATATTGACTTCCTGCTCATGTTGCATCCATCATAGTCATTGTTAGTGTAGGAAAGAAGATCAAAGGCATTGTTCTTTGGATACCAAATTCCCAAATCTGGCATTCCTTCTAAGTATCTGAAGATTCTCCAAACAACCATCAAATATGAAACTTTGGGATTGGCTTGAAATCTTGCACACACACATACAACAAACATGATATCTGGTCTTGACGCAGTCAGATACATTTGTGATCCAATCGTGGCTCTGCATTCATGCTGATCTACAGGCTCCCCATTTTCATTCACTACCATATTTTCATGTGTGTCCGTTGGAGTATAAGTAGTCTTCAAATCTTGGTATTTGAACTTGGTTAAAATGTCTTGTACATACTTGGATTGACTAATGATTATTCCATCCATTTTCTGATGAACTTGCAATCCAAGGAAAAAATTCATCTCTCCTATTGAGCTCATGCTATACTTTGACTTTATAACTTCTTCAAAAACTAAACACATATGTTCATTTGTAGATCCAAAAATGATATCATCAACATACACTTGCGGTAGGAGTAAATATCTCCCTCTTTTCTTGTAGAACAAGGTCTTCTCAATGGCTCATCTTTGAAAACCATTATCAAGTACGTGATTTGATAACTCATCATATCAAGCTCTTGGAGCTTCATGTAACCCATACAGAGCCTTGTTAAGCTTGTATACTCTATTTGGATAATCAGGATCCTAAAAACCTGGAGGTTGAGTGACATACACCTCCTCTTCTATTTATCCATTCAAGAAAGTAGACTTAACATCCAACTGAAACACTCTATTGTTCTTTGATGCAGCATATGCCAAAAAGATTCTTATTGCTTCCAGCCTTGCTACAAAAGAAAATACTTCTTCAAAAGAAATTCATTCTTCTTGTAAGCAACCAAGATCATTTAATCTTGCCTTGTTCTTCATTACAATTCCTCTCTCATCCCTCTTATTTCTGAAAACCTACTTGGTGACAATTGCATATTTTCCTCTTGGCTTATTAACTAGCTCCGAAACTTGAAAATTCCTAAACTGAGCTAATTCCTCCTACATAGCTTCTACCTAACTGTTATCTTTTAGTGCTTCAACAATGTTCTTTGGTTCTATTTGGGACAGAAAGAATGAATACAAACAATTTTTTGCAGTTTCCAAGGCACTTCTGGTCACTCTTTCAAGAAGGTCACCATTGATGTTTTCAATAAGATGATTCCTTTGAACAGAAGAAGTTTAGATGATTTGAATAGATGTCAGAATTGGATCCAGATTTGAATCATTTAGTTCAGGTTCTTCAGTGAGCAATTCTTGTGCATCATTTTGAATTTCTGCTTGGTCCACATTGTGATTTGATGTTGATGCAACATCAATTGAAATATTCAAACATTAATGGTGCGTCATGTTGAGTCTGGTCTTGTTGATTATTAGTTTGATCACCAGAAGTTTTAGTGTGATCCTGATCTTGTGGCTCGCCATTTTGGTCATTGTGCTTATCTTCTATATCTCCAGAATCCTTCCTTTTGAATGAGAACCTAGTGTCTTCATTAGCAACCTTAGAACACACTTTGTCTAAGTCAATCTTCTTAGTAGTTGCTTTGGGAACACTTGTTTTATATGAATATTAATCAATGTATTCATAATAAATTTTGAAGGATTTGATCAATTTCTCTTTATCAAACAACCAGCTTGCTCCATCAACAGTATTAAACTGATTTTCATTGAAAATGATGTCAGATGATTCAATCAGACTCAGATGATCTTTCACATATAACCTATATGCCTTTGAGTGTGAAGAATATCCAACAAAGAAGCAATCAAAGGACTTTGATTGGAATTTGTTCGATTAGTCTTTGGTGTTTAATAGAGACCATTTGCAACCAAAAGGTGATGTAGAGTTTTCTTTTATACAAAATCTCGTAAGGAGTTTTGTACTTTCTATTATTGAGAAGAACCTTGTTCTGATCATAGCATGCAGTTTTGATTGCTTATGCCCAAAATGATACAGGTAAATAAGCATCTTCAAGCATGGTTCTTGTAGCCTCTATTAGTGTTCGATTCCTTCTTTCTACAACACAATTTTGTTCAGGTATTCTTGGGTAACTGAATTGCTGAAATATTCCTTTTGCTAGACAAAATTCAGCCATAACCTCATTTTTGAACTCAGATCCATTGTCAGTTCTCATCACTTAAACCCTTGCATCCAATTGATTTTCAATTATAGTTACACAACTCTTGATCAGTTCTGCAGCTTCATCTTTTGAATTTAGGAACACACCCTAGTAAATCTTAAGTAATCATCTATTATCACCAAACAATAGTTCTTTTTGCCAATATTTGGAACACTTACAAGACCAAAAAGATCCATGTGAAGCATTTTTGAAGCACTTGATCAATGGAGTTTACAAGTTTTGTTTTGTGAGATGATTTTTGTTTTTTTCCCTTTTGGCATGAAACACAATTGTGATCAAGCTTGAACTCTCTTGTTGGAAAACCAACAACATGTTCACCCTTTACACGCTTATTCATGTTATTTAGATTTACATGACATAATTTCTGTGCCATTGCTTGGTTTCATTTTCAGAAGCTTTAGAAACAAAACAAGTACCGCCTCTAGATACAACATCTTTCATCCTTAGTTCATACAAGTTGCCATTCCTTGGTTCCGTCATCATAACCATTTATGGTGGAATCACAAACTCAGGTTTCAAAATGAAACAATGAGATTCATCAAAACCAACCTTATAACCTTTATCACACATTTGAGAGATGCTCAAAAGGTTATATTTGATACCTTCAACATGAAATACATTATCAGAAGAAACTTTTCCATTTGTAGGAATGCCTTTGCCCACAATTTTCCCTCCATTCTCATCAATTTCAAAAGCAACTAGGCCTTAAATGTTTTCTTCATAGTTAACCAATGATCTTTTATTACAAGTCTTGTGCCTGGAACATCCACTATTTGTATACCATACATCATTGACTTATGTGGGTTGTTTCTGCACAGTTGAAAACAAAGTAATCGGTTAAGTGATGAATCACAAGCAATGATAGCTTGCAAATCATCAGCAATAACAGTTCTAGTTGCATTTGGTTTTGGATCTTCATAATCCAGTTCACAAGAAACATCAGTCTCATAACCAGATTCAAACAAGTTTCTAAAATAGGGAATCATGCTTGTGCATTCTTCAATTACTGTATCCCTTTTGATGATTAATTTTGGAGCTTCATCCTTTGTCTTACACAAGAACCCTCTTGGTTCATGACCACTTTCCAACAATAATTTCTCATAACTATTTAATTCTTTTCTTTGGTTTCTATTGATAATTTTCTTCTTGACTTGTATGTTCTTATCATATGAGATTAAATCTCTAGAGTCAAAGTAATTTTTTGAGCTCTGAGATTTAATAAATGTTTTATTTCCAATCTTTTCATAGACATCTTCTTTTTATTTCAAATACACCATTGAACGTTTTCTTTTCTTCACAAGTTCTTTAATTGACTTGCATACCCTTTTGCAAGTATTCTTCATACTTCTTTTTATACAAACTAAGTCTTGACCATATAGTGTATTATTAGGAACAGTGAAAGGTTGTGGCATGATTCTTTCTTGACATGAATCTGTATGATGACCATAAACATCAAATATGTTGCGCCATACCTTTCCTTTGTGTTCATTCACATAATTTCATCTCTTGAATCTTTCACGTCGTCTAGGTGGATTCACACTAATGGTCTTTTGATGGGTGATAGGGTTTCCAAAGTCTATGGATATAGGTTGAAAAACACTTTTCTTTTCAATAATATTTTCATCTGAACCTTTGACAAAATTGAATTTTTCTAGCTTCCCTTTTCTATCATTCAGTTCCTTTTCTTACATTGGGCTCACATAGTTTCTTGAAAAGTATTCAACATCACCAATGTCGAAGAGTTCATTGTTTGAAAATACTGGGTAAATGGGTGGATACTCAGTTTCTCTATTTGTTTCTTCTTCATTGGGAAACTTTCTTTCTTCTAAGGACTTCTAAATGTTTGTGTACCAGCATTGTTCTTCTTCCTTTGAGATCCCTCACATAAGTCAAATGGCTTATGGTTTCTTCTCATGTGTTCATGGAACTTTTTCATTTTTGGAGTAATTTTGGGTAATCTTGGAATCTTTTCCTTTGAATTCCTCATTTTCTTCTCTATACCCTTGTTACTTCAACAACTTGAACATTTACCACTTGAAATACTTTAGTTATCTTCAAAATTTTCACTTAAAGAGACCTTTCTTCAACAAATTCTTTATTTTTTTACTTTCTTTCGTTTCATAAAGCTTCAACACAAACTCTGCTTCTTCATCTACACCAACTTTCTTGTAGTGTTCAATAAATTCTTCTTTCTCATTGAATAACTTCTTGAACTATTCCAGATAAGTCTCTTTCTTCTCCTTATCAACATTCAATGAATAATTATCATTAAAGGGTGGTGGAACAACCTTATATTTATCTTCAGCATTAATCTTCAACATTTTCACACAAATGTTACCAGTTAAGATAAGGTTCTTCAGAAAATCAACTTCTACTTGAAGTTGAGTATTCTTGTTCTTTTATTCTAAATACACCTTTTTCAAACCTTCTATTTCCGTGGTGTATCTTGATTGAGTTTCATAATTATCCAGGCAGTCTTGTTCTAGACCTTCGATCTGGTTTTCATAAGTTACTTCACTCATTTCATAAGCATTGATTATGCTTTCCCTTTTTGAACATTCAGCTTGCAATTTACCAACCTCATTTCTTAATGAATCATCCAAATCAAGTAAATTTAAGGTTGATTAGTTGGATTGTACCTGCAATTTTGAAGATTCAGCTTGATCATTGATTTTTTCCATGAATGCAACATTGGCCTTTTCAATATCTTCAGCATGATTGCTCCAGACAAACAAACCATCTAGTGGCTGTTGAGCTACAACAACATTTCCTTTATTTCTTTGTTTATTTGCATTGTTTCTGTTCTAATTTGCAGGCCTTGAGAAGGGTTTTGTTAATTTCTTTTGATAGGTTGTCATTGGGGATTGATCCGTTGTTGGTTCTGTTGTGGTTTAAAGTTGTTGTAGAACTGTCTCTACTGTTGACCTTGACCTTGATTCTCATATTGGAAGTGATTTCTTTGAAGATTGTTGTTGTTGTTGTTCTGGAATTGTCTTGGTTGATTGCATTATCTTTCAAAGTGACCAGGTTTTTGACAATGGTAGCAAATTTTATTGGATTTATCAAATCCAATCCTATCATTTGGAGTAGAGAATTTAAGCCTTCTAGTCCTGTTATACAACCTTTTAAATCTAAAAGCTAACATGACAGTTTGCCATTTTAAATCTATATCTTCAAGATTATCTGCATCAATATGTTCCAATTCTTCTTGTACAACATGGGTGTGAATCAAGTTCTTGGCCACAAATGCATTATAGGATTCAGTAAACATAGAGAAAGGGCCTGATATTGATTTCCTTGATTTGAATTTCGAGGAACATGTGGTGCATGTCCACTAGCCATAGATGAGGTATCACCATCATCTATCATTTTGACATTGAATCTTTGTTGTATGCTTGACTTGCTATAAAAACCCTTGGTGTTTCAACATTAAAGTCACTAGGCTCTTCAATGATAAGAATTTGTTATTGATTCTTGGTAGACAGATTTCATGTTGGAGCTACCAGGGCATTTGCAACTTAAAAATTGGGCTTCTCTTATTTTATCATGTGATTTTCAATCATTTCATGTTCAACAGCTTGAAGAAAACATATTACATCATTTAGATTGAAGTTGGAAAAATTAGCCTTTTCCTTGATGAATTTGCTTGCAGTGTACCATTCACCAAACAATGAAGATAACAGCTTCTTGTTAAGATCAAAATCACTAATAGCAAGATCAGTTGACCTAATTTCATTGAAAATTTCTACAAATCTTTTGCGAAACTGACTTTAGCCTTTCTCCCTCTTTAAACTTGAATCTGTCAAGTTGTTGCTTCAGCCTATCTTTCTTGATATCTTACAATTCAGTATTTCCGTCAAACATTTCCACCATTGCATCATACATTTCCTTTGCAGTTGGGTGATGGTTCACGCTTGTTAATAGTTCCCATGATAACCCGAACTTCAATATAGAAATGGCCTTTAAATCCCTCTTCTTCATTTGTCTTTCAACAGCTTGGTTGTTGTTTGCACCTTCCGTGGGAACAAATGGACCATTGTTGAAAGAGTTCCATAACTCCGTGTCATTATAGCAAACAACAGCCTCAAACAATACCTTCCACTTGATATAGTTTTCTTAACCTAAAAAAATTGAAATCTTGTTAGTAGTCACTTTTTGATCATCCGTTTGTTTAAAAATATTTTTGGTATTTTTAACAAGCTTTTAAAATGAAAATTACTTAAAATTTTAAACTGACATTAAAAAACATTTAGATCTGAGGATAAAATCCTTGAATCTGATGATATCAGATAGATTAAACCAACATCTAAACTCAAAACAAACAATAATCAAGAACATAACCATTGACGTCACGTTTCATTATAACAGTGCTCTGGTGACGTCATCATATTCATCCTCAAACTCAAACAAATTCAGTAAAAAGCTTCGCAATCAAACTTCGCAACAATACATCGGTTTTCTCAAAAGCAAACACAAGCTCTGATACCACTTGTCAGGTTCATTTTTCTTACTACCAACCTCGTAACCAACAAATTAATGTTGACAAGACGGTTACGAATAAGCTCATGTAAATACCCAATGATTACTAAAGGTGGAATCAATAGTAATCAAGATGTTGCTATAATAACACAAAGATAACAAACACACAAGAAACTCAAAAGATTTACATTGATATTAATCAATAATACAAAGGAATATCTTTAGGGTTTCTAGGTAGAATGTTTGGTGCGGCGGCTTTCCGTACAAAAATATTTGTCTGATTGGAAAGTCTGTAGTCTACCGTTTTTCATCGTTTTCATAAATGTAACCTAGTATTTTATTAAGTAGCCAAACCTGAGACCTTCTAGAAACTCTAACCAGTGCTAAAAGTTATTCAAACGTATATAAAATTATTACAAGTGTCATATAGGTCTTCGAGTAAGATTTTGTCTTTATCGAGCAAACCTTGTAATGCGTAAGTGTGCTGGTACAGTTATCCGAGCAAGCTTTTACTTATGAATATTTTCAATAGAAATATTCTTCAAGCAGACTTTACTTTTCATGATATAATCAAATTTTGCTCGAGAATATCTTACAAGCAAACTTGTTCTTCCTGATCTCTTCAACCTTTCGTCAAAGACTTATTCTAGCAAACTCAAGTGTGCTTAGATACTTTAGCTTTCTCGAGGTTGAACCTTACTCGTAGAAGTCCTTAGTATAATTCCTTTAACTTTCAACAAGTGTTCTTGAGATCTATTATTGATACCTTGCTCGATCCACCAAAATACTTGATTTAAGCTTGGCTAAGTTAGTAGTTTGCTCTGAAACAAACCTTGCTCGCTGAGAACAACCTTCCTTGATGAAGTATAGTTTGTGTGAATTAAACACTTAAGAAGAATTCCAAAAGATAATCTTGCTCGTTGTAAGAGACCTTGCTTGGATAAGTATTAGGCTTGCTCGAAGTGCCTAGTTTGCTTGTATTCTATACTTAGCATATTTCTTGAGGAGGTTGAGAAAATTTCAATCTTCATTGATCATTTTTTATCCCAACATTAATGATATTTAGCTTCTGTGTCACTAATTTAAGTTTTTATTTACCCTTTGGGGGTAACTTTGTAGAATAGTAAACAAGTTTCAAAAGTGTTCCAATCAAATCACTCAACATTCATATTTCACTAAATTAAAGGTTTTAATATGTTTTTTAACATGTTTTGTTTTGATTTCAATGAGAAAATCTTTTAATCTTTTTTTATTGTTGATGTGGAGCATTGACATGAATTTTGTTTTGATTTTTAATAGTTAAAATTTATTTAACTTTTAAAATATAAGTACATATATTGCAAATCTCAGCCCACCCACATCTTCTCCTCCGTCGCTCTCTTGACGCAAAAAAAAAATTCCGATGAGGCTCGATTGGTTAATGTCCCGATTTTAGAAAAAAAAATCACGAGTAACCTAATTGGAACACTTTTGAAACTTAATTACTATTCTGTGACATACGTATGCCATCTTTGCAAACAACATATTTTTAGTGAATCCCCGACCATGTATGAGAAAATACTCGTCATACATCTTCGAAAAGTGGCGGGGCATTACACAATCCAAATGGCATCCGCCTAAAGTCAAAAGTACCATATGGACAAGTGAAGGTGGTTTTGCGTTGGTCATCAGGGTGGATTGCAATTTGATTGAACCCCGAATACCCGTCCAAAAAACAAAAATATTTTGGGGGTAACATGCATACCTATTCGAGACAACAATGATTTATGATACTGTATCCTCAAACCCCAAACTCTAGGGTATATGAAACTTTGAATATTTGTTTGAATGTGTGTTATATGTCTCATATGCTTTACGTGCACGAGTGTTTATTTATTTATGTTGTTGAGCCTCAATAAGTATGATCATACGCACCCCTAACTACTTTAGCCTTGTGCTAGTAGAATAGGACTCATTATCTAGAGTATGTTGGCAGTTACCGATTAGAAAGGATCCTCATTTATTTATGATTTATATACCATAATTGTTGCTTTTATATGTAGTCTCATATACGAGTTGTAGATTTTTCCTCATATTATATATACTCAAAACTATGAAATTGCTCACCAACATATGTGTTGAAAAATTATATTTTAAGCATTGTTACAGGTTTGATTATTGGTTGATTGGAGTTTGAAGACGCTATCTTATTTTGAGACCGTTTAAGTTATTAGAAGAATTAACAATTAAATTCTTATATTTTGTGTTATTTTGTATGAACGAGTTATGTTACTTTTGATAACTAAATGAAATGATTGAGTTGTTTAAATATTGTCACTTTAATAATGTCTTATGTTCTTGAGCAATCCGTTGCACCCCGGCATGTTCCGCCGCCTTTGGTCGGGGTGTGACATTTATGATCTTGGTTTCTTAATTAAATCAGTAGGTATGCCGAAATAGGAAAGTAGATCATAATGCACAAACTAATTTCTATGTTGGAAGCGATGATTTTGTCTCAAGCAGTATAAACGGGTCATGGTTTCTCTAAATGGGTCTCGGGTTTCGGTTCCTGGATCCAAGGTACGGGTTGTGTTTTCGGGTTGATGGGTTATAACATATTAATTGAACAGATTTGCCAAAAGGTCCTTCTAATTTGATTATAGATATAATTGTTAGGGCATAGAATTTATGCCGAGGATCCACTTTCCTTGAATAGTTTATGGATCACTTATCCTTGTGATATGTTCCAGATTATAAAGGATCAAGGATCCTTGGTATTATCTGTTTACTAATAATTGTGTTTGAATGGTGTTGTGGTTGATAGATATAACGGATGGAAAACTTAGTCATCGTATTCTTGCGCTACTGGACGACTCCTGCACGTGGTCAAAAGTGAAGGAATGGCTAGTGGGAAGAGTGGCGGATTTATAGGGATAGTTGTTACTTATTATTTTTGTTTATAATGAGGTTATGATCAACTTGGTTTTACACACTTTTTAGCACACATTCGTAGACATCAGCTGAGAACTCTCTGTAAACACACACACTTAGTTCCTTTGATTTCGTTGATCATAAACTCCACCATTTGTAACCCTATTTTCACATTAATAAAGTGGTAATAGACGATTTGTCATAACCCGGGTTTTTTTTCCTTTGATCTAATCCAAATCATGGGGTTTTTCTTCACAACAAATCACTGTGTTCATCTTTATTCCATTCATCAAATCATTATTATTATCATAGCACTAACATTACAAATTTGGTTATTTGATCCTTAGCCGATTTCTGACCAAAACAATTTGGCGCCCACCGTGGGGATCTTGGTGCTATAATCCATATTATTCCTATCAATATTCAACCTTTCATACCTATATCACCATCAATGGCCTCTCAATCGACCTCTGCTTCATCAACCATGTCGTCTTTGGTTCCTATTTCATCAAGAACTTTGCTGCCAATGCCTCCTCCAATCACGGGAGCACCAAGGGCTGCTGTTGCTGGAAACAAGATGCAACTACCAGTCTTCTAGAGCTCGAAAACCACAGCTGTCACTTCGGTGGCTAATACTAACAATGATGATTCTGCTATGTTTTCACAGGTTAAAGCATACATGGAGCATCAAAACAAGACTAACCAGAGGATCCTTTGGGAGATAGAAGGCCTCAAGAGGACTAAGAGTCCAGCTGAGGATCAGACTCCATTAGTGCCTAGGATGCTGTATTTTACCACTCCGGTATCCTTGGCTCAATTTACTCAAGGATCGTCCATCCTTAATCCGGGGTCCATGGGCCAGCAGGTTTAAGGATCCTCAATCTTTCAGCAAGGACCATCTGTCCTGAATTCAAGATCCATGGGTCAACAGGTTCAAGGATCCTCGATCTTTCAGCAAGGATCGTCCATCCTTAACCCAGGGTCGATGGGTCAGCAAGTCCAAAGATCCTCAATCATCCAGCAAGGATCATCAATCCTTCAACCAGGATCCTCTGGGTTGTATCACCAAGGATCTTACAGCTATCAGCCTCAAGGATCCTTCTTCTAGAACCAAGGATCCTTTGAAGTTCAACATCAACGGTCCTTCGAGGTCCATGAAGGAGATATAATCCCCGTGCAGACCATAGCTTCTGGTGGACCGACTCTTATAGCAGATGTTTTGGGATGCCGACGTTCACGCAACAAATAGGTAACGCATATAATCCTATATCCTTAGATGCTAATCTTGGTCCAATATAGGGTGCAAGTATCAACCCAGCTATGACCAAGGAATTGCAAAAGCTTAGGGATATGATATCCAGCGTACCAGGGGTGGTCCGACCAATCCCTGAAATTACAAAAGGGAGCCGCAAGTTGTCCAGATTTGCTCCACCTATTTGTGACGCTGAAATCCCAAAAAGATTTCAGACTCCTAACATGAATACGTATGATGGAACAACTGATCCCGAAGAACACGTGGCTCAATACAGGGAGAGAATGGAGATCAGTCCAATCCCTTAAAAACTTAAGGAGGCTTGTTTATGCAAGGCTTTGGATCCATACTAACAGGATCTGCACTCAAATGGCTGCTAAGTCTTCCTCCTTACTCTGTTACTTCATTTTCTTATTTAGTTAACTTGTTCAACAGTCAATTTTCGTGTAGTAGGAAATTTGAAAAGTTAACTAGTGATTTATACCGAGTTATCCAGCCTTATGATGAATCCCTTAGGGATTTTGTTACAAGGTTTGGCAGGGAAGCTCTGGAAATCCATAATCTTGATATGGCTACTGTTGTTGAAGCATTCAAGATGGGACTTCAGAGGGGCTCCCCCTTTTATGATGATCTCGTGATGACTACTTGCAGGACTCTAGATGAAGTCAGAAACAGGGCACTCAGATTCATACGGTTGGAAGATGACAAGAGGATTCATGATCTATTAGGGGTTCAAACAAAGCAAGAATCTCCCGACAAGAAACAAAGATCCTCCTTCAACAATAACAACTCGAATCCCTACTCCAAATTCAACAATCAGAATGTTCGAGCTGGAGAGGAGGCAGATGACGACAATGAAGACTACCCGAGCATCTCAGAATATTGTTTCTCAGTGGGTACTCATTGTTTAATTTGGTCCATGAAGGATCTAGGTGAGAAGGCATGGTGGCATCAAAATAAGAGAAAACAACATCCTTCAAACACAAGTTCAAATGGTGTGTATTCCATGAGGAATTCGGCCATCGTACTGATGATTGTATTGGTTTAAGGAGGGAAATTGGATACCTCCTAAGCAAGGGCCACTTCAAAGATCACTTGGGAAGAAAGAAGTCTAGGATCCAGGATCCTGAGGAGCTTCCACAAAAAGAAACTCCGCCCACACCAGACGCACAAGTAATCAACTTCATTTCCGGTGGCTCAGACATATGTGAAACTTCCTTCTCCGCAGCTAAGAGGCTCACCAAGGAGACCAAGTTAGATAATGGGCAACGAACGGTGATATCCACTACTTTGACAACCGACAAAAGAATCTTCTTTGATGAAGAAGATAAGACGAGCATCCAGGATCCTAACCATGAAGGTTTGATTGTAACTTTATTCTTTGCTAACTATTATGTTCGCATGATCCTAGTCGACGGTGGAAGCTCGGTCAACATCATCCAACATGATGTTCTGCAAATAATGAATATCCCTGATTCAGAGATAATTCTAAGAACATCGGTGTTAGTTGGATTTAGTGGCGAAACCAAGAAAACATTGGGGGGACATTATTTATGTGTTGCAAAACACATAGCCTTTTACCATGTTCTTATGTTGTTTTGTGCGTAAACCGTTAACGAATATAAATTTTTCTTGCATGAAATTAAATGTTTTGCATATTATATGTCCCATGTTGAAGAAAGCAAAAAAAAGAGTTTAATGAAGAAAGAATCAGCTCAAACGGGATTCGGATGAAGCCGGTATGCGCGTTTGAAGATAGACGAGTCAAAAAACAGAGAAACGAGCACTCAGGACCTGGCCAAGCTACGCGACCAGGTGAGGCATCCATGCCCGCACTATGAAACATCCCACATGTCCCAAAGGCTGCCAAGAATGTTTAGGAATCAGCTGCCATCTATTTTGTCTTTTAGTGGGCCATGTGGGCTTGTTTTAACCTATTTTATACTAGGAATGAGGTGTTTAAACATATATATAAAGGGCTAATACCCTATGAACGAATTTACATAATATTTCCAGCCACCACACCCGCTCTAGAGGAGAAACCAAGGAGGACAAGTTTACAGTTCTATCTTTTATCCTTCGGTTGTCGGTTTGACTATTTTAACGTTTGTGAGTTTGTTTTTGGTTTTTAATCATTCAAACCTTTTGTAATCAGATTTATATGAACATGTTTATCATTTATATCTATTTTATCTACTGTTCATTGATTATGATTGGCTAAATTTCTTTGTTCTACCTAGGTTAGATTATTATTGTTCGATTTTGATGAGTTTAGTGGATTGTTTGATCAATATGACTTGAATTGATATTGAAAGTTTGGTTTAACGATGAATTAGATTGTGTTTAGTGGCTGTGATTTTATTTATTTTATCTCATAATCTCATACTTCGATTAATTGAATTGGTTTGATTGATAGTTGTATGTTCAATTTTTTACTTTGTGTTTAGAGTTTTATTGCGGTAGGATCAACCGTAGGGTTTTACTGAGATTGTTAATTGATTGAATTCAGCGGGTTAAGCACCTTTTTAAATACCGAGAGGCGATGGGAAGTAAATTCGTCTCAATGCTATTGCTTGTTAGGAGTAGGATTGCGTGAGAGTGGGTTCGGTTCTTGTCGGGTTTCGGCTTGTGAGCGATTAGTTGATCTAGTTTAAGTTAAACCAAATTGTTCCTCTATCCTTGGTGGCGTAGTATTCGTTTCCATTAGGGTCGTGTGTCGGTTTGACCAAGAGGAGAGTCGACATTAGAACACTTTAGCAATTCGTTTCCCGGTTTGTTCTTAAAATCAATTAAGTGTAATTTAGGGTTTGTTAGTGAGATCGAGAGGTGATCTAGCTTTCTTGAGTGAACCTTAGTTATGCCATCCTTTGATACCAGTGTCGTGAGATCATTCAGTCCATTAGCTTGTTAGACCTTCAATATGATTCTTACCTAGGTAGACGTTTTCTCCATTGTCAGTCACAGTCGTTATGTATCGTAAGAGTTTCGTTAAGTGTTTCAATCAGTATTGCTAAGTCTAGTTAATTAATTTAGTTAAATTAAATTAGGTCAAGTAGTTAAATTATTTAAAAATCATTTAAAAATATTATTCTTAGGAAGGTCTTAACTAGGATTTAGTTATCATAGGCTTTCTCACGTGTCCTTGTGTTCGATACTCGGACTTCTTAGGTCTATACTAGTTTCGACCGGTACACTTGTAGGTTGTGTGTGGTGTCATTAGGAGTTTCCGTTTTATAAATTTAAAGCTTCGATGTGAGTCCCATAGAAAAAGCACTCATTAGACTCACATCAATTAACCTCCCAATATATATCAAAGGGTTAAATTCCTACCAAAGATTCTGTGTTATTGATAACCTATCTTGTTGCAATGTTATTTTGGACAGGCCTTGGCTACATGGGATGAAGGCGGTAGCCTCTACTTACCATCAGTGCATCAAATTACCGACCCCATTGTGAGTAGTAAGGATAGAAAGGGATCAGGTGTAACACCCCGTAACCGCAGCGGAAACGTAAACGGGATGCAACAGACACATCTGATATCAACAGCATTGCTTATAAAGAAAACACCACTACATTAATTTACATCATATTACATTGTTCCAAGTTTAGTTATCGTCTAGGCGATAGCACATAAGTTTTACCAATATTACATTAACAATATTAATACAAAATGATCACTAAGCTTCCACAAAAACACGCATCATCAAGCAGGTAGCACTTATTCCAGTTTGGGAGTACCTAGAAAGCATGGAAAGAAAACGGGTCAACTACGAATAGTTGGTGAGTTTCACTGATTTAAATAAACATTGACAATTCATTATGATAAATCATATATTAGCGATGTAATTATGCTGAGCCCACAAGTGAAACCTCTGACTATCACACACAACCCCGTGGCATACTCCGCCCACGAACCTGCCCCAAACCGCTATGCCTAACATTACATAGCAAAATAAATATAACACCCAATATAGACATGTGGAACTGGCTGGGAAACATCAGCAATTCCATGCCGGACCAGTTGGGTTTGTCAGACCAATAGTACTATCCACACTCTACCGGCTTACAGCTAATCACTCGTGTTGCGGGGCCTTACAATGTTAGCAACTCAGATAATTACCATCTTAGTACATTTCCGTACGATTCCCGTACAATAAAACATATATAAATACACGCAAATCCATGCATTCAGTATGTACTTAAACATTTTAGTAACAACATGCTTTCCGCCCCGGGAAAATATTTAAAAACAATTCAGGAAAAAGGGGCTCGTGAAACTCACCTTCTCATAAAAAGCAGTAACACAGTATGTGAGCTATTAATCCAGATCTGTAATACGATCCCTAAATTCGTTACTATACAATCACTATTAATATAACTTTAACCCAGAAATACTTCTCCGGATTCAGATTGTGATTCGTTTAGAGTTTAACAGTCAACATTACTATTATTTTGTTTTCCCCGTTTTGCGTGCCTAGCACGGTTATCCGTTTTTACGTTTCAAAAATGAGTTTGGTCACACACGACCCGAAAATAGTGGTTGACTGATATTTTATTTAAAGTTGTGAAATTAGAGCTCGGTTTAGGCGCCCCGATTGGCCGTGGGACCCGTTTCCGTCTTTAGCGCACCGGAAACTGTTAAATCGGGTAAAAATTACTCAAATCATCCGAATTATTTTCGGATGATTTATTTTTACTTCTTTAGCTTAGTTATATGAAAATAGTCCATTTTTAAGGTTTTTATACACCAGTCAGCTCGCTTATGCGAACTTTACCGGTTTACGCGTTTTAAGCTTTAAAAGTTTGTTTTTATCTTCTTTTTAGCCCAAATAA